>NC_090444.1:1191116553-1191434678 GCF_031143425.1 Pleurodeles waltl
CCTTCGAGTCGTTAGAGGTTCTGGTCAACTGCTGATGAGGTCACTCTATGATTCCCAGAACAGGGCTGCTACACAGGGGGTGGGATGACAGACACTCAATAATCAGGTCAGTAAGAAAAATTCAAATCCTTGAATGCAGTTTGCATTAACATTTTCGAGGAGAATCGCAAATGTCATGAGCGATCTTGAACATCTGTCGGACTGAAAGTTAGAACAGGCAGAAGACACAGACTGCTTTGATTTGCCTAATTCAATGCTCTCAAGTCATCAGCTGAAAAGAAGAGGTGTGTTTTCCGCCTTTTCAAACACTTTAGGAACTCCTCTGCATAAGTATGTCATCTGATGGCACATCTACACTCTACTTGCCACTTTGCAACCCCTTATGCCACATTATGCCTGCTTCAGGCATAATGTATGCAAGTGGGCGTTCTGGCATTAGGAGGCCCGCAAAAATGGAGCAGTGAAATCTTGTGCAATTTTTTGTGTCATTTTTAATGCCTGCTCAGAGCAGGCATTAAAATGACGCACCCATACTATCCTATGGGCTTCCTTGCACTTTGATCCACTTGCGTCAACATTTTTGATGCAATTGGAGCAAACATTAGCATAAACAATTCTGACGGTATTGGCCTAACGTGCTCTATGGTGCGTCGTATTATAAATACAGCGCATTCATGTTATCCCCGTTAGGGAGGGCAGTACTGATGCACCAGTTTCTTGTAAACCTGCCCCTTAGTGTGATGCAGCCCCACAGAGTTTCTACATCTGTACTTGCATGCCCTAGAACCTCTTTATCATTCATTCTTTTTTGCTTCCTATGTTTAAAACTGGGTCTTGTGCCTGTATCCCTCTGTTAAAGAATATGGTAGATTGTCCATTGAAGTAAAGCCATAATAACTCTGGCAGAATTGCTACAGTGCACCAATACCTGAACTTACCTAGTAAGTGCTTAAAAACATGAAAATAAATAAATGCTTCTGGTGTCACATCTATGCAGGGCCAAACATGCTTTTATTTTACTGGACATTGCCCTACTAAGTTGAAGCCCTGCGCCACTCCTAGCACTCCTGGCGCCTCTGTAACTTTCCCTAGCTCTCTGAGGTTAATGGCAGCAGGGACTAAAGCTTCAAGAGAAGGATCGAGGATGAAGGTAGAGAGAAAGTGATCCAACAGAGAGAAGAGACAGCGAGAGGAGAGATGGAGAATGGATAAAGTTAACGATATTGTGCGAGAAGACAAAATGAGTCGGGTGGTGAGAGCATGTTTTTTTAACCAGTGCAGCTTTTGGTTCCCCTGCCCAGGCCTGGCGAATGGAAATCCCTGATGTGGGGCGCCAAGAACACATTTCAAGAATGCTAAGAATATCCTCAGTCACAGCAATTATTCTTGATATATTTCAAAGTTCTATATTCACTCGCTTCCCATATCAATAAGTTTAACATTAAGTACATTTTTGTGACTTCAGTTTCTTTATTTAATAAACGTGTTATGTAATGCAAGGACGCTTTGCAAATACAAACAGTGTTACACTATTGCATATAAAAGAAAAGTTTCTATAAAAGTGATAAAGAATTCTTGGAGGAAGGGACAGATATGACACAGGCCAAGTGATATATCTTTATCCAAAACAGGTAACTCGTGCAAGACTGATTTGAAAGGGCAAGACAACGGAGGGCTATACTTGTGGAAAGTAGTGCGGGTCCTTGATTTCCTTCCTTAAAGAGGCAGTGTTCTAAAGGAGGAGTGAATGGCTATATCCTGGGTGTATTTCTGGTCAAGAATTGTTTATTTGGGATAAGACCATCTTCCACATTCTAAATTTACCTATGACTGTTCTCTGCTCCAACTCATTTACAAAGATACTTTTCTGGCTGATATCTTCAAAGTGCATGTTAGACCTGGAAACTTTAGGGTGGTCTCCCCTCAAAATGTTTTCTTCTCCTCTCCATTTTTGCTGATCTTATTTTTGTTGGCGTTAGGGCTCTGTGCACTTTACTACTGCTAACCAATGCTAAAGTGTATGTACTTGTTCCTTAAAATACTGTAACATTGGCTTATCAGCAATTGGCATATTTAATTTACTTCCAAGTCCTTAGTAAAGTTGTACTATGTGTACCCAGGGTCCGTAAATTAAATGCTACTATGGGGCCTGCAGCACTAGTTGTGCCACACACTTAAATGGTCCTTAAGCATGTCTCAGGCCTGCCATTGCAGCCTGTGTGCGCAGCTTTAAACTGTCATTTTGGCCTAGCAAAATAAACCTTTTGCTGGCACAAACCTTCCTTTTTAATAGATATGTCCCCCCTGGGGTAGGCCCTAATCACCCATTGGGAAGGGTGCAATGTATTAAAAAGTAGTACATGTACTTTTCCGTTTTACTTTTCCTGATAGTAAAAATCTCTTGAATTTGCCCCCTGGAACCATATAGGATAAGCCGTTTGTGAAGAAAGAAGCGGAGAGAAGACGTCAGGAAAATGTGCAGAAGCCCTGTGGGGAGCAACGAGTGGAAGATAAGTCCAGATCTGGCAACGAGATGGAGAGAGAGAGAAGGCGAGCTGTCAGCAGTACCCCCAGGACGAGAAAGTCGAGACTGGGGCAGAGAATGAGGAGGTGACAGAAATTTGGTGTGAGGACTCGTAGATGCCACCAGTTGAACCCCTATAGCCCACCACAACTCAGGAGAGTTGTGGCTAGCACGGTGAGTCTGGGGGCAGGGAAATGAGGGTTTTGCAAAGCAAGGATGATGAGTAGGACAGAGGGAGACTTGAACTTAAGGGAATTTCAGTTACCCAGGTACTCTACAATATACAAAGTAGAGTTACCCCTATGTCTATTATTATTTTCATTCTCCACAACACTGTGTGCACAGAGTACCCCTTCTTCTTAATGCTAGACTCCTATCCCTGACACTAAACACCATTTTTTGGCACTTTACCACCACCCACAGAAGTAGGAAACCAGCCCTCACGGGAAAACCACTGGTGTTATGGTGACGGTGACCCTACCCACATAAAGAGCAATATACTTACCACATTGTATGTGCTCCTTTTTCCGAAGGGAACTGGCGGCAGCACCAAACCTGGGAAAGTCCTGCAAAGAGATAGAAGGGAGCAAAATCAATATGCCACAACCATTTGAAAAGGAGAACAGAGACATTAGACTTTTGCTAGTAGAGACCAACTCTACCAGTTGAAACCTTGTCAATATTTTCGTTGTTGGAGCTAAATAAAGGCCAAGATTCAGAAATCATCCAATCTTTCAGAGACATATTTACGCCCATCCCTCTTGCAGTCAGATTTTTAATTACAATTTAAAATACTACTTTTAGAAAGTTGACAATTTTCTGCCTTAGCCATTTAGTGCTTGCAGTTTGTCTCTGTGTCCTCTGACTGAGTGTTGTTCGCAGTTGGTCTGTGTGTATACCTCCTAGACAGCCACACACAATACAGAGCTTAGGTGTCCCTGGTTGGGCAATTATTGGCAGAATCAAAGGGTGTGGTTAGGCACCCCCCCACTTACACCTAAATAGGCTGTGTCCTGCCTTCACACAAATGATTGCCAAGCACAACCCCTGTAGTTAGTCTGAAGCCAGGGTAGGGGAGGATGGAAGTCTGTGCACTTCAAAGGCAATCCTCTAGAAGGACTGGACCTGCAACCGAGGCCCACCAGGGTGACTCCAAGGGCTTGTCTCTTGTAACCAGCAACCGGACTCTGCAACTATGAGCCCTACCCTGCCAAGGGATTCCATTCCAGTCCTGGAGCCTTGGAAGTGGGTCTGAAGGTGCTCTGCTAGCCCATCTGTTGATCCAGCAGAACCAAAGCATCTCCTCTGCTACGCAGCACTAACCCGAGCAGAACTGATCCATTGTCTCTGATGCATGGACTTTCCCGGCATCAGAATTTCACATTGCAGGCTCACAGCTCCTCAGATCCAAAGCATTGCCTTAGCTGCACGACCATCCTTGACACAGGACTTTTAATCGCAAGACCATGTTGATGGGATCCTCAAAGATGACGCACGCAGCATAGTAGCTCCTTATAACCAACGCATTGCCTCGGCTGTGCAACGCATCTTCGATGCCCAACTTTGCATCGCAAGCCCTCATCAACAGGATCCTCAACAAAGACACAGGACCATGCATCGCAGCCACTCAGAACTGATGCATCACCTCAGCTTCAAGATGTATCCTCAACACAGGATCTTACAACAGGATCTCGCAACACGCCAACAACAAATTAGGTTGTTTATTGCCTGGTATGTAAACCCCTGTCAAGTAGCAACCACAATTCTTGTCAGCATAAAACAAAAGCAAACCTCAAATTAACTTGTTATCAACTCCTGATAGCTGGGCACAGAGCAGTCAGGCTTAAATTAGAGGAAAAATGGAAAGTATTTGTGCAACACTTCAAACTGTAAAACAGGGAAAACCCACCACACAAGGCACCTAGAGTTAGACAAATAGAGTAGATTTTAATAAATAAAACAAGACCAAAGGGAGAAAAATCCAATTAGCAGAACCAGAGATATTGTAAAAATAGTGCCAAGAAACACAAAGCGCCATTGGGGATATCTCGTTGAATGGGACCAAGACAAAGTCAAAAGTTCAGGCCGACCACAATGCAGCATGGGAAGGCTACAGGGTCCCCATTAGGCCTGGTAAGCAAAGTACCTTACATCCTAGTTGCGGAGCATTGCATGTATCTGTGTCGCAGATGTGTCGTACAGTCGAGGCAATGTGTTAGTTCCAATTTGCAGTGAGGCTGTGGTGTGAGTCTTGTTGAGGATCCCATCAATGGGGCTTGCAATGAGAAAGTTGGTGTCGGGTATGCATTGCACAGTAAAGGCGATGCGTCGGTTACGGTGAGCCATGAAGCTGAGATGCTGAGCTTTCGGTGTTGAGACTGCCATCAACAAGAGATAAAAGGAACTGCCCAGTGGTGGTTCCCAAGGCGATGCATCGAACCCAAGATGCGGGATGCAGCTCCTATGCAAGTATTTTGCCACAGATTCAATCTACGCAGCAGCAGAGATGTGTTAGTTCTGCTTGAGGAAGTGCCGCTCAGTCAAGGAGATGCGTTGGTTCTGCTCATGGATGCATGGCTCAGCAGACAGCATGTGTCGGTTCAGCTACAAAGCACCTCAGGTCCACCTCCAAGGCTCCAGACCAATTTGCATGGTAGACTCTCAGTTGGCAGAGTCCAGGTGCAGAGGCAGAGTGGTTGGAAGTATTTTATGTCCCTGAGACTTCAAATCAGGAGGCCAGCCAACTAGCCCTTGGAGTCACTCTGAGTTCAGGGTTCAAGCGATTAAGTTCCAATCCTTCTCACCCAGGCAGAGGGCAGCAGGTCAGCATAGCAAAGCGAGAGTCCAGCAAAGAGAAGTCCAGCAGAGTGGCAGTCCTTAAGCAGCACAGAAGTCTTTCTTCCTGGCAGAGTATCCACAGGTCCAGAAGTGTACTGAAGTGGTGGTGTCTGAGGTCCCGTCCTTACACCCAGTGGTGCCTTTAAAGTGGGAGAGACTTCAAAGACATACCTTTGAATTGCACAGATGTCCTGCCCTCCCTGCCCTTGCTCCAGACTAACCACACGGGGTATGCAGCCCTTTGTTTGGGGACATGGTACAGCATAGTCAGGTGTAAGTGAGGCTCGGTGCAGTTCATCCCTCCCATCCTGCCGGGATGGCTCATCAAGTCACAACTAAGCTCCTATTGGGAATACATAAAGTCCAACTGCTAATTAGATCCAGCCATGTGATCAGAGGCAGGTTGCAGGCACCAAAATTGCACTTTAAAGCCCAACTTCACCATAAGTTAAGATTTTAAATTGTGATTCCAGAGATACCAAACATAAAAAGAAGAATCTCGTCCCATTTCAAAATTACGCTTAGAAATTGTAATAAGCCAACTACAATGTTATCCTATGGGAGAGATAGAAAACATTTTTTTCACTACCAGGACATGTAAATAAATAAGTTGCACTCTGCCCTCTGGGTTGTCCAGGGCCTAACTTAGGGGTAACCTATCTGCACTAAAAAGGAAAAGGGTTATTTTGCCAGGTCAAAATGACAACTTAAACCTGCACACACAGGCTCCACAATGGCAGGCACAATCAGTGCTGCAGGCCCACTAGTAGCATTTATTTTACAGGCCCTGGGCACATACAGTGCAGTTTATTAGAGACTTAAAGGTAAATCAAATATGGCCATTGTGAATATGCCAATATTACCATGTTTTAAGCACAGAGCGCAAGCACTTTAGCACTGGTTTACAGTGGTAAAATACACAGAATACTAGGGCCAACAAAAATTAGTTAATCAAACATAGAAGTTTTGGGTTGACCCTGCAGAAAGGGCCAGGTCCAACAACTCTGCAACAAGGATTTAAGGTACTCTTGTTCACCGGGCCTAATTAGTCTCTGTAGCAGGCCCATGCTCCATCATGGTCAGCCTAAATGTGTGACTTTGTCATGATCCGGTGCGGCCAGATACCCACATTCGGCACTTTTCCTTTTTGGCACTATTTTTACCTAAAACTTTAAAATTGCATTTCTACGGTTCTGCTTTTTATTATTTTGGTCTTGATTTATTTATTAAAATCTAATCTAATGTTCTACTTTGGTGTTGGATGCTTTTGTGTAGTGTTTTCATGTTGTTACTGTTTGACGTTTCACCCAATTACTTAACACATTGCCTATAAGTTAAGTCTGACTGCTCTCTGCCAAGCTACCACAGGATTGAGCACAGGTTAATTTAGAGGCTGCTTGTGATTTCACCCTGACAAGGATTGTGGTTTCTGCTTGAGTAAGGTTTAATCCCCCCTCACCCAGTAATCTGATTTCTTACAGTGCTTAAATACTTAAGAATCATTACATGGGCCATTCTGGCCCAACTCCTTGGCCTCTCTTATTGTGTCTTTTGTGTGCCGCTTAACAGCACTGATTTAGCTTTTTTTAGAATATAAACATTCTGTGCTTATTTGGGTGTATTGGCTCTTTTTTGAGTTTTAACTTTGGGAAGGTGTGGTGTGTTTGGAATGAATTGAGTGTGATGGGCCTTAAGGACAAGTGGAGATTGAAGGATGACAACTGAGATTAGGAAAATGCATGAATACTGGTAATGTAAGTGGTAGACTCTGTGATTTATCTAGAGGGGACACACGCAAAGCCAGCCTTCCAGTTCACCAAGGACCAGTACATCTACACCTCTGCCATGGGAACCTGTGCATATAGTGTCAATGTCACATGCTGCTGCATTCCATTCAGAGTATCCACCGCTTCCTGGTGATGCAGTTTGAAGGAACATTTTGCTAATTGAACCAGCTGCAGGTTGCATATAATTGGTTTGTGCACACCCCCAGCCATACAGTTTTTAAATTCTGATACTTGACCAGTGATATTACCATTTTATTCTTACTATAGCAGCATTCGCATTTAGCAGGTACAATTACAAAAATAGCGAGGTGGGAGAACCATAAT
Organism: Pleurodeles waltl; assembly: GCF_031143425.1. Taxonomy (NCBI): domain Eukaryota; kingdom Metazoa; phylum Chordata; class Amphibia; order Caudata; family Salamandridae; genus Pleurodeles; species Pleurodeles waltl. Next base: position 1,191,124,027 of record NC_090444.1, read on the forward strand.
GACCACTTGTAAAGTTGTTATGTCCTATAAACTTTTAACCACTATCAATGGCCTAATATGCCTACAAATGGAGCACTTGCTACTAGATTTCTCAGAAAGTTGCATTCTTTGGGATGATTTACCCATACTTACTGAACTTAAGATAACATCCAAAATTCCTAGACAATCTGTGCATACGTGATGATCCCAAAACTACCCTAAAATAAATAATATAGAAATAATCACTCTGTAATAGATCAAACATAGCCCAAATCACCCTCATCTCAAGTCAATTTGCCTCAGTTTGATCCTAGACTAAATATCCTTAAAACTAAAGTAAACTTGACCAAAAAGAATAGATATAAAGAAATTCCTAGAAACTTAAGGGAATGTGCCTAACTTATAAAGCAAAGAGGTACATAGTGTAAGCAAGGACCACATCTAGAGGAGACCCCAGAATCCTGAAAAACATCCCTGATTTTACTCTTAATGCCCTTATGCTCCACACAAGGACAGGAGGAAAGCCATATTTACTGACGTCCTCAACAAAATCCTGAATCCATGAGCAGATGTCCTGAATGCAGCTGCCAGCCTCTTTATCAATCTAAGGGCATTCACTCTCATAAACCCTACCAATTAAGACAACTACAGTAATCCCAACTAGGATATATCTCACTTAATACTGACTACACAATGTAGAATGCCATCAGACAAAACAACAATTACCTTTTGGCCAAGCGTCAAATCTATGGTGGTCCTCACATATCATGCAGCTCACCCCATATCACTCAACGAAGGACATGGAGAATACTAGGAATCAATCATTTTATGTCCAAAACGCTTTAAAGAACCCCCACCTCTCCCAAATAACAGACTTTCCCCCTATGCAAAAGTACTGGAAGAAACAAAAAATCTTTCTTGTCACTGTGCACCTTCTACCCACTCAATGACGCCTCTCTTGCCTGTCATCAAAACAAGCGGAAGTAAACTTATGGCATAAGAAGTGCATAAAGTGGTTTTGTAACATATGCTGCCTATGTCTGTTTTTAGGTTTCCCATAATAAATTCCATATGCATAGTGAGGTCAAATATCTTTGCGGATAAATAAAAATAATGGATTTTCGATGTGGCAATGGGAATTTCTCACTTTCTGATCAAGTGAACTATTGGAGTCTTTCATCAGCAATGGAGTTTTGCTTCTGTACAAAATTGTACAAATGCTGAACTAATAAAAATAGGAGTTCACAATAAAGGAATTTTGTACAGAAGCGAAACTCAATTGCTGATGTATAATACTGGCAGTTATAGAAATTATAAAGCCATAAATCACACAGAGACATGCACATTTGATATCAAGTGCTGTAGAGGTGTTCCTGTGCTAGGGTTTTTTGTGGCATTTATGCAATCTTTTTTATGTACCGAAATTACAAGGTGATGAGACCTTGTCTGCCAAATTTCGAACTCTATTCTCCTCCACACTCCACTCTTTTTCCTCCAGATAGACCCCTAGCTTCAAAAGAAATCCATTCCCAGCAACCCACTTCACCAGTCACCCCAGTGATTCATCTAAAAGCACCCCAGGTATTGTTCTATTGACTTTTTTACTCCTTCGGTTTGGGGTTGATAACTAGTGGATTTTGAATGGACTTTGCCCAGGCATTCTGGAAGGATGTTAATAGATTTAAATCCCTGCTCCTGACATCCCCCCCCCCCACCTTCACGAGAGAACAATACACAAAGCAGTCCTTCTTTGACAGCACCACTAGAATCTGTACCTCACTGCCTCCCTCACTCCGTCTAACCACCTGCCTAGCAACCTTCAGAAAGGGCCTCAAGCTCCTCCTATTGACAGACATCTAGGTTAATTTCACCTTAACCAGATTTATGTACTTTCTGCAATGTGCCCTGATCTTCTTTCGTTTAACTGTTCATGTCCTCTGCCCTATTGTTGGAACTGTCTCTTGTGGTAACTCCTGTATAGGTACACTGATGTAAACGTCTGAGTTAAACTACTATTCATGTAACCTGCTATAAACATGTATTCTGTGTGTTGTAACGTGCTCTGATGCCTTCGGGCCATGTGCTATTTAAAATAGCAGAAATAAAAAATAAAAAATCATAATCCCAGTGTGCTGTAAGTGTGTCCGTTCCCTTCTTTCTAAAGACATTAGCAAATTCAGCATACACTGCTCGAAGTTTTTCTTCATTAAAGTTCTAATTTTCTGATGTTCTACTGGTGTCCTTTGGAGGGGGACGCATTTCAGTTCCCGAACTGGCAATTTCATGAGCCTCAGCTGAAAGATCTTTAAACAATACAGTGTGGACAATGAGATACTTGGAACTTGCCGATCTCAGCCAGGAAATTCTCACCACTATCGGAAATAAAGGAAACTCAGTGAGTGGATAGTTTTCATAAACCTCAGTGTGTGGGTCAGGGGGAGTGGTCAAGAGGGGTCATTAACATCGCATGACATAAAGGGTTGGAGTGTACCTGGGACTTAAATACTGCCATACAAATGGATAGCTGTAGAATGCCTCGCCTGTCTCAAGTGACAGTCTGGAGGGTGCCTTTAGTTATTGTATTTGTTTATCCCAAAGGATGTTAAATTGCCTTAAATGGTGGTCACATTTTTACATCACAGAAGAAACATGAGGAGTATAATGCATGTTCTCAGATTCATTTAGTTATTTCATTTTTGGGCAGATGTATGAAATGTCCATATGTAAAAAGTGGTCACCAATGGCACATTGACATTTTACAAATGGAAAATAATTTTGCAAATCCGACCTAGGTATTGTTAGGTAAGTTCACAAAATTCCAGGGCATAGTGGGTCACAAGCTGACCTACCTCATGAATATTGATGAGGTAGCTCGCAAATTGCTACTGGTGGCCATCACAGTAATGGTGGTCCGCTGGGGGCAGCAGATCACCATGTGTGTGCTTTTTTTTTTTTTTTATGCAGCTCGTTTTCCTTAAAGGGAATGGGCTGTGTTTTAAAAATGTTTTACAATTTTTAAAAGGTTTTTTGAGAATAGACAATGGTCACCTGGATCACTGACTCCTCCCGTTTTGGGGAAGCGATTCTAAAAGGATCCCTTCCCTATTGTAAATGGGTTACCACTTCCTTTGAGTGGCCAGTCACTCTTCAGAGTTTTGCAACCAGATTTTGGTTGCAAAACACTGATATATAAGACAGGAATTTGGTGTTTAGAAGGAATGCCTGCAACAATCTCCTTCCAGATACCAAATCATTATCCAGTCTGAATCCCATTTGAGGTCAAAAAAAGTTCTCTGACTCCTTAAGTGGGACTATTACCTTGCAAAAGCACTGGCAAATTCCCAATCAGTGGTTTGTGACCACAAAAATGCTTTGCGTATCTAACCCATAGTTTCAAACAGAGTTTATTTCAGGCAAAACCTTTAAAACCTGTATTAAAAAAATCTTGTTGATTTATTTTTGTACAGATGGTTTTGGCCATTAATGGTTCACTTTGGTCCACATGTTCGCCTCAGCTTTGATCCACAAATTGAACCCCTGGCTTCCCTTTGTACCAGAGTACTGTGGTGTTCAATATATTTACATAAGGCCAACAAAGATTTTATTATCAAAACTAATTCAAGTAATCACTCCAGATTATTGCAAAATGATCCACTGAAATGGATTATAGTTGTTGCCACACTTCATTATGCTGATATTCATCAAAACTTTTCTCATATGTTTAAACAGTGGTAAGCTCAGGAAACCAGGGTGATGAAGTATATTGTGAAGTGTATTGATATGATATACCTCTATGATTACCCCCTGCATCCCATAGCTAGCACTCCTGGCATTGTTTTTTTATACCTGTTGCTTCCATATGCTACCTTCCTTCCCCCTCCCCCCTCCCAACTCCACCGTCCCACCCTCTTCCTCTCCTCTCTAATTTGCACCCCCACAGTCGACTTCATGCGGCAGGTGCTCTGTCCTCAACCATGATTGCACCCTCCACGACACAACCCATACACCATACTACTTTTAAGACAGAGCTCCACTCGTCGCTAATACCACGGCACCACCCCATGCCCTCCTTGTTTATATTGCCTCCTCCAAGTTACTGGCATAGCGGCAGAGCATGGACAAGTCTGTTTGATTCATCAAACAGAGCTTTGCACCCAAACAATTATGAACCTTTTCCGCACCTCGCAGCACTATGCAATGCTTATGTTTCTTTTGGTGCAAAGCCATCCACTGTTTTGCCATGAATATATTTGTCCTAATGCTGCTAGTGTATATATTTCAAAACCCAAAATGCAAATAAAAATATATTTCTGATGGGTGTTGTTAAAAATAAATAGATGCCTGGGCTCTTTGTGATCATGTATTTCATGAAGCCAGTGTCAACCATATCTCTGTTCATGACACCGTGGGCCCCCAAAGGTTTCTGCAAGTGCCATGGATTACTGTACTTTCTTGTTAGGTTCCTATATGGAAGGAGGCATTTAAAAAACTCCATTATTATAAAAGCCAATAAAACATTTAAATAAATATTGTGAAGTGTATTGATCTATAATTCTATAATTTGCCTATTGCATTGTATTGTAACATTTGTATAGTGCCTACTTCACCTTTTGAGGGGAGCTGACGTGTTTACCCACACGAATAGCAAGCTACATAGTGTAGGGTGTGTGGATGGGAGGGTGTTTTTTTTGTTTTGAGCCTATATGGGAAGTGTTATCATGTCATGCTTGATGAGCACCGAGGTACTTGGCAGTGTGAGGATATGTTAGACATAGATATACTAAGGGCTAGCAACTTAGTGGTATGCTTTAAAGGTTGGCAATACAAATCTTCTTCTGAAATTCAAATAGCCTCTTTTCAAGGGATCAATATGGTTTGATGAACTCAGGGCAAATTTGGGGAGCTGATTCTGCCAATTGCCTCACCTAAAAAATTTACTTTTTCAGTAATCTGAACACCTAGGTTAGCACACAATGATACTTCATCTAATGACATCTAATGGCTTTCCGTCAAGAGCAACCAAGGTCGCAGCTTCAGGGATATGATTGGGGTGTTACACCCTGCTAATAAATGTATTTTCTGTTAAATTGTTGGGTACAGGTGCTTTCAGTCGGGTGTGGTAAGATGTTTGTTGGATTTCACCAGGAATTAGTACATACACATAGACAAAACCCCACACACTTTCTCCCTCTCTGTTTTGAAAGTCCTAAAAAATGTTGGTTATTTCACAAAATATTGGGCCATATTTACAAGGCTACGTGGCAAATGGCAGTGCAGCAAGTAGTTTGCTGCACCGCCCTGCACCACCAGGAAAGGACAGAAGTGTCTTCCTTCCTTCTGTCCTCTCCCTATGCGCTGGAGCAGAAATTATTGCCTTGCGTCAGCGCATGCACTCTTGTAACATGGTGCAAGGGCGCCTGTGTTGTGGGGATGATTGTTTTTCTGCAGGAAGGCTCACCTTCCTGTACAAAAATAATCAATGGAGGCGTTTTTCTTCTTCAATGTGTGCTGCAGGGTGCAGCACACATAGAAAGAGGAAAAAACTGGGAGAAATAAAGATATGTATCCCTCTTATGCCACCCCCGGGGGTTTAAAGAACCCTGTAAATCTGGGAATGCATCAAATACCATGGATATTGCATGTGAACACCCATGGAGACGCCTCCCTGACACAAAGTAAGGCAACGCTGTGACTTGCACATATCTACAAAGTCACAAAAAGCCACACAGTGTGAGGTATGGGTTAGCAGCCTGTCCCACCAGTGCGTCACCTTTGGGCCATTGTGTTTTCTCTCTTAGTGCTCCTACCAATCCGCATTCCACTCCCTTTCCATTGCCCCTTAGGTCCTGCTAATGCACCCTGCTAGCCAATGTATTTTAACATTATATGCCAGCCTCATTGTTGGAAAATCTGAAGCTCAAACCCCCAAACTTACTGACCAAGCTACGCCCCAGAGTGCTACTTTCCTAAAAGGAAGTTTACTGTCTGATAGACCATGTACGTTATATTAGCTTGATAACATGCCAGCCCCTGGCTCCACCAAAATACAGAAAAACGCTCAGCAGCTCATTTAATCCCATAGAGATCTTTGATAAGAGTGGGGCATCGTCTATAAGCATGAAGATGATTATGGTTGTGCCTCCTAATGCCGGGGTGGCCGATGTAACCTGCCTCAGATAATCAACCACCACATTTATAAAAAGAACCAAAAGGGCAGAGCCTTTTACACTGCCCTGTCATAGCCCACAGATTACTGGAAACTCATCTGTTGGTTTCCCTGCTCCACCCACCTCACTCTTGTATTTTCCATCATGTTCTCCCTGACTGCTAATAATATATAGGGCAGGGCATTCAGTTTTTTTCCCAAAACCTCCCACAAGTTGGTCCTGTGCAAACTATCAGAAGCTATTTTTAGGTCTACATACAAATGACTGTTTTCTCAACTACACAACAAAGAAGGTTCCGAGTGCCCTTGAAGGTCCAGCATACATGTCCCCACCTGACTATAACTAAAGGTAAGTATGCACTTCCCACAGAAACCAAAAGCAGTGGGTGCAGGTAAGAACCCCTAACCAGGGTAGCCCTTTTCAGAATCTTGCTCCTAAAAGGGGCTACCCCCGGTAGGGGTTCTGACCTGCACGCACTGCTTTTGGTTTCTGCAGGAAGTGTATACTTACCTTTGATAATTGTTTTCTCAACTAGCCATATTTCATAATTACCTCAAAGAGTCTAACTGCTTATGAACTGGGTCCACTCCATGATGAATGCCTGCCTGCCTGTCAACAGAAGTAAACATTGTTTGTCCTGCTTCGATTTTCTCATCAAAACATCAGGAGTTTATTCCATATTTTCAGAGCCATGCTTAGAGGCCCTTTCGAAGGTAGTTTTGTGGGACACTGTAGTAAACTTTTACATCAATTTGGACTCACTCAATCCCCAAACAGGTAGTATGTGGTTTTGCAACTATGAGAATTCGGTTTAAGATACAAGAATACAGATGAATACCATGGAAAACATTTGAAAACATATATCCATCATGTAAGTGTAATTTTGTGCGGGATACACTGGAAGACCTTCTTCTAGTTTGTATGTACATTATTTGAGTGATGTAGACATCATATGCTGTCAAAGTGAGAGGACGGTAATGGTTTATAGCTGTGTAAGACGTGTTTAATAGCTTTAGAGAAATATAAAGCGAAAGGAGGCCATCTTGGGTGTTAAGAAGCATTGACGGTGACAGTCGGTGAGAGGAGGATTGAGGAGGAGAGTTGATTGGGTTCTCCTCAGAGCACGAGTCCTGAACAATCGTCATCAGAAATTTTAAGAGAGGAAGGTAGTATTCAAGAGTGCACGACAGAGAGGTGGGTACTTACGACGTAACAAAGACCTCTTAATGAAGCCAGTTTTAATTTATTTAATCTTTTAAATTACCTTTTCATATAAATTGGGTTCCCCCGTTTGCGCAGTGTGTGTGTATGTGTGCGTGCGTTGAAGAGGCTCAGATGTTTAAGTATATTAGGGGCAGATTTATGAAAAGTGGCGCTGCACCTAGGGCAGCCTCACTTTTCTATCGCCCGCCCATAACGCCACCATGTGGGCGCCGTATTTAACATACGGTGCATCATGGTGTTAGTTAGGGAACTAGCTTCATAATTTTGGCGCTAGTTTGCCACTTTGCAGGATTAGCGTTAATTAGCGCTAATCCTGCAAAGTACCCAGTTACCCATTGAAAACAATGGGAGCCTCCTTTTAACACCTGCTTTGAGCAGGCGTTAAAAGTGCTGAAAAAATGATGCAAAGAAATCTCTTGGATTTCTTTGCGTCATTTCTTCAGCCCCCTTTGCATACGTTATGCCTGCACCAGGCATAATGTAGCACAAAGGGTTACAACATGGTGCAATCCATTGCGCCACTTTGAAAATGTGGCACAGAGATTTTGACCTCGTTGGGCCACTTTAGCATTAAACAAAATAACGCTAATTTGGCACAAGGAGGCGCTAGGGGCTCTTAAATCTGCCCCTTAGTATTTTTTTTTTTTTACTGGATCTAAGGTCTTTAATGCTTGAATATGCACAGTCTTGTGCAATGCATCGCAGCACTGTTGGTTTTTGGAAACTGCGCATTCACCACCTCTAGCCAAGTTTGCTCGACTCAAGGCACCCTTAGCAGCAGCACCTTTCATGAAGTTTTAGTCTCTATTTGGCCAACAGACTTGAAATTCACATTAAACGTCACATTTGTTTAAACTATGAGTTTGCCTCATGGCCTCCAAAGTGTGCAATAAATTCCTTTCATCTGATTTTTGTGCGTAAACAAGGTCAAGAAGGTTTTATAACTAGCAATCCGCAGGTATATCAAACACTCACATCAGACAACGACATCATAAGGAAGAAAAGCGAGTGTGACAAGACGAAAAATCTGCTCTTGGAAAGTAGAAAGCCCTTGTTTATGGATACATGTCATCAAGCCAAAATATCTAGCCATCCACTGCTCGTGACTTCATCTCTAGGATCAATGTGAAATCAATAGTTACCTGAGGCGCACATTCCTAGAAGTGGGACACAGTGTGTTGTACATTGAGCCCTTGTGGTTCCAGGCTATGAATAGCCATGAGCAAAAGCTGAGTAAGATAATCCAGCAGCTCGGTTCTTTTTCATGCAATGATAGCTAAAGTCAGGTCAGGGCCACTTAAATGATATGATTTGTGTTTGAAAAGTTCATGACAACTTCAAAAACATTCAATAAAAAACAAAATTTGGTTTAAAAAATTGGATGTGTGGAAAAGTGAGCACCGCTAGCTACTGTTAAAACAAATGTGCACTTAAAACCATGAAAATTGAATCTCTAAAAATATCAAGAAACACTGCAATTAATGACTGCTGTTTTTAAACAGAATTCCTTTCGAAGTCTAATAATATGTGCTTAATTTTGGCCCATATGTATATATTTTTTGTGTCGTATTTGTGTCATTATTTTCTAAGTTTGCGCCACATTTGCGTAAAAAAACGACGCAAATGTGGTGAAAAAAAGTATAAATATGGGCCTTTCAGTGCTATTTGAGTTTATGAGATAAGAGTCTTGCCTACAAGTTGAACAGCATAAGGTGTTCAACACATCTGGTAAACATCATATACATTAGCACATTTACAGGGTGCGGTAGTTATATCCTTTTATTGTTTTCTGCCCTGGAAGGAGCGACAACATGTCAATGTAATATTTATTGAACTAACATCTGCAGGTTTGTGCCTCTCTTGCAGGCATTTTCACTCAATATAGGTTGTAGGATTTTCCTGGAAACTGCCAGTGTTGGATAATTATTGCACACCTCATAATTCCAATCTCCGTATGTTAGAAATTGGGTTACTGGTTCCCTGGAATGTGAGTCTTGGTTAAGCAGCAACCACAGTCCTAATTAGGAAAAGGCACAAACATACCTCAATTTACCCTGTGCTCACCTCCTGATAGCTTTGCTCAAAGGAGTCAGGTTTAACTTAGAGGCAATATTTAAAGTATTTGTGCAACACTTAAAATGGTAAAACAGTGAAAACACCACACAAAAAGGTCCCACGCCAAGTAAGAAGAATAGATCTTGATTTATTAAATAAAACCAGACCAATATGACAAACAACCAATCAGTAGAACCAGAGTTTCGAATTTTTCAAGAATATACTGTGAAATAGCGCCTAAAAGCATGAAGCACCAACGGTGTATCTGGGCGTGGTGAATCTCATCAAAATCAAAAGTCAAAAGTTCAAGCTGACTGTGATGGAGCATGGGTCTGATACAGTCCCAGATTAGTCTTGCTGAAGGTTTTCCTTCTCAAGTTTTGTTCCAAGACTCCTCTTCGTGTTCAACATAGCTGCCAGGAGCAAGGAGAGTGCTACTGGCTGTGTTCAGTGTGGTGTGAGGAGCAGACAAGGCATTGTGAATGGGCTGGCTGGTACTTAACATTGGCAGTCCTCCACTGGCAATCAATGCTTGCTCGGTTAAGAGGCTGACTTGTGGTGGCTCGCACTGATTTTTTGAGCAAACTGCATGGTTCCAGTGAGAACAGGCCATTCGCGTTCGCAAAGAAACAAAAGATTGAATTTAAAAGCTCAAAAGCCACACCAAGGGACCAGGACCTGAGCGGTACCTCTTGGGATCAGGAATTCACTGAAGATGTGTCCAGGAGCTGTTGGAGAATCTGTTATGCCCTGAGGCTCAGATCAGGAGGCCAGCAGACTAGCCCTTTAAGTCACTCTGGGGTCCTGGGTTCAAGAGAGTTTGAAGGTCCAGTTCTTCCTCCCAGTAAAGAGGTAAGCATGTCAGCCCAGCGAGGCAGCAGCTCCTTCAGAGTAGCAGTCCAGCTGAGATGCAGTCCTTTCAGCAGCTCGGATATTCTTCTTCAAGGCAGGGTATCCACAGGTCCAGAAGTGTACTGAAGTGGTGGTGTCTGAGGTCCATCTTTTCAACTCCGGTGGTCTGGTTCTGAGTGATGGGAAAAGCTTTTAGACAGTATCTTTGAAGTGAATGGAATTCTCTGCATCCCCTGCCCTGGCTCCAAGCTGACTGAAGTTACAATGCAGGGTCAGTAAACCCTTTGTGTGGTGTAAGCCATACCCTATTACGGTATAAGTGGGGCTGGGCCTGTCTCCTCTCTCCCATCCTGCCAGTGATGGGCCATCCAGTTACACCTAAGCTCCCCTTGTGTGAGGCTGTCTAGGACGAATACAGAAAACCCAACTGCCAACTACACCCAGTCACGTGACCAGAAACTGGCTGCAGGCACCAAATGCCTAAGGCAAGAGAATGTCAACTTTCTAAGAGTGGCAGTTTCAGAATTGTCATTTGAAATCTGAATTTTCTATCAATTAGCATTTTAAGTTAGGATTCCAGAGAAAGCAAACATGAAGTAGTTGTCCCTTCCCATTTGGAAATTACACTTACAAGATGTAATAAGGCAACTCCAATGTTATCCTATGGGGGAGATAAGCCTTGCAGTAGTGAAAAGGTAATTGAGATTTTCACATGTAACATTTATAAGTACAGGTCGAATTTTTCAAATACATTGCGCCCAGCCCCCTGGGCTGCCTAGTGCCTAACACAGGGGTGACTTACATATATTAAAAAGGAAGGCTTAGGCCTGGCAAAATGTTTACTTTACCAGGTGGAAATGATAGTTTAAACTGCACACACAGGCTCTGCAATGGCAGGCCTGAGACATGCTTAAAGGGCTACTTAAGTGGGTGGCACAATCAGTGCTGTAGACCCAGTAGTAGCATTGAATTTACAGGCTATAGGCACATGTAGTGCACTTTACTAGGGACCTATAGGTAAATGTAATATGCCAACTGGGGATAAGCCAATGTTACCAAGCAATGAAAGAGCATAAGCACTTTAGCACTGGTTGGCAATGGTAAAGTGCAGAGAGTCCTAAGGCCAACAAAACCAAATTCAGCAAAAATAGGACGAGAAATTTGAAATGTCTGGGGATGACTCCCCAGAAAGGGCCATTTCCAACACAACCCTCCTCCAGCCTAAAGCCAGGTTAGACCTTGCCAACAAAGTGAAGTGGACCTTTCCATCCCATGGATCAGACGACTTCTGTTCCCAACCCAAGGAAAACTCTGTCTATAAGGACAACAACCAACAGAAGCCTCTGACAGCTGTCAGCATCAAGAGCCAGGTCATCCAGTGGGCTTTGTGGTTTCTCAGAGTGGGGGATAGTAGCCATGGGTGTTTTGCACCCTTTAACCATCCTCCCTCCCACCATGTCAGGGGTGGTATCCTGAAACTGGCCAATGAGCCCAGGGTCTGTACCATTAGGCTGAACATATGCCTGGTGAGCCAGAAATTCCATGGAGAATCACTACCCCCCTCAAGGGTGACACGCTCTGTCTGTGTCAAGCAAGAGTCTGTCTGGCACAGGTCCCCAGCCCTCTGTTCTTGTGACATCGCGTGGAGCTCCCCGTCAGAAGTGACCTCAATAGGGTCAGCCTTGGTGTGCTCTGTTCTCAGAGCTGACAACCCTGACCCACTAGTCCTCCCACTGTGGACTGTTTCCACCTCCTGCCCCTCCATTTGGGCCTCTGTACCCCCTGCTGTGGAGTGGTAACCCCTGAAAACAGAACTGGTATGGCGCCTGTGGCGGCCACCCCACTGAGCTCTCCTGACACCATGAAGCTGCCACCAGTGGAATGTCTCTTGGTAAAGCCCATATCCCCCTGCCAGTGCCCCCTTTGGGAACTACCCAGGCACTGAGATGGGAAATAGGGGCACCCTGGTCCTCTGCACACCAAAACCTCCCCTCCGATTCTTAAAAGGGACACACTCTATACTGGAACCTGTCTGGGTCACTGCATACCTCCCCCTCCCTCTGATCATGGGCACCTGAACCACCTTCCTTAGGATCACTCCCCAATGCCTTCCCAGACACTCTGGAACTCACCCAGAGGTCTGTCTTCTTTGCAAGCTCACTGGGGTCAGTAAGCTTGCAATCACCCAGGTGTTGGCACAGCCCTGGAAAACAGTGACTGAACATGTGCTCTCAGGCAATCAAATTATGCAGCCCCTGATAGGTGTTTACCTCACTACCCTTCACCCAACCATACAAGTGCCTAATACAAGGAACCCCTCCCCCCACCCCCAGGACTGGTCAGGCAGTTTCCAACTGTCCCGGAATCCCAACCTATACTCGTGTGGGGTGTATCCCTATCTCTTGACAAAGGTCTCCTTCATGGAGGATACCTCATCCTGTCCCCTTCTCTAGGGCAAGTAGTGAGTCCATCCCATCACTAGGTATATGCTTCCAAGGGCCAGCTCCACAGTACTCCTCAGAGATCCTGTGCACCTCTAGAGCTACCTCAAACCACCTGTCTATGTCATCTTCTTTCTTGAAGTCCATGGGATATGTGGATCCTTCCTTCATCACTGGACAATGTAGTTTCGCTGTCACCAATTCCTGCTAGATTCTAGACTCTAACAGCTGTTTGGCCTCCAGGTCCAGCTCCTTGAAGACTCAGTTCATGAACCAACAAGAGCTTTCTCTCATCCAAGGCTCTCTCAGCCTTTCTTTATTCTGCCTCCATGGCACGTTTTACCTTGGCCAAGACCCCCTCAGCCCTCCTCTTCTCCACCAGGTCTCTTTCAGCCTCAGCTTTTCTCTCCTCTGCAGCCAGGTGAGCCAGCTGCAGCCTCAGGTCCCTCTCCGCCTGCCTGTTCTTCAACTCCTCAGGAGACATGGTGTGGGAGGAGAAACTGCTCCATGAATTGGATCGAGCAGGGGACTCCCTTTCTGGGGGCTCCCCGGCTCCTCTGGAGCCTTTGCATTGTCATGTTTCTACTCCTCCTCATCCTCCTGAGAGCTATTGCCCTCTGGGCATCCTGATTCTGAGGATATAAAACCAGGGCTCTGAGTTCTCTAGCCCTGCCCGGTAGTCCTACTCCTAAACGTCCTTTGTTGAAGCCCTCAACCAGCGTCCTTCCTCATGAGCATACGGGGCTTTCTGAAGGTCCTGTTTAGTGGACCTCTTCATAAACATCCAGCCCCTTCTCTTTGCAGAACTCCTTCAGTTCCCTTGTACTGTACAGTAACAAGCAGGTGAAATCTCATTCCATTAAGGCAAGGTATCACAGGACGAATGGGTGAAAGGATGTGTAAATGGAAAGGTTGATGAACAGGTGAAAGGATGATAGAGTAAAGAGAAATCTGAGAGCATGGATGGATGGATGAGTGGATGGATGGATGGGTTTATTGATGGATGGGTAAGTCAAAAGATGAATGTAAGGATAAATGGGTGTATGGATGCACACATGGATGATGGATGGATGGATGAATTGGCCAATGGATGGAATGAGGAAATATTAAATAATGGATGAAAGAATGAATGGATGGCAGAATGCAAAGATGAATTAGTGGATATCAGTGAATGAATGGAATGGTGAGAGCACAACCCTTCCTAGAAGAGACAAGGGAATTTTTCTAGGCAGGGTTGGGTTCACTTGCTTCACTTGCTTAATGCCATTTGAGCTTTGGTTCACGTGGGTACTATTTTAGTTCCTGGCTACTCTCTTGCTTTCAACAAATGTGTATGTGACTGGAAATCAACGTCTATTCTAAGGCTTTTACATGTCTGCAAGTACGAAGCTACTGTAACATATTTTGAAACATTATGGAGGAACCACGATGGCAAGACCATGATTCCATGAATGTTAGTAGATACATGATTTTATAACACTGGAGTGCTGTGCTCTGACGATCTTTTATTATTCATCCTTGACTCTCATAAAACAGTAAAATAAAAGAGGAAAGAAATATTCAAGGTGGCATTCTGTGGGAAAGATCTGAAACAGCCTTCATTGTATGAACACAAAACAATTATGCTTTTCAGATTACAAGTTGAAATGAATAGATGCCTGTCTTTTTCAGCATAAACTGAAAGTCAGTGTAGTTTTCAGAATGTAAGGTAAAACCAGTGGCGGATCCTCGCCTATGGCGGAGGGTCATCGCCCACCGCCGACCAGAAGCAGCTGCTGCAAACCTTTTACTACAAAACGATAATAAACTATGTTTATTATTGTTTTGAAGTAAAAAGGGTGGGGCTTTGGGGATGACAGGTACGAGGGGAGTACATTCAGCACTCCCCTCAGTGCGCACGTGTGTTGGGCCGGCCGTCTTGTGTCAGCTAAACACACATGCACACTGTGCTCTCTCCAGCCCGGCACTATGTTGCTCTGAGCAGCGTCGGGATTGGCCGCAGGGCAGGCTGGGAGCCTGTGCCTGCAGCCTGCAGGAGAGAAGAGGTATGGTGGTGGTGGTGGCGACAGCGAGTGAAGGTAAGTGTATTTTTATTTATCCAATTAATTCCCCCTCCCTCCGCATGCGCTGCCCCATCCCTTCAAAACCCTGTGGGCCCTCCAGGCTAAAACTCCTGTGTTTTTTGGTTTTGTAGATTTATATAGCGCAAACTCGAACGGAAAGGTACCAGGGTGCTTTACATGAGCACTAGTTACATTACACAAGGTCCCATAAATTTTTTAGGTGAGGGTAGAATAAGTAAGTGACTTACCCAGAATCACAGGACATTGAGCTGATGCCGAGACTCAGCCCTGGTTCCCCAATTCGGCAACTCTGGCCATAACGCCACATCCTTCTACTCTTTTTTCTGGTGCAAATCTCTATGGATACTTTTAATTCACTTTGAATTCCATGTCACATGATCTGCAGGAAAAACAATTCACACATGGTCCAGCTGGATCTCTCATGGACCCTAATACTGAGTGCAGCTGGCCATTACTTAAAATAAATCATCAACGACATTGAATCCCATATCATAAACCATTTTTCTGCTAGTTCATGTTAAATAATTGTAGATGTTATTTTTGCGAAGAGTGTACCCCTCCCCCCCCCCCCCCCCCACTAGGCTAGGTATGAGAAAGAAATCTGGCATTAACTGGTTCGAGTGTAAAATGAATTGGCACAAATTTAAGAAGCTCTGCCTGGTACAAAAGATGCAAGATCTACTGCTGTAAGAAGGTGTCCAATGGCCATCTTCCTAGATTTCAGGGCAACAATGCAAATTGCAAGGAAATTCTTCCTGTATTGAAAAAGACTGCAGCAAAAAAGCTACAACTACAGGTAGCCTGTCATGTTGTACTCAGTTAGGCTAAAGGTTACCCAGAAGAGAAAGGTGGACTAGAAACAATGACCTTTGACCTCTACCATGAGCTTACATTAGCAACACAAAAGAGGCTTCTGTGGATGACTTTATCTGTGATTACTCTATGGCCCTTATTTATACTTTTTTTGCTCAGCATTTGCAACATTTTTTGACGCAAAAGCGGCGCAAACTTACAAAATACAATTATATTTTTTAAGGTTGCGCCGCTTTTGCGTAAAAAAAATGACGCAAATGCAGAGCAAAAAAAGTATAAATATGGACCTTATTGTATTTATGTTGCAAGATGAATGGACATGACTGGACCAGTGAGGAGGAGATTAACGATGCCGGGTCACAGTGGCTGAGACGTGACTCCAGGATTACTTTCTCCAGGCTCAGTTAACATTAGGTGGTAATGGAAGCAATACCGCTGCCTTGTTTGTACGATGCTATGAATAATTTGCCCTGGTAAAGCAGAAATGGGAAGCCACCTTGAGTAGTAAATGTATAGTATACTCCCTTTCTGATGTTGCATCACCCCAGCTTCGAAAATCTCTCTAGCATCTCATGTTTTTCCACTCTGATGTGGAGCACAAGACAACACAGACTGCAAGATTATCACATACCGGCCGCCTGAACATGTAATCCCCAATAGGTTGCTATTACTACCACTAATCGTTACAGAGAAGTGCATACACTTTTCGTGTCACCGTAATACAATGGTGCTGGGCAGAGTCTCAGCTGTTGTAAGGCTAAGTAAGAGTGGTTGACTGGCACTGGCTGTACCACACTAAAAGACAGATTTACCAACATTTTGTGCTGTGTTTGCATCACAAAAGTGACGCAAACCAGCACAAAATATTTTTTTGTTATTTAATTTCCTGAGCTGGAAATGCCTAAACATAATGGAAAGTACCATGAACAGTGCTTTGTGTTACTTAGCATCAAAGGGGCGTGACATCGATGTTCGCATGCAACCACCCATGCTTTTTGGTGCAAAACCCTATTTACCCTAAATGTGAGAAAGGCTTTCACGTCAAAACATTAATGCCATTTGAAAGTAGGCATTAAAAGGAGGAATGGCTTAATTTCGCTTTTTTTCCTACTTTGCATGTGTACTGCACTGTACGGCATACATACAAAGTAGAAAAGTTTTTTAAGTTGCCCAGGCGTAGTATATTGTACATAAAGGAAACCTTTCCAGTACAAAACCTATGTTAGACTCTCACACACACCCTTGAAGCATGGCACAGAGGTGTGTGCATTGCGCATGGCAGCAAAATTCTGCACTAGGGACAGGGAAGGAGAAAGACATATATAAGTAAATATGGATTTCTCCTTTCTCCCTCCCTGTCATGCAACGCAGTGTAGCATTTTTTGCTGCTACCCTGCTAAATTGGGCTAATTTGGATCTGTTATATTTTTACTAGGTTTGGGAGAAACTGGTAAGGGTATTTTTCACTCAAGATTGGGGCTGTTTGGAGTTAAAGTTATGAGGCAGTGCTTGCGGTCAGTCAGTGTAAGTTATCATACAAGACTCATGTATTGCTATGTCATACATTATGGATACAATATATAAGGGGAATACAAGTTGCATGTTCATAGCGCTGCTGAATGGTGCCCAAGTATCAACAATGCTCCCCAACCTATGTAATGTCCAGGAGTATCAGAGGCCTTTATGATTCCAGAAAAGCAGACAAAATGCCAGAATAGACATATGATAATTACAGCAGTACTGCAGGTCACTAGCCTTGCCCCAGCCTGACATTACGTTTGCTAAAATCTAAGGTACACTTAAATATTTCACCTTGTAGAACATTCTCTAAAGGAGTCCCCATATTAATTCACAAAGATCTTTCATTCAGATGTATCCATAAAATAACAGACAAAAGGGGCAAATTTCTATTAGTACCTGGATTATGTTACACTTGTTAACACAAATGGACCGAACATTGATAGCCTGAAAATCTCTGAGCAGTGATATCCACGCTTCTGTGTACTAATACACATTCAATCATATGAGAGGAAGGACTTCAGTTTGATAGTGAATCCCACTTTGTCCAGATCCTCCACAACAACTAGACCAGTGGTGGCAGTGGCCAACAAATTAAACAATATCATTTGACAAGACATCTTGGCAGGTATTTGGTGGCACGGGCACTCAGGAGACAAGGTATACATATTCTACTCTTTAGTGCATGATGCAGAGTCTTGCATTGGTTTCTGGCTGCTCAGCTATGACTTCTGGAGATTCCCTTCAGAACTCCATATGCATGAGGTGCGCAGAGATGAGGTGCAAGAGGGTACTTCCAACTGAATGTGGATACAATGCACAGTAGGTACATTGTGGAAAGCATTCAAAGTCTACATAAAGGGCATTTGCATTGCAAAACATGAAGGAATACTGGGATCAATTAGAGAAAGATATTGGCAGTCATGAGAACAGTTACAGTCAAAATCACAATCCTGCTAAGCTGAAACTCCTACATAAATTACAATTGGATGATAGGTAGGTATCAGATCAAGAGATTACATTTGTACATAAATATGCATCAGCTAGACAATATGAGAAAGAAGATCACCCAGGCCAAACACTAAATAGACTATGAGAATGCATGGATCTTCTCATGAAGTTCTCAATCAATCAATCAGTAAATTTCTAAAGCGCGCTACGTACCCGTTAGGGTTTCAAGGTGCTGAGGGGAGGGGGGGAGCTGCTATTGGTCGAAGAGCCAGGTCTTGAGGAGTCTCCTGAAGGTGAGGAGGTCCTGGGTCTGGCGGAGGGCGGTCGGGAGGGAGCTCTAGGTCTTGGCGGCGAGGTAGGAGAAGGATCTGCCGCCAGAAGTCTTGCGTTGGAAGTGGGGGACGATGGCGAGGGAGAGGTTGGCAGAGCGGAGTTGGCGGGAGGGGACGTAGAAGTTGAGTCTGTTGTTCAGGTAGGCGGGTCCAGCGTTGTGGAGTGCCTTGTGTGCGTGGGTGAGGAGCTTAAAGGTGATCCTCTTGTCCACGGGGAGCCAGTGGAGGTCCTTCAGGTGGTGGGAGATGTGGCATCGGCGGGGTACGTTGAGGATCAGGTGGGCGGAGGTGTTTTGGATGCGTTGGAGTCTTTGGATGTCTTTTGCTGGGATGCCTGTGTAGAGTGCGTTGCCGTAGTCAAGTCTGCTACTGACGAGGGCCTGGGTAACCGTTTTTTTGGTTTCCGTCGGGATCCATTTGTAGATTCTACGGAGCATGCGGAGGGTGTTGTAGCAGGAGGAGGAGACTGCGTTGACCTGTTTGGACATGGTGAGAGCGGGGTCGAGGATGAAGCCGAGGTTGCGTGCGTGGTTGGCTGGTGTTGGGGGGGTCCCAGCGCGGTGGGCCACCAAGAGTCGTCCCAGGCCGAGGGGGTGCGTCCGAGGATGAGGACCTCGGTCTTGTCGGAGTTCAATTTCAGGCGGCTGTTTCTCATCCACTCGGCGATGGATTTCAATCCCTCATGGAGGTTGGCCTTGGCGGTGCGCGGGTCTTTAGTGAGGGAGAGGATGAGCTGGGTGTCGTCGGCGTAGGAGAGAATGCTGAGGTTGTGCTGACGGAACAGTTGTGCGAGGGGTGCCATGTAGACGTTGAACAGCGTCAGGCTTAGCGAGGAGCCTTGGGGGACGCCACAGATGAGGTTAGTGGCTTCGGAGCGGAAGGGTGAGAGTCGGACTCTCTGGGTTCTGCCGGAGAGGAATCAGGAGATCCAATTGAGGGCTTTGTCTTGTATTCCGGCTTTGTGGAGGCGTGTTAGTAGGGTGCGGTGGCAGACCGTGTCGAAGGCAGCGGAGAGGTCCAGGAGGATGAGGGCTGAAGTTTCGCCGTTGTCCATTTGCTGTCTGATGTCATCTGTGGCGGCGAGGAGCGCAGTCTCGGTGCTGTGATTGCGCCTGAAGCCGGACTGGGAGGGGTCCAGGATGGAGTTGTCCTCGAGGTAGTGGGTGAGCTGGGCGTTGACGATCTTCTCGATGACCTTCACTGGGAAGGGGAGGAGGGAGATCGGGTGGAGGTTTTTGAGGTCGTTGGGGTCAGCCTTGGGTTTCTTGAGGAGGGCTTGGATATCGGCGTGCTTCCAGCTGTCCGGGAAAGTCGCGGTGTCGAAGGATAGGTTGATGATCTTTCGAAGTTGGGGGGCGATGGTGGAGTCGGCTTTGTTGTAAACGTGGTGTGGGCAAGGGTCTGAGGGGGATCCTGAATGGATGGAGTTCATGATCTTGCGAGTTTCGGCGTCGTCTACGTGGGTCCATGTGGTAAGGCAGTTGGCGTAGGAGGAGTTGTCGGGGGTGGGGTCTGGCGGAGGTGTGGTGTTAAGGCTGTCGTGGATGACGGCGATCTTCTGGTAGAAGAAGGTGGAGAGTGCATCGCAGAGTTTCTGGGATGGTGGGACGTCGTTGACGTTGGCGCTGGGGTTGGAGAGCTCTTTCACGATGCAGAAGAGCTCCTTGCTGTCGTGTGCGTTGTTGTTTAAGCGTTCTGTGAAGTGGGAACGTTTGGCGAGTCGGATTAGTTGGTGATGCTTGCGGGTGGCTTCCTTGTGGGTTGTCAGGCTGTCGGGTGTGCGTTCGAGAAGCCATTTCTTCTTAAGTTTCTGGCAGGTGCGTTTGGCGGTGATGAGTTCGTCTGAGAACCAGGCTGCTTTTTTCTTTTCTTGGTTGACGGTGGGCCTCTTAAGTGGTGCGAGGGTGTTTGCGCAGTTGAGGATCCACTGTTGGAGGTTGATGGCGGCGGTGTCCGGGTCGGTGGGGTCGGTAGGCGGGTTCTGGGAGAGGGTGCTGGTTAGTTGGTCTTCGGTGACTTTGCTCTAGCGGCGGTGAGGAGGTAGTGAGGTGCAGTGGTGTTCAGTGTGCTTCTTGAATGTGAAGTGGACACAGTGGTGGTCGGTCCAGTGGAGTTCGGTGGTGTGGCTGAAGGAGACGTGGTTGCTTGCGGAGAAGACCGGATCGAGCGTGTGGCCGGCGATGTGGGTGGGTGTGTTGATCAGTTGTCTGAGCCCGAGGTTGGAGAGGTTGTCGATCAGGGCTGTGGAGTTGGCGTTGTTGTTGTACTCCAGGTGGAAATTGAGGTCCCCAAGGAGGATGTAGTCCGTAGAGGCGAGGGTGTGGGTGCTCGTGAGGTCGGCGATGGAGTCGGGAGCTCGTGGTCCTGGGGGGCGGTAGATGAGTGTTCCCCTGAGCGTAGTGTTGGGGTCGGTGTGGATCCGGAAGTGCAGGTGTTCGGCGGTCTTGAGGGTGTCGTCCGTGTGGGTGTGGATCTTGAGGGTAGATTTGTGGGCGATGGCTATTCCTCCTCCGATTCTGTTGGGGTGATCTCTTCTGGTGATCTTGTAGTCGTTCCACCAGGTTTCGGTCAGGAATGCTACGTCTGGGGCGGTGGTGTCGAGCAGGTCCCAGAGCTCGATGGCGTGCTTTCGTGCGGAGCGTGTGTTGAGGAGTATGCAGTGGAGGTGGTTTGTGCTGGTTGTTGCAGGTTTTCTTGTTCTGTTGCAGGTGAAGTTGCAGGCGAGGCAGGAGAAGGGTCCTTTGGTGTGGCCTGGAAGCATGTTGTGGAGGAACTGGGGTTGAGAGTGATGACTTCGTTGGCCGAGTAGCGGCGTCTGTTGGTGCGGGGGTCGCGTGGACCAGGGGGGGTTGCGCTGGGCGCGGTCCAGGCGCGGACGGGTGCAGACGGGCTTGCCCGTGGCGCGCCTCCGGCGCGCCAGCGGCGTGCCCACTGCGCGGACGCGCACGCCAGCCATTAAGAAGGGAGGAGGGAGGGGGGTGGGAGGAGTAGCTGGGAGGCGGGAGGCGGGAGGGAGCGGCGAATGGGGGTGCGAGACGGGCGGAGCCGCAGGGAGGCAGCGGCAGGGGAAAGTGGCAAGGGGGAGCGCCCAAGGGGCGAAAAACAAGCGGAGAAAGCACAAAAAGTGAAAAAAGGCACAAGGCAATCACAAGATACGGAATACAGTCACAAATACGGTAAACGGCACAACACAAGCGGAATACAGCAATTTAAAATGGCACAAATGGGGGCAGAAGCGCTAGGAAGCAAGGCGCAGAAAGCAGAATACAGTTAAAAGATACGGCGAAAACGGCACAATGCACACAAGTCTAGCGACGCTTACCAGAAGCCCACTAGACACCAGGGATGAGGCGCAGGAGGAGGCCTGCGGGTGGAGGAGGGCCTCGAACACGCTAGCAGCAGCGTGGGCGGGGGTCAGGGACACGGAGACAGCAGGGTGGTGCTGCGGACGTGGGGGGCGAGCTCTAGACCAAAAACAGGTTCTTAATATTGAGGACTCTGGAAACATGGTAAAAACATACTTCGGCTATTCCTAGACATATTTACTGACTATTACTCATAACTTTACATGTCCTTAGAGGATGCTTCCATGGAACCCATTACTGAATATCTGGACAGCATTACACAGGTGTAGCTGAAGGGACAAGAGAGGGAGTCATTGACTGTAACTTCTACTCTAGCTGAAATGAAATCTGCCATTGTGTCTCTTACAGTAGGTAGAGCGTCAGATAGGGACAGATTAACAGCAGAGTTTTATGAAGAATATTGCAAAATAATGGCCCTTCACTGAGTCTGCTTGAAGAAGCATGAGAGGTTGGGAACCGTTCCGCAACATTGTGAGATGAAACTATAATATCACTACTAAAACTATATAAGCAATCTTACTTATGTTTCTCATCAAGACTTATCAGCACTGACAAGACTACTGAAACAAATGGAGCTATGATACTCCTGGATCAAGATGAGTTTGTACCACGCCGGTCTACTGTACAAAACCTAAGGATCATATTTGCAATCCTACATCAAATTAATCCAGAGTTGTATGAAGTAGCAGTATTCCTGTATGCAGAGAAGGCATTTGATTAGCTAAAGTTCCCTTTCCTATTCCCAATGCTTAGAACAGGTGTGGAAGAAGATATAATGAAATAGATAATGCTGTTGCATGAGAAAGCCCAGGCACACTTGCAAATAAATAGAGTCCTGGCAACATATATTGTTATTAAGGGCTGATATTATTACACACTTGTCCCTGCACTGAGGGGGATGCAGAACTGTATTAAGGTAAAACACAATGATCAAATAGCCAGTTCTTCTGAAAGAGAAGTAGTTCACTGGGGAGTTATAGCTAGCTTAGCATTTCCAGAGGAAATGCCTTTTTTGGTTTGCTAATACCTTTTATGCCATTTGATGAATCTTCCCAAAACTTTCCAAAAAAGTGTTTTCTTTTGCCTTGTTTCTTCATAGAAAGTTTCGGGTTGATCTATCAAGTGGGCTCAAAAAAAGGGGGAGGACCAAAATACAAAATCCACATGCATTTTCCGTAGACTTATTTTGTAAAAGTCTACAGGCAAAATAATCTAAACGGAATTACACCAAATTTGGCAGGAAGCTATATCCTGGTCCAGATAGCGTGCTTTTGTGATTTGGTGTAAATCCATTTATTCAGTAGTTTAGGACAAATTAAGGTACAAAAATATTGGTATACCTGGGCGATTGGGCTCGAGGGATTCTTGTGAGTGTCCTGCATGTCAACTTTTAAAAAAAGAGTATTCTGATTGGCTGGGGCCTATTTTCCCTTGACCCTCCTCGCTGCTACAGGAGTTCACTCTGTGGGACTGAGTGCTCTGATTCGCTGGCTGCACACAAAAATGTTGTGGCAGCCATTTCAGGACTTGGGGACTCAGTTCCCTGTCCTGTCCTGTCCAGAGGCTCTGTTTTAAAAAAGATGTAAGGGGCCATGGTAAGGATAGCTAGCCCCCCTAGCTCTTGTGTTTAGCCATAGGAGACCAGGGTGTTTGTGGCAAATTAAAAATAATTCGTTTTTTTATTTTGGACCACCTGTTCCCCAGGCCAACAAGAACTTTTTTGATGTTTGCTGCAATTCAATTAGGCTCCCACAGCAAAAAAACACCAGCCATTGTTTTTTTTATTTCATTATTTTAACCCAAGGGTGGCCAAGACCCAGGGGTCATTATTTTAAAATGTTTGGGGAGGGGGCATCAGTGGGGCTCCCCTCCCTTAGCCATTCTAGGGCTGTGAGACCCTCATCACCCGGAGCCATATACAAATTAAAGAGGGTGCAATTATTGGGCCCGAGAGACCCTATTCCCTGGGATCCAATATTAACTAAAGGGAAGGGTTCTATTCAGCCCCCTCCACAAGCCACTATTGGGACCCAGTAACTCCATTACCTGAGTGGGCAATTTCTAAAAAGAAAGGGAGGAGGTGCACACCCCTCCCTCCCTGAGCCATTCTTGGGCCCTTAGGATCCCGTTCTTGGGCCAAATTTATTTTACAAATAAGGGGATAGAGACACATTCCCCCCTCCCCATGCTGGTATCAGCCCAGGGACCTCATCCTGGGGGCCTAATACTGAACACCGTCCTGGTGAGCCCACCCCCAGGAAACTGTGGTTCCTAGCCTGAGAGAGCGTGGGTATATCCTGCCCACACTCTCCAAAGTAGGGAACTCAACTTGCTCCCAAGAGTTGACTCCTGTCAACATCCAGTATGGTGCTGGTTGGGGAGCCAGCTGGGGCCGAGGGGGCCTTGGGGCTTCCCCACAGCTCCCTGTGTCCCCACCTACCAAAAGAAAGTGTCTGGACTGGGACCGCAGGGCACTAGGGCTTACCCCGCACCCCCCAAATAAAAAAGGAGCTGCGGGTGCTCTGAGTCTGCACCGGAGCACCCATTTAATATAAAATATGCCAGCCAAGTGGGGGGGTGTTCCGTAGGGACTCCCCTGTAAGCTAAAAATAAAAAGAAAGTTTAATTTGGGGTACAGGTACACTGTACTAACTCATGATACTTCTGTACCCAGTGCAGTACCCCCTGTGTTCCCGTGGTACTGGTACAGTAGTATCAAAATATATTTTTAAAAATACAAGTGTCTGGTGATACACCAGACCCTGTGACCAATAGCCAATGTGCAGGCTATAGGTCATGCGCATTAGAGGTTCATCACTTGCAGTGGGTTGGGCATAGAACCAACACTGTGCAGCTCACTGCTGAAGGCTGTGCACAGCTGGAGGTGGGTACCATGAGGTAATTTGTGATGTTATCTATGAAGTCATTTAATGTCATTTAACGTGTCATGAATGATGTAATATGCAAGAGTACAAGCAGTGAACGGCAGGGTGCAAGTAATAGTTAGCTCAGTAACATATAACCAGTGAATGTCAATGCTCTTTTGATTTCTGAACGTTCATTTTTAACTTATTTGTACATGTAACTATAACGTCACCTTAACCTTTGCTTTTTTTAAGTGAAATTCTAGGGGTTTCTTAATGTGAGCTAAGATCTCATTACCAAACCTGACTATAACATCACTGTACCCTTTTTCAGTGAATAATATATTTATATATGCAGTAAATTATATTTTTACTGTGTCCCAGATCTCTAACCAAGTTGAAACTAATTTCTAGTGCAGGAAACTTTTGTTAACATAATCTTTCACTTTTTTGCTGGCTTTTTTCTTTTTAACCCTAATGATAGTCTTTAATTTTGTTTTTGTCTTATCATCTCAAAGGCAGCCCAAAATTTGCAAAAATTAATTTACGAACTGTTCAATGTTCATAGATCATCATAGGTATCTTTGTTGCTTGTAGCTTCACTGATGAAACACATGACTGTCTTCCCTTCCATAAAGTGACCACACTCTTCAATGCTAATCTCAGTTTTCTGTTCAATCCGACCCCATGTACCTTATATATTGCCCCTGGCACTTCTACTAGGAAGACTGATGCTATTAAAATCAATCACAAGGCAGGTCATGATCCATATATAAGTAATAGGAGTGCGGAAAATAAGATACTTTGTAAAACAATAAATTGCAACTAAGATAGTAACTGCGGCCCTCACCCGCAACCATAGCTCCTATCTCTAACTTGAAATCTAGGTCTAAATTTTCAAACCAAATCCATTTTTATGCTCTACATTTTCTGTGCTTTGCTATGTCTCAATTTATCAATGTTTGCTTTCTTCAGGGAAATATTAATTGACCTGAGCATAAAGAAGTTGCACTGGGTGTTATAGGATCACTACCTCGGTCTTTATATAAGTGGATTTACAGTTCTGGGAGTAAGATGGTCCAGGTCAATTTGGTATATGCTTCAATCGCACTGAGAAAAGACAGCGATGAGGAAGTTAGAAAGAATTTGGATATCCCGTCCACTGAAATATAAATCCAATAGGATATAATGGGGTTTATATTTTGGTGCATGGGATATCCATCACCGTTGTGACTGGTTAACCCATCCGCCAAGATCTAAATCAAGCCCCTAGTTTTGTTCACATGCATGGGTAATCCCTGGGCCAGATTCAAACAGATCATTCTAATAGGCAAATAGCTGTGTCTCAGAGTTCTTCCTGTGTGTGGCTTTGAATTCCACTGTTTATGAGAGTCACAAAAAAAGTTCTCCTTGAATTTTATGAAACTCACAGATTTCCATGAGTGCAACAGCTGTAGACTTCTAACTCCTGTGGAATGAGGTTTAGGCACAGGGAAAATTTCTATTTCCATGTGTATAGTTTATTCTCCACAGAGGAAGTATGTTTCTTTCCCTGTACTCGCACTAATTATAGAGAGTGTTCAGTTCTCCTTAACACCCAGGAATACACCCTTATTTCTGTTTTTTTCTGTGTTGCTTGATTGCTGGAAAGACTGCAAAAACTAGTGAATGTCTAAAATAATCATGATTTTGTGGGTGTTCACAAGAGTTTGCATGATTGCCCTCTTTATCACACCTTCCTCCTTCTGACTTAATTACGGTTTAATCAACCAAGGTACTATGGAGTTCACTGGACAGTCTTTGTGGTTCTGACAGTAAAGTAAGGTAGCACATAACAAACCAGACTCAGAAGAACCGATTTTCAAAGCCTTATTCACAACTGCATTGTAAATCATTGAAAGACATTTTTTTCAAAACGGTTTGACACCTAGTTCTTGACCTGTTGTATATCTACTTCATATTCATTGTATATCTTAAATCAAGTCTTGGAGAAAACCTAGACTGTTTACCTTTATATGTGTTTTATGGCCAAAATATTTGCATCTTTCAAAGCCGCATTACTGTACAGGGAGTGGAATGGAGCACATGAATGTATACATTATTGATGAGCTCCAAGAGGTAACAAAGGTAGTTTTAGATTCACTTCACTCAGTCCATCAGTGGTACTCAACACGATTGCTTGCTGGGTGGTATTTGTGGTTAGTAGTGGGTTTTGAAATCACAGCCTTCAACTGTATATTTATTTAACTGGCTGCTGGTAAAAGATGCAGATAAACCAATATATCTCAAAATGACGTCTGAGGCCAAACCCAGAAAAGGGTCTGAGAAAAAGGTAGGTTTGTTCACCTGTATCTGAAACACCAAGCCTTTTAAGCACCTAAAGTGACTACACGAAGGATTCCACAACAACAGATCACAGACACTTGTGATATCCCAAAACTATGAAGAGATTGTGTGGTGAGGGGTCTAGGTCTGCTCACAAGCAACCAGCTGACTGAGGGTTACACGTTATCCCACATGAGTGTACTGTTTCTTTATCACTTGCTATACCAATCACTTTTCTATTTGTTGTCCCCTTCTGAGCAGTAGGTCATATGTTGAGCCTGCGGTGTGCTAGTACTGAATTCTATAAGTTTCTCTACTCATCCTTAATTCATCCTATTTTTTGTCTTAACTGAGAACTGGCTATTTTCCTAAAGGTCAAAATCAATGCTCAGTACCATCCCTAGACCCTCCCACCAACCTACACGTGAAAATCATTCCACACAACATGAGTGCAACATTTCTTCAAAGCCAAATAATCAGATAAAGATGTCTCTTGGAAGAATAGCCTTCCCACATAAGCAAAGGGTAATCATGAACCTCACTGCTGCAAATAGTAAAAGTCCTTCAACACACAGATTGACACACATAATATCCTGGAAAGAACCTTAACAAGATTATACACTGTCGTTTTGGCCCTTTATCTAACCCGACTCACTAGGACTCGATAGGTAGAGATGAATGTTTCTCCCTTTAGAGACACAGTAATAATAAACAAACTTGGCTTGATCAAAACGGATCCCAGATCCAAAAAGGATACCAAGTCTTCAGAAATGCTTCAAGAGTAAACAAAAGGCTGTAGTGGGATGAAGCACTGATTTATAAAACACAATGCAAAAACAAACAATACAATGAACTAGAGACCTGATGGTCAAACCTTTTTTGGATCACAAACCATATGATTTACAAAATCTCCATGATTTGCGACTGTGAAAGTGTTTTTCTTGATGTGCAAAGGCCATTTTATGAGTTAAAATGTTCTTTTTGACTTGTAAAGGAACGTTAGACATCCTTCCCAGATTCCAAATAGGAGCGTGAAAGTGACAGCTCCCTCCTCCTATTTTCAAATTCAGAAGGTATCTATCAATGGTGTATAACTACAATTGTGATTACAATATATTGATGAGTTAACAACTCCCAAGTCGAGGTGATGACTGATTTGCTGGCAGCCTCAAGATACTCCCCTACCCTTGACGTTTTCCAAAACAGAAAACTTTTTTTAAAGAGTAAGGAGCACAGATTCCAGAGAAGAACTTGTGCAGGTTTAATTTTAGAAAAAGTGTTCTGTTTTGGAAATGAAATTGTACGGATGGTGGTCTGGTGACCCTTGCAGGCAATCATCGCTGTGATTGCAGCCAATCATAGGGAGTCGCACATTGAAACCTGCCTAAAGAGTTATAATTAGGAGGACAATTTTTCGATCTCCTGAGATACAGTATTGTGTGAGCTGACCATTTAGTACATAGGTTGGTTTGCAGAACACTATTCAATTTGCAACACTTCAGTGCACAAACTGTGAGCACTTTTTGTGAATGGAATAATAATACATTGGGACCCAGAATATAATGAAAAAACAAGCACGTTCATTGAACACACATAAACTAAGACACAGCCAAAGGAGGAATAATACTCTGGCATACGGGTCTGTTAAACTTGGAATATGTGACTTCAAAACAAATTTTCTTGGCTGAAGCAGGGTTTCGCTGATACTGAATGAAACACATTTTATTGTTATATATGTGTATTTACAATTTTATTTAACAGAAAAACGGTAGAATTATACTGACCACTAGATTTACAGTATAATTACAAAAACAGAAAATACAATCAATGAACAATGTACTGTGTACAAAATGTAGGGCATACAGGAATACCTAATGAAACAAAACATGTTGCCTAGTAAACTACCCATTATTTTATTTAATGTTTCTTAGTCGGTGATGAGAGACTGAAAAAATAAAAACTGGCGGAATACAATGACAAAATGTTAAAGCACCTCTACAAATGTTAAATTGTACTGCAAAGTAGGAATATTAATTTAACATGCTTAGTCCATTTTCTGTTTGGTAACTACAGATTCTCCAAATGAAGCTATTGAAAAGTAATATATTTAGACAACATGTGCAATTGTAAGTATTTTGATTCAAGGAGACAAATTCAAAAAGGTATTTACAGAAATAGTAAAAAGGCTTCAAGGGTGTAATGGTGCAATCAAAACTCCTGATTTCACATAAAAGTAATCATGTAATGAACGTAAACTTTTTGGCTTTTAAGGTTCTTTCTCTCTTCATCACATATTTCAAGAGGTATAGCAATTGAGAATCACAAACAAAGTAATATGTTATATTTTGTGCAGAAGAAAAGAGCACAAATCAAAATGGCTCAGGATATTTCATAAGTTTTGTACCTAGGAATTTTACGAAGTCGAACATTTAGGGACTAAGCTGAAAATATGTTTTTTCTTCTTGGCTTTTTATTTACTCGGAGTGAGCCAGGTTTATACAATGTGCTTGTTTATTGCAAGACTTCAGAGTTTCCTGGCACAAACGGTTTCTTGCACAGTTATTTCAAAACAATAAATCCTACGCCCAGAAGGAAAGGTACAATCTCGCGTGAAAATAATGCTGTCCTAGACTGCGAGAATAAATAAGAACTTTGCATCGTAAACTCAACTGTCTGCATCTTTCTGTCACAACTGTTATA
Organism: Pleurodeles waltl; assembly: GCF_031143425.1. NCBI lineage: Eukaryota > Metazoa > Chordata > Amphibia > Caudata > Salamandridae > Pleurodeles > Pleurodeles waltl. The sequence goes on from NC_090444.1 coordinate 1,191,153,697, forward strand.
AATTACCCTAAAAAAGGCCAGGGGTTGGCTCAATACGCATTTTTATGGGAATGCCCACACAATTGCAAACGAAGGGGGAAAAGCGCTTTGCTTTGTGCAGTTTGTTGTGGATGCTGGGTATGTTTGAACGGTTGTTAAGTAGAAATAAATTATTGTATGACAGTTTTCATGATAAATGTACTCAATATATAGGATAGCTGTTTATTTTCAGTAGTGATGTTGTGCAATTATTTATTGAGATTTAAAATGCATTTACAGCGTAGAGTTAGTTTGGTTCAGTTCTTCATTCCTAAGTAATTTCTCCTCTGGTTTTCATCGCAGTAGTATCTTTTCCCTTCAGTCTTTAATTTCTTGAGAACCTCATAATCTTTTATTTGGGGGGTTCAGGGTCCTTTACCGTCTGCCAATTTGTCCAATTTAGTTCATGTCTAAATGGGAGCCCACTTTCTTTTTCCCAGCTGTAGCAGGTGAAGACCCGGTCATATCAGCCAGTTTAAGAACAGAATGTGGTCCCTTGGAACCATACTGGAGCCATTGTCGCTAAGGGTGGGGTTAAGGTAGTTTGGAGCAGCGATGGTCAGTGCACTTCCATGTTGGTTCGTGAAGGTCTAGCCATCTTTTGAAGACCAAGGAGGTGTAAGCTGTCATTGCATGATGCCCATGGCCCCTTAGGAAACGTACAGGAGAGAGGTTGCGATGACAATAACAAAGAGGCCACTTGATGCGTGAAGTAGATTTCCGTGCCCTTTAGTAGTCGTATTGTACATCGGCGTTGTTACAGATGACATGGAAGTCCCCCCACTGCCCACTGTTGTGCCTGTTCCGGAGCTTCCAGCAGCAGCTGTGGTGGTAGTATTCCCCTGGCAGTAAATCTGAAACACAAAACAAATTAGACAACGAAAAATATGGATTTAAACAAAATTATCATGCATATGGTTACCAAAGGCATCACTACGGATGCTTAAACACAGAAAAGTATGGCTGTCTCCTTCTAAACACATGTATAAGTAAGAAGTAGGGTGTGTGAGTGAAAACTTTTCAAAAACCCCTCACTTATATTAGATAGGACTGGTAACCACCCATTTACCAGGACACTTGTAATGATGCCCATACACACGAGAACAAGGAAAAAAGAAAATCTCAATGTTACAGGAAAGTCAATCTACAAAAGTTTTGAACTACATCTGATCCCACTGGAGTGGTTTTAAAGTAGTAAATTAAATTCTGCTGTATGTGAAAAGTTGTATTGGCTGAATTAATGATTTAAAACATGATTTTTAGTGAGATACCTAAATAAGTTCCAGATTTTGGCAGTCAATAGTTTGGAGTCTCTGTTCCCGAAAATATGTCCTGTGGCCTATGTTTTGAAATGAAACCTTAAGGACAACGTCCTTCAATGCCCCATCATAATAAGTAGTATCAGAAAAATGGTATTTGCATGGAATCAACACGCAACACTCACAACTTTTATTTTTTAAGATAATTTGTTGATTTTTCAAAGGTACAATTCTTGAACAGAATGTTCATTAGCTAATAATGAAATTATATGCACTCTCTACAGGACACAACTGGAATACACTAAATACAGCCAACTTCTGTCACAGTTCGACAGAATTAATTTAAGTAAAGTGACAATGTACTGATGCACTGGTCATTCTAACACAAACAAATCAAATTTGGTGGTGTAAAGAGCATTTTAAGTTTCCAAAACAATATACATTGTAAAATATAACATTCCCCACAGCAATTTTGAGGCTTATGGTTATTTTCTATGTAATATTTGCATCTTTACTCCACGTCGTAAGGGACCTAAGGCCAAATGTAGCAAAGGGTTTTACCCATTCTGTGTCTATGGGAAAATGTGTTCATACATATGGCCCCTAGTTTCCAACTCCGGTGATCCATTTGACAAACAAACATGCTTTCTTAGATGCAACCACAGTTTGCTTCAGTTGTGCCACATACTCGGAGTGGCGCAAATGAGGACAGTTACTGCTTCGATTGAACCAAACAATTGGATTGAAACAACGAATGACAATGATTTATATCAATTGCCCAGGACTAAAGACATGGTAGCCTGGCAATGTGAGGTGAGATAGAAACCTTATTCTAGATATATGAATAATGGGACATCTTTTTGACAATTTTGCATAAGCACTGTGTGGAACTTTCATTGGAATGTTGCGCAAATGAGGGTGTGCAATCATTTCACCTAAATTATAGGAGGTAGTCGAAGATACATCACATGTCCTTTGATCCCCACTGGTCTCACATGACATTTGAAACAATGATCACCCATTGAACTGTTCTGAACACTTCTACTAGAACATTGGAATGTTGGAAGGCCTTTGAGGACAGAGGTATTGCATAGAGTGAATGATGGCTGGTTTATGCCTTCCACTACAACATTCCAGTGTTCCTAGTTCTGTGTCTACCTCTTTTACTTAGAAAATTCAAATCTCTGTGGGTGGAATATCTAATAGCTCTAAAGCCCTAGTGCCTTGGGCTACATTAGTTGTTACATTGACTCTCTGCGCCTATGAGCCCTACATCTCCGAGATACTCAATTTATTAAAAAGTGCAGCCTTCAGCAGTGGGCTAAAATTCTATATTAGAACATGTAATTCCATTTTAGGCATTGATGGCAAATCAGTTCACTTCAGAAGGCCATGCTAACTGGCAATAAAGTCTTGCCAGCCAATTTTCTGCTGCTTAATTTTCCTCAAAATGCTCCTTAAGATCTAATATCTCATTGCCCTTCAAACAACACTGCTTAACAATTAGATGCAGTCATTGATTTTGTTAGCTTTTCTAATCTTATTCAAATGTTCTTTAACCCCCTCCTGCTAGAAAGGGATAGCATTTTAAATACTCCAATCTGGGAACATGTTTTAAGAGTACTCAACAAAAATGTAAACTGACTGGTGTCATGCTACATGCACTATTATCTCTTGTTTATTGGTTTAATATTGTTTATCGAAAAATGTTAATAAAAACATTTCCACCAAGAAGGTACTAAACTCCTGTTCTCAGTCTGATTCTCAAACACACGCTATGTTGGTGTCAGAATGTGTTCATCTTTGACTGATATGAAGTGAACATTAGGGACTCATGGCATCTACTGTGTACACAAGAATCCGATGGTCAAAACTGTTCATTCTAAAATAATGTTTCTAGAACGTGCTGTTAAAAATAACTGGAAGGGTTGGGTGGCAGCCTCTGTCTTTTTTAGGACCAAATTGTAGGACTTTAGCAAAACTAAACCTGTGTGTTTGATGAAGAATACTTCTCTTTGCAAGCTATTAGGAGAACTGACATCCATTCCTACAGCTGTGGTTCATTCTGAACAAGAGGGTTACCCTGCTGAGATACAGAAGAGTACAAAAGACTTCCATTTTGGGTTAGATGTTTTTTCAGTGCTTAATACGAGCCAGTCATTGCAGGTGGGACCCACCAGCGCTACTTTTTGAGAACCAGCACTTATTTTCCCTCAACAGGTTGATCCAGAGAGAGACAATCACACAATAGGGAAGGTGGGAGAGAAAGGAGGAAAAATAGTGAAAAACAGATAAAGCTGGTGTTAGATCTGGCAGCTCCTGGCAGGGATTCCCCTGTTTTTTTGCTTCCCGTTTTTGATCCTATGCTGACTCATTTTTGCTGACTTTAGGACTCTGGGCACTTTACCACTGCTAACCGACACTAAAGTGCAACTGTTCCCTGTCTAAATTGTATTGGTGATTGGTTTATGCATGATTTGCATATTTGATTTACTACTAAGTAGCTAGTAAAGTGCATTATATGTGCACAGGGCCTGTAAATGAAATGCTACTAGTGGGCCTGCAGCACTGATTGTGCACCAACATGAGAAGCCCCATAAACATGTCTCAGAGCTGCTACTGCAGCTTGTGCAATTTTGAACTGGCAGTTCAATCTGTCAAGTGCTCCCACTTGCCAGTCCTAAACCTTCCCTTTTACCACATGTCAGTCACCCCTAAAGCAGGCCCAAAGCAGCCCCATGGGCAGGGTGCAGTGTATTTAAAATGTAGGGCATGTATTGGTGTGCTTTATATGTCCTGATAGTGAAATACTGCTAAACTCGGTTTCACTATTGCTAGGCCTATCTCTCCCACAGGGTAACATGGGGATTGCTTTGAAATATCTTTTAAGTGGAACTTCCCATTGGGACCAGATAGAGAATGGAGTTTGGGGTCTCTGAACTCACAATTTAAAAATACATCTTTTGGTGAAGTTGGTTTTTGAATTGTAATTTTGAAAATGCCACTTTTAGAAAGTGGACATTTTCGTGCTTAACCATTCTGTGCCTCTGCCCCTCTGCTGAATACACTTCTGGTTTAGGATGACAGTTGAGCTGTTTGTGCATTCATGCTAAACAGTCACACAAAGGGAGCTGAGGTGTGCCCTGCATAGCCTGATGGGTCTTCCTGAGCTAGAGTGGTAGGAGGAGATGACACCTGCACCTGAAAAAGGCTCACTGAGAGTCCTAACTTGACAAATGGTGCCACTCAAGTCCCTGGGCCCGTGGAAGTGCAAGCTAGTGATCTGAATGAGAAAATCCACCCATCAATGCGCCACGCCGGAAGAATCAACACAGCGCTTGCCCCCCGTTTGGAGTATCGCCACAGCGCCTGTACCACAGCTGGAGAATCTACACAGGGCTTGTTTCACCATGGTCCCATCAACACAGCACGTCTGGATTTTCCACGTATCATTCCTGGGTGGCAATTTTTCATTGACCCTGCACTGCAGTAGGTAACTGAGACTGTGTGTCTGGAAATTGCTGCATTGCCTTGCCTGCGGGGAAAAAATCAACGCATCACCTCCCTTGCTAGTAATGAACCGATGCATCATCTCACATGCGAGGAAAAAATCTATACATCACCTCCCCTGCGCAGTAAGGAACTGACACATGGCTTTCTTTTTCCGGTGCCTCACCTCCACTGTGGCCCACATCATCTTTGTTTTTGACACATCCCAGGTACTTTGTGCTAAAGAGATACATCATTGATTCTGATGGATTAACACTTGCTTAAACTTTTAAAAATAGATATTTTGACTTGTGTATGTTTTGTGTATGAATTTTCTCGTTTTGGTCTATTTTAATCAAATAAATATTGGCTATTTTTCTAAACTGGTGTGGAGTACTTTTGTGGTGTTTTCACTGTGGTAGTGTGTGTGTGTGTGTGTGTGTGTACAAATACTTTACACATTGCCTCTGGGATTAGCTTAACTGCTTGAGTCAAGCTGCCAATGGGGTGAGCAGGTGTTATCTTAGCTGTGTGACTCCCTGACTAGAGTGAGGGTTCCTACTTGGGCACGGTGCAAATCACTGGCAACTAGAGACCCCATTTCTAACAGTGGGCATCAAAAAGGAAACTGCAAGAGTGAAACAAAAAAGAAGGAAGTGTCTAGTGGTGGATTAAAGAGGCATGAAGTGGAATCAAGAAAAGGCATTTTTGGCTGTGGGCTTCTAATCAAATCTTTGGGCCCCAGGACTAATTATTTTACAAATTCAGCACTGTGTTTGTCTGACCAGCAGGCAGGCATCTATAAGGCTGCTCTGACAGATGTTTGTCCGGGTGAAAGGTGGCAGAAAATTCTTCTACGCTAGATCTTTCTACTCTATATCCTGACCTCCTTCCATTGCTTAATTAGGCCTGAGGTTTTGCTCAGAAGCCCACGGTTGGCACTATTGAAGATCGAGATGCTGAACTCCAAGTCTGGTTGCACCTCATATCTCTTTAAACCACCACCCCACCCTTCCTGCCTTTTACCTCATTCTTGCAGATTCTTTTTCAATCTTTCTTTCTCCATTTGTCACTACTTTCCCATATTTGTCTTTCTCATTCTTCCGTCTTTTATGTTTTTGTCTCTCTCTCTCTCTCTCCCTCTCGCTCTCTCTCTCTCTCTCTGGATCAAAGTCTGTTGAGGAAAATTGAACGCCAGTCCTCACAAATGGATGCCAGTGGGCCACACCTGCAACCACTGGCTCAAACTAAGCACTGCCTCTTTCATCATTTGTATAGCAGATTCCTCATGGGTTTTCTGCTTTTTGAAGTAAAACATGTGAAAAGAGACCCTTTAATATTGTGGATGTTTTGAGACGGTATGCTGAGGCAAATATCCAGTTCTTCTGGTTTGCCCATTGCTTTGTGGATTTTGCAGTATGTGACTCTAACACTTGCTCGAAGCAAGGTGGTAACAACTGTGAAGAAGACAATGGGTATCAGTGCTTAATTTGTATTGAAAAAAAAATACAAAATGCCGGTGCCTCAAGCTCTGCATTACAGCCAGTGGCCAGTGTAATTAAACAACGGTGCGCTGACTACTAAGGCTGGTACCCTGTAAATACACCACCAGACATTCCCTGCCCCTTTTTCTCGCTCTTACGGGCTTCTCCCTTTGTGAAGGTTTTGCTGTCTTTCTCTTCTTCTGTCTTTCTGATCTATGTGTTGTTCCCTCTCTTGCCCATTAAAATATCTGGTGCGGGGAAATCAGTGCTTTTTCTTGTCTGTGGTGGACATTCCACACAACCAGATAAAAATGAGTTTTACTGGGTCCAGTTGGCTTACATGAGGGGTTGATAAGACTGGACAGATCCTTCACAATTGCAATTTAACACTTGTCCAACAACATCTTCAGGTCCCTTTGAAAAATACCTCTCAAAGGGATGGCTGGGATCCGGTAAACATTTATGAACCACAGAGCATGGGGCACACCTGATGCAGAACACAAAGTGTATCGGGTAATTTAAGACTCTAGACTTGAATACTAGATCCAGAGATTCTGAGTAAAGAAGCCTCACCCATGTAAAGTGGAATGCTTCATCAGTGGCATTCTCACTCCACACTGGTAAGGTGGTACTACAAGGGTGGATCAGAGCGACTTGTTGAGGGCTGTACCATCTTTTTAAGGCCAGCACACATGTGTATTTAAAATTACCATGAGTTATTATAAGCCAGATAGGAAATAATAATCACTTGAAAGGTGATCGTTAGGGGTCATTTATAGAAATATTGCTTTCAAAACGTGCATTTTGAAGCCCACTGGTCTAGTAAAGCTGGTCTAAACCTAGTTTGAATTAAAAGATCGTATTTTGCAGGTATGGGGGTGTTGGTTTTCTTCCAAGCAATAGTACACTATAGGAGGCAACATAATGGGGGTTATTCTAACTTTGGAGGAGGTGTTAATCCGTCCCAAAAGTGACGGAAAAGTGACAGATTTACCACCAGCTGTATTACGAGTCCATTATATCCTATGGAACTCGTAATACGGCTGGTGGTATATCCGTCACTTTACCGTCACTTTTGGGACGGATTAACACTCCTCCAAAGTTAGAATAACCCCCAATGTCTTCGAAAGTACACTGGGCTATTAGAATTGCCCAAATCTCATTGGAAATTTAGATATTTATACAGAGAAGGGCGAAGGGGGTTCTCCTGAATAATACTTTCAGAAAAACAAGTGCCAGGCTGCATACTTTAATATTTATTTTCACTAATGTCCCTCAGCTCTGCTCAACTATTTTTCCTTTTTTTAATCATTTCTCTTCTGCTCACTCATCCTAAATGTTGGGTTTTTCTTAACTCTCTTCTCCTTCTGATTATCCCCCTATTAGAGGTGGAGATAAAAAATATGACTCTGATTAAGATTCTCTAAAACAGAGAGGTGGGAGACATGGAAAATAGTACTGAAAAGGAGGAGCAAAGCTAGAGACAGCTTGGTGGTTTTGGTGTTTTTGGGTGTCAGGGAAATACGCCTACCAAATGGACTCATGGGTTCCTAATCTTTCTTTAAAAGTATAACAGCAGTACAATAAAAGAACCAAAATACCTGGAATGGGTAAGACATGAAAAAGAAGACCAGTTTAAAGCTAAGCCCTAGACACCATACAGGAAGTCTACGTATTTGAGGTAAAGAATGCTTGAACCAGCATGGAGCTTCAGATCTGGATATCCGTGTGAACCCTGGGAGATATAGAAGATGCTAGACAGGCTCAAACAAAGGCAATAATGCATAAAGATGTGGACCCCCTACAAAATAGTGTGACTGCCCATCTCACAGATGTGCAAGGACAGAGTCTAAATGGAGGGGTGGGAGTCTCGTGCAAAGATGGGAACTATGTTACACCCCTCATCTACAAACAGAGCATTTGATATGTGGGTGCTCTTGCTCTAAAAGGGCCAGAGCCAATTTTTGTCAACCCTTTTTTTCCAGTATACTTTTTTAGGTCTTGCCTAGGCAGCGCATGCGCTGTCTCTTTGAGACATTCTGTATTCACTCCTTCGGCTTACAGCTCGGCCATCGCTTTTGATTTGTTAATGCCCACATTGTTCAGAAAAGCTTGCTTCCATGTGGTTTTGCTTTGTTATTTGTCCCCCCTCTGACTTTGCTCCATCCCATGGAGGAAGGGCCTATTACTTGTATCCTTTCACTTTAGTGTATTTCCCTTTGTGTATGTACACTATTTGTTTCGTTACAGAGTTCCCATGTTTTTGGCAGGTTCTGTTTTTCTTATGTCGTGTTACTAAAGCTTGTCCGAGATGCGTTTTAAGCTGGGCTTTTTACAATGTACTTTATTTGTTTAGCAAGGCTTTTCTGTGCTGACGGTGATTGTTAGACATCGTTTTTTACATTGGCTTATTTTTTTAGCCATATTTTTTTAGCACTTGTGCCCTGGTAGGGAACAAACCTCATTACCCTAAACCAGCCCACCCATTCATTGCCTTTGAACCTCCAGTATAACTCCATACATTGCTTGGTGTGTGAACATAATATTTATTGACCAGTGACTCATTCGAGCCAGCAGGTAATCTCTGTCCATGTCGCCTCTTCCCCCTCAACATAAAAAAAGAGCGCTGCTTTCACGTCACATGACTGCACTTCCTCCCCACCCCTTTACCTTCTTCTCCTCCCACTTTATCCGGCCATGCCATGTCACCTGACACCTCTGCCCCGGGCACCACCACTTCCCTGGGGCTGAATTTGAAATTTATATGGGTGGGCCATATGGCCACCCTGCAGTCGCAGGGACTGCCACCTCCCTGGGGCTGAAAAAAAGGAAGGGGTTCCGTCACTGACCCCCAGCCCCTGGGACCACAACATCCCTGAGGCTAACTTAAACATTGGAGAGGGACCGCTAGAACCCCCTCCTGGAGCCAATAATGGACCTGGGGACTGACACTCCCCAGGACTGGCTCTCGATATGTCCCGGGATGCCCACCCGCAGGACATAGCTATTTGCTCTGACTTGGCAGGAGCTTTGACAGCTCCTGCCAAGTCGGAGCAAGCACTTTACTTCCAATGGGTGAGAGCTGTAAAAGTGCCCTTGCCCGCTGGAAGCAGAGGTTTCATCTCCTTCCCTGGCCGCAGACATGTGGGCAGGGAAAGTAATGAAACTATTGCTCTTGTACACAGCAAGGTGCATGTTTAGCAGCTCCCTGTGTGTAAGAGCAATACCTGCCCTGGAGTCCCATGTGTTTCCCTTTAAATTGCTACAAGTATGCAAATGTGCAAATCACCTGCAAGCTCTGCCTGCTTGGCCCTGCCCTGTCCACCTCAGTAGTATGAAAAGTGTGCCACACTGTCCACCTTAGTAGTATGCAAAGGTCTTCCTGCCTTTTGCCAGAATGATGTACAGCTTAACAAGAGGCCCCCCGGTGTGTTTCATGCAAATTTTGGTGTTGTGTTCTTGATGCCAAGGAATATGAGGACTTGCTTCAAATAGATCAGAGGAAGGGCCCTGCTTTGGTGGAGATTTACATCTTTGTAGTCTTGTTGGCCTCTCTATAGCAGTGTTTCTGTTATCACAGAATTCTGGAGAAAGACACATGAGAAACAATTACATTGCAAAATGCACACAAGCAGCTATAACACGTACCCTAAGGTAACTATAACTCACCCCTTGCCATGCACTGCTAATTACCCTAGATATTACAGCACTCATGACAACTTCTATAATGTTATTAAAAATATAAATGAAGCATTAGCATCAAATTAATAAAGGAAAAACTGAGCATGGTGGGAGCGCGAGTTATAATTACCTTAAGGCGCATATTATAGTTACTTTAAATACCTATAGCTATTGAATTGCTAAGGTTTTGTACGAGTAAATTCAGGGCCTAACTATAGCGTGCCTGCTACCTTTGTTTTTTTCAGTCCATATATATATATATATGTATATATATATATATGTATTTTTTTTTTTACGTAACAAGTGGCATCTCATGCATAGACTTGTGACTTTAGTGTGCCTTGTTTACTTCTCTGGCTGCTTGCACCAGTGTTATTACACTTGCAATGTTAACGTTTTACTGCTGCTTTCATGCCTGTACTATGATTGCCTCTAACATGTGATGAACAGGGACCTGGTGCAGTCGTGTCTACTCATCCTCCTTGCATTGGCTTTCAGGTTTTAATCCGATTGCTCCAACAGTTGCCTCGCTTCTATTCCCCTGGCTATTTCTAATTTGATTGCTATGTGCTGTATGCCAACTGCAGTGAACCAACTGCTGAGATTTCACCACAGCCCAAGTGGAGCGATAACAGTACATTTCTTAATTTGGTTCTGTGTCCTTGTGAGCCATAGCTTCATATTCCAGAGCTTTTGTGACTTTTTTATAACTCTAGTCCAAACTTCTAACCACAGATACAGATTGGTCTAATGGGGAATTCAGTGTGCTTTGGGTTTCCATTTGTGCAGATCGTCTTAATTTGGTACTGTAGTCCGAATTCTTTCATTGAAGTAATCCAAAATGTTGACTTCAAGACACATTGGTTAGCAAAAGGAAAACCTGTGCTGGAACATGATCATCCAGTAAGGAGGCTGTATCATATACAGTCTGTGTCTACCTCCTCACCTTGGGGTCTTTCTCCTTGGCGGAGCACTTGAAATTTTATGACTATGGTAAGTTATTTCTGGGTCTCTCTTGCCTATTCCTGCCTCCCATCCGTGTACGCACTGTCTCCAGCCAGTGGCGTAACGAATCTTGAGGGGGGCCCCTGCAAAAGTACATGGAAGGGCCACTTTTCCCTGCCCACCACCTATCTCATTTGCTGAGGGGCCCCCTGGAGCTCGCCCACCTCCCAGCAACCCAAGGGCTTCTGTTACGCCACTGTCTCCAGCATAGTGCTTGGTCATTGTCTTCTCCTGCCCTCCCTCAGAGTCTGCAGTGCGAGACCTTCTGTACGGCAGCGACTTCAACCCCCAAATGCTGCGACCACCCAGCAGTGAGCTTCATTTAGTCTGCAGAGCCAGTGCGGAGACTTTGTGTGACCATTGCTTACTAATTACATATGGCGTTGGTGTACGTGATTGTAAAACCATCTGAACTCTGCTTTCTACTTGACCTGCATTATGTGAAGCCAACCATGCCTCCCATGGCTCCTTATAGGTACTGCTCACCCTGGGGTACCAAGCTCGAGATCATGAAGGGTTACACCGCATCCAGAGCTTGTTTCTACTTTGCTAGGGGCCTCAGTAGGGTGTACATAATCTAGAATGCTGATTCAATCATACTCATAACAAAAAAACATTCTGTACACCACATAACACAAACAGTCTACACCATTGGTTCCCAACCTGTGGTGTGCGGGCCCCCAGGGGTCCATGAAGCCTCCTCAGGGGATCCATTACTGCTTAGAAAATTAACGAATATTAACAGATGAATAAAATGTATATAATAACATGGCTAAATGTAGAATTGAAAATGTTAAATGTACTGTAAATTTCAATGAATATGAAAGTGGAGGCTAAATGTTAAATTAGTAACCTCTGATTGATTTGTGGGAGCAGTGCAGGTGCATCAAACAGAATATAGTATGGCCAATGTGTGGCTTCAATTAAATTTAGAAAAGCTCCAACCTTCTCATTAAAATTATTTATTTATATTTTATTTGTTTGCAAATTAAATAAAATGTGTTATCATTTGCGTATATGTTTGATGGAATGCTTATTTCTGTATTTTTGTGTATTGTTGTGCAATTTAAATCATTGGCAATGTTTAGGCCTAGGACCCTAGCTTCCAGTAATGACTCAGTGAGGGTCCGCGGATTCCAGTAATGATTCAGTGAGGGTCCGCGGATTCCAGTAATGATTCAGTGGGTGTCCCCACGGTCCAATAATGATAAAGAGGGGTTCCAAGCAGTCAAAGGGTACACAACCACTGCTCTACACTTACTATCCACACTACTGTAGAATAGAGACAACAACAAAAGAACCAATCGCAAAGGCATGACCTAGTGGCGTTGCCAATGCTTGTTTCTTTGACCATCCACCTAAAAAAAGTATCAAACAGCTTTTTGTTTTACTCATTACTTTATACTGGCACACCATGAAGTTAAAAAATGAGAAATATAACTCCTTCAACTGCATCCTTTGAGAACTGTGGAAAGAAAGTGAATGAGCTGCCTCCCTCTTTCAACCCCTCCTTGAGCCCTCCCTCACACCACCACCACCCTCCCTTCTCCGTGAAGCTCGAGCACCCGCTACCTCCGCTGCATTTTGGATTATTTTCAGCTTGGTCAGTATGACTTTGGGGGGGGTATTAGCTTCAGATTTCCCGACAATCACGCTGGCATATGATGTTAAAATAATGTATGACAACCAGGCTGCACGAGAGGGGCTTAAGAGGCAGTGAAAAGTGAGAGCAGTGCGGATTGGTGGGTGTACCAAGAGAGAGCAAGCGCATTATTTTGTGAACTAACCATCATTTTTGGTGTCTTCCTAAACAGAGAGCGGGAGAGAGTGTGCGTGCGTTTTTGTCTGTGTGTGTAAAAAAATCCCAGGTGACATACGACAGACACCTCACCATACCAGACGAAAAACATCTGCTTCAAACTATCACAAAATATATTTATTAAGAGGGTTGGAACACCCCACACCAACTTCTCCTTTCTACCTGCCCATCCCCCCCCCCCCCCCCCCCCCCCCCCCCCCCATCTCCCCCCCACGAGCTACGCCGGTACCGCATGCAGCAGCCCTCTGTACATTGAAGTGCCTTCGCCCGATCCCCGTATTTTGTGGAACTTCCGAGGGCAGTTCCTTCCTTCAGATGGCGCCTTTTCTCCAAGGCTGCTCCCCGAACCGACTTCCTACGAATTTGTGACGCTAGAGCTACGTTTTCAACTGAACTGACGACTTCAACTGAATACTAACGGCCCGGGATTATATAAACAGAGCGTAATTTGTGCCAGTGCTTGCAGGTGCTGGCCACGGACATAGATTTCAGGAATCTCGGATTTGTACTGATTTTCAGGCTTCGTCCCAGTGCAGGCGAGAGGCCGGTGGAAAGTGTAGGAAGAAGGGGGTAAGACTGATAGGAAAACATGGGAAGAAAGCAGGGATGAAAAGGAACCTGCAAGATAGCGAAGAGTGTGTTCGCGGAGGTTGATAGCAAAGAGGCTTGAGGTGAAATAAAAACTGAACTGATTTGGTATTTCACAACCTCGACACCTGGCAGCGAAGGCTCGGTCTCCTGACAAAGCCGGTAGGTACCTCCCACCCAGCTGGGCCTGGTGACACGGAACCGGTACGGTCCACTGAGGGCATCTCTCACGTAAATACTCCTAGCATATGTTCGAAAAACTCCGAGTGAGGCCCGGGCCGCAGACGCGTGTTATGCCCAACCCCGCCCTATACCCATAGATCCAGCAAGATCTACCCTCTCCTCTTGGAATGTCCGGGTGTCTGTTGGCAGATCCGGGTATGACGAGGACAGTCAGCACTCTCTGCTTTTCACTGTGTTCTGGCTGTTCTTGGAACCCTGCTTCACTGCCACCGGGACTGTGCAGGGAAGGAATGAGACTGCGGAGGGTGGGGGGGGGGGGGGGGGGGGGGGGGGGTTGGAGGGGGCGGGCACTACAACATGGGAATATCTAGCTCCTTCCGAGTAAATTATATTCGACTCAGAAGTTTTTAAAATGCAGCATCTGTCTCTACGTTTTTAGAATTTGGCCAGAAAGATGAGTCCACTCTCGAAACTGGATGCAGACGGTTACACGCACGCGATGCGCGTGCTTCGTGCGCTGTGGCACTGGTGGTACAATACATTCCGGGCTGCGTTTGCTTCCAGTCCCAGCCCAGCGCTCTGGTCCAACCGGACATGTCATTAAGTGGCATGCTAGGGACTGGCACGCGCTGGTATGGTTTCTGAAAGGATGGGCAGATTCTCTGGACTTTGTTCTTCACCTCTCACCCCGAGGAGAGTCTGTAAACTCGTGCTTACCAGTCCCGCTGATACCGTGTCTTCCAGGCGCTATGGTGCCTTACTATTGACATGATGTGTACAAAAGGTGGTATTCGACTGTAACTTGAATTACAGTAGTGCGCGTACTCTCTGTGTGCTCCTGATAAGTGCCGGTACTCCCCCATTAAATGTATTGCAGAATTGATGAGAAGTGCAGGTACTCCCCCTTCCAATTTAAAGAAGCGCATGTGGTCAGTACCGGACAGTACCTGCCCACTTAAAGCACTGGCGCCTCTATCAATAGTTTGGTGACAACCAGAGCGTATTTTGTGCCGGTGGTTGTCTATAGGCGGCGGACACCAGCACTCGTTTTGGAGGACCCAAACGTAGCATTCAGCCTCGGACTTCCACCCACAGCAGGAGAGAGAAAGTCAGAGGGCGTCGGATGGAAAGGAGGACGGGACGCGGCAACACAGGATAACTCGGGTTTGAAAAGTAACCTGCAAGAGTGAAACAGAGAGGGAAACTGTCGTGGGACTGAAGGGAGATGCTTGGGCGGGAATGAGAAGTAGGCGCCCTCGTGTTTCCCGGTAGGTTGAGTGGAAACCGCTCTTTCAACCAGCAGCAGAGGGAACTGCTTGTTAAAACACTGAGCACCTAGAAGTTTCACGCGAGTTTAGTCGGAATGCCAGTCGTTCGCAATCTCTTTGGTTCTTCACCGTTAGACTATTGTGGTGTGAAGGTCTTGTAGGCGTGTGCCTCACCGCAAACGTCGAAGCTTTATTTCAGCTGCTGTTCTCCTCTGAGCTGAGAGGAAAAAGTACAATCACAGCTAGTGTCAGGGGTGTAACCGCCTCATGCGGCGAGTGAGCGATGCCACCCGCCTCTGGAAAGTAAACAAACCAATCTCTCCTAAGATATGATGATATAAAATGTAATATTACCTTAGACTTCACTGTGGAAAGATAATGGACTTCAAGAGAAGATGTAAGAGGGCGGGAGAAATAAAGCCCACGGTGTGAGTTGTTGATGTACAAGATGAGAAACAAGTGAATGCAACAGATGTTCTTTCAACCGCCAAAGTTACCAGGCAGATACGTCGTACGGGGAGGGAGCGGGTCAAGAAAGAAAAATGAAGTATTTAAGAAAAAGCGATGCGGCGAGTAAGCGCGAAAGGAGGGCTCAGTGAGAAACCGGGAGGAGATGGGAAGCGAGGGTATACGAAATAAAGGAAGGGAAATGTAGGGTGGGTGGGGAGGGAGGAATTGGGGAGAGGAGAGGGCGTTAAGTACACATGCTCAACAGCAAATGAAACACTGCTCCAACCGAGCACGCCTAAATAGAGTAGCGCCAGATGACGCGCTTAGAAACCCGGCACATGGGGATTTAAGCTATAAAAATGAAGCTATGATACATTAGAAAGCATAAAAACGAATGTATTCCAGTGAGTGTATCAAAATAATTTGTAAGTAGCGAGAGAAAAACCTACAGAAGTGTAGAAAGTTATGAGATACAAATATTTTGGGGTGAGGGGGTTAGAGGAACCTGGACGAGTGACATATCATTTCTTCTATGGAAGTAGCCTTTGAAATCTCCTCTAAAAAGAACCTGCTCAGCATTCTTCAGGGCGGCATTATGAACACAAGTCATGGAGGGGACACAACAATGGGCCCCGTTGTTTAAACCGAAGCTCTACCACCAGATGCTCACCTGACACCGGACTCTGAGGGGCCATATATCAGATTATCGCTATCAAGCGCGCGCCAGCGTCTGGGAACAGCCGGAGCAGGGCGGTGTGTGTTGGGGGGGGGGGGGAGGTGGTCAGAAAACGGGGGCAGCAGGAGCAGGGCTGTGTGTGTGTTGGGGGGGAGGTAGTGGGGTGGCGCGCGCAGAAAACGGGGGCACTGGCATTCGCCTCTCGACTCTGGAGCGGTTGATATTTCCGTAGAAAATAAGTTATACCATGAGGAGATGTCCACATTTTCTACTGAAAAGGAGAGAATATAAATGCTGGGTTTACGCGTTTTACTGATATTCTAAAATAAATAGAACTAAAAAGAGCCTCTTCCCCCAAAAAGGGGAGGTGGGCTACCATTTCAGCGCTAACTAACACACGTGCATGTATAAATAAACAACTGGACCCCTTGTCTTCGTCGTCACCGTTTTGCTGAATTCGATGTTTGTGTTTTATTTAGTTTATTTGTGCGGTGCCTGGTAGGTGTTACAGGCACGCACGGCCCTCTCCGTATTTTGTCAAGAAATGCTCCCTGGTCTCGTAGTTGATTGGGGTGTAGCAGGCTCCTCACGCCCCTTGGCCCCGGTGACACTGCACTTGCTGCACCCTTGATAACTACGCCCTGTGCAAGTGTGGCGTCTTCTCCAATTTCCAGGTACAGAGAATACTCTGTACATTTTGGCAAGAAATAATAGCCCCCCCCCCCCCCACCACCGCCCACGCCCCCCCTACCCCTACACACCGCGACCCCCTCCCTTGCGCTCACCTGCGTGGGAAGCAGGGCGGCCAGCGCCAGGACTGCGAGGCACAGGACCAGTAATTTCCTCATGGCTCCGGGTGTTGCCGAGCTCCGCTGGGATTGACTGGTCTGAGGTGTCGGTCTCCGGTGCGATGCGTGTGCCTCAGTGCGGACGAGATGGATGAATGACTCTGTCTCGGGGTTTTATGTGAGGGAGCAACACCGGGAGCTCTGACGCGCGGACTGCCTCCCTCTCGTCACTCCCCTCAGCCCTTTGCAATGCAAATGTCGTTACCAACGCACGACACTCCACCCCCGAACCCACCCTGTCAACTTCTATGCCAGGAGCACCGACCCAACGCCCTGCCAGTTATTACCTCACGCCTCCTAAATCCGCAATTATATTAGTCTGTTTATTAACCCTTTGCACCTCACACGAGAACCCACGGTCCTCTCCTCCCTCTTTAAAGCTCCTGCTTAAGATCCTAGTTCAGACATTTCGCCCCTATATTCTCCCCAAATCCAAAAATTGATGCTCCACCCGAACTTCTCTCACCCCACCCTCCACTTCAATGTCTACCTCCCTCATCCACCTACACAGCCCACCCCCCACTCACCCACCTCACGTCACGCAAACTATCCATGCACTTCCCTTCATTCCAGTTTTCCGGCACCCTCTCCTCCCCACCCTCTTCCCATCAGTGTCAGAATGGGAAGACAAATTGGCCCCAGAACCAAATAAATAGTGGCCCATATTTGCCAATCACAACCTTTGGCAAATCACTGGTGTCTAACATCAGGGCTTATTTAGGGGAGAAATGTGTAGTACATTATGCTTTTCAAAGTTTCAAAGGCCAGTAGCACCATCCAAGACTGGAAACATCGTTATTCCATTACAGAACACCAACACGTCTTCTGCCACATGCCTTCAGGTCAATAAGGCCCTCACCATCAGGTCTCTGAATCATTGCTCTCTCTTACATCCCCAAACCCTTGCTCCCCTTAGTGCTCTGGATCCCCTGTCAGGATCTCAAGCTCCTGGTCATCCTCAGCCACTTCTAACCAACATGGCCTCGGAGGTTCACACTCATCCTCAGGTCTGTAGGCTTCTGCTCACCTCAAGACCCCGTGCGTTCCCTAAGAGTCGGTCCCTAAACTAACAACTAACCAATAGAACCCTTAAGCTCATTTTCACTGTTTGGTCCCTCGTGAGTCCTGCTCAGGCTCAGATCTCTGAGGCTCCAGCTCACTCTCAGGTGGATTTGTCCTCGCCACAGTCCCCCGCATCCACCGCACCACCTCCGGCGGCAGATCCTTCTCCCACCTCGCCGCCAAGACCTGGAACTCCCTCCACACAAACCTACGCAAGACCCAGGACTTCCTAACTTTCAGAAAGCACCTCAAGTCATGGCTTTTTGAGCAGTAAACGGCAACCCTCCCTCCAGCGCCTTGAGACCCTAATGGGTGAGTAGTGTGCTTAATAAAAAAAATGTGATTGATTGATTGATTTGGATTCCAGCTCATCCTCAGTTTACACACAGACTCAGTAGGTCTTGTTCACTCATACCTAAAATTAAATGGATTTTGGTCCTTGTGAGTAGTTTGAGTTCTGCAGTCTTCCAAAGGTGAGCAGGGACGTGGATGGATCTTGTGCTGGATAAAAGTGGACAGTCCAAGAGCCTATTTCTGGAGGAAGTGTTAAAACCAGAGGAGAATCCACTTGTGGTGTTTCTTTTACCGTACTATCCATTTTTGAAGGAAACTCCATTGGTGGGTACTGCTTTGGAATCACCACTTTCTCTAGGTACCGTTAACTTCTAAATCAAACCATAGACTACTGGACTGTCAGAGAACTAAGGCGTGTGTATGAGGCACTAATCCAACTATTCCTTATTCTCACTGCCCAGGAATCTTCTGATATCCTCTTCGCCATGCACCCTTTGTTTCAGAATTCGCTGTTCAGTCTTTTCCTCCCTTTGCTATCTCCTTTTCTTTTCACTTTTGTTTCCCATTCTTCACACTCTCTTTATTCTGATCTATCATTCAGCCCTTCTCTCCACTCAATATTTCCTCTCCCCTGCTCTGTCTCTCCCATGTCGCTCATTTCCATTTGGCTCTATCTCATTTCCTTTTTCTCTCGCCTCTCCCCTTTCACTGCAGGATGGAGGGTGATTTTTTTACAGCAGCACTACCAAAAAAGGTGTTTTCTGTTTATCTGTTTCTATTCAGATTTTTTTTTCATTTGCAAAGTTATTTTAAACTTTGGCAGTTCTTTGTGTTTTTTCTCTCATTCCATTGCACGGTATTTGAAGAACACTCCCAATCTCAATCCGAGGAAACTGGCAACAGGCACCTGTGGCTTGTCTATCTGATTGTTGTGATCTGCTGTGCAGGACAAAAGACTCCTCCCCACACCACATTCCGTGCTTAAAAGATGCCCTGCCCTCAAAGGCTCACAATCGCCTTCTGAGACCAGGGATGCAAGGGGGTGCAAGACATGATGTACGTCCTCCTGCTGCCCAATTGGCATTCTGCAAATAACAATTAACCAGTCTATTCATGGCTTGCTCAGACTGCCTGAAGGTGCAGCAGTCGATTTGTTAGAAAAATCAAGTCCTGGTATGTTGAGCTGCTTTATCCACAGATGGAGAAAAAAGCCCACTAGCTCTCCTCTGCCACTGGCCCCTCGGGCACTGTCCGAATGTCCGGCCTGCCAATCTAACCCTGCTTCCCATAGTTCATTCATTCATCCATCTCGCCCACCCAGATTACTTTAATCCACTTCAATAAACTCCCTCTCCAGTTCCCTCAAAGCTCACCTCATAGCTTTCGCCTCAGTCACCGACCTTAAAGGGGCCATTCAGTGAAAAAAAAAAGTTCTCCGTATGAAGATTGGCATCTTATCACCACAAATAGGCATTCTAAAGTGTTCCTTCCTTTGATGATGTTCCCTTGGGTTCTGAAACATGCTGGGACACCATTCTCAGGATGTTCCCCTTAAACTCTCCGCCTTCCACATTGATCAATCTCTTCTCCACCCTCACACAGCCTCTTCTCCCCTCTCTATTGCAACATAGATGCCACACAGCTGAAGATTCATATTTGTAGCATTAGGGCCTGATTAAGGATATCAATGGGAAGAAGCAGAGGGTGCGGAACTGTGAGAGGGAGACAGGCAGAATGAAGTGGATGGGAAATCCTGAGGGGTGAGAAGGGAATAAATGGACGGCCAGAAAAGGAAATGGAGGCCAAAGGATAGAAGGGAGAATATATGTTAGAACACAGGCACTTTTATACATTTTCTCAGGGGCCAAAAGGTGCGGTTGGGGTGTGATGAAGGGCCACGTTGCTACCGGCAGTGAGTGAAGGTAGAAAAAAATTGTGTTTATAGGGGTAGACTGTTACTCATGATGCACATTTTTGGAGTTCAGTTCCATTCCACTCTCCTGAAAATTAGGGTCCCAATCTCTTTAAGGGATAAAGATCTCTCTAGACATTAAGGGCCTGATTACGACCTTGGCGGAGAGGATCACTCCATCCCAAATGTGACAGATATCCTGCCAGCCATATTACAATTTCCATTACCTCCCGTCCCACTCCCTCGCCTTCCTTTTAACCAATGAGGCCTCCCGCCTCCCCCCTAGACCCTCCCTTCCCCTTTCAAAACCCCCCCCCACCCTTATCCCCTCCTGTTCTTTTGTCTAGCCCACGCTAGACGTATCTCTTTCCCTTTTCTTACCTGCACGGCGGGGCCTGGAGGTCGTCGAAGGAGGCGCTCCTCGGGACGCGGAGCTCCGCGAGGAGTGCTACGGCTGGGTCGCGTCTTGAACGAGCAGCATGGCTGCTGGAGAGGCGTGTACTGGGGGCGGGCTGACGGGGTCAGCCGGTCCTCTGTGGCTGGGGCGTTGGTTTCCGGGTTTCCGCGCCGCGGAGCCGCGAGGAACCGAGAAACTTCGATTTTTGTGTTGCTTCCAGGTAGGACGGGCGTTCGGCCCGTGGTTTTTATGAAATGTTACAAGGAGGTTGACCTTTTTAAGGATTGGTGGAGCCCTGTTGGGGGAGGACCGGGGTCCTTTATATAGGGTAGTTTTTTGGGATGGAAGTCAGTGTTTTTTGATGGTTTACCATGCCTAAAGCTCCAGCAAAGAGACGTAGGATTGTCTCTTCTTCCTCCTCGGAGGAGGGAGGTGAGGATAGCAGTGCTCTTCCTGAGAACCCACAGGTACCTGACAGGGGTACTCCCCTCATGTCTAGAGAGGAAGTGCAGGATATGATTGAGGTAGCTGTTACCAGGGCACTGCAAGCCGGCGTGGCCAGGTCTGGTCAGCCTAAGCGTGCGCACTCATCGGTAGCAGCAAGGAAATCCTCATCAGAGAGTGAGGATGAGGCCCCATCAACGTCATCTGGGGGGAAATATGTTTCCAGAGAAGAAATGTGGGAAGTGATGGCACATGTTCGGGACAATTTGGGTTTCCCAGTGTTTCAACCTACAACCTCGGATTCTCATTTATTTCCTCAATATCAGACACCTTCAAAGTTTGCCATGCCTTTCCAGGGACCTGTGAAGGATATGGTGTTTCGTGAGTGGAAGGATGTGGAGAAGGCTCAAGTTCCACGATTCCTTCAGAAACTTTACTTACTTGAGGGTGAGGAGGTTTTGCCTCCTTCAATACGCCTGGACTCTATTTTGGCCACTCTAATTGGCAAAACGGCAGTCAATCCGGAGGATTGTGTGCCTACGGATGCCACAGACCGTAAAGTGGATTCAGGTCTTAAGAGGGCTTTTGCTGCGGAGAATCTGGCGCTGAAGGCAGGGATTTATTCTGCTTATGCGTCACAGTCATTGGTTCAAGACTTTGATAAACTGGCAGTAGCTGTACAGGAAGGGGCGGAATGTTCAGAGCTCCTGGCTGGTATGGAGCAGCAGGCCAGATTGTTGGCTGATGTGTCTTCTGATGTGGTCCGTACTTCGGCTCTGGCTTCTGGGTCTTTGATTGGGGCTCGTAGGTCTCTCTGGTTGCGTTCCTGGAAGGCTGATCCAGGGGAGAAGGCGGCCTTGTTGAGACTGCCGCTTGAAGGCCGTAACCTGTTTGGAGAGCAATTGCCGTCCATGCTTTCCAAGGCATTTAAGGAGAGGAAGCATGCCTTACCTTATAAAGGGGGTTCTTCTTCGGGTAAAGGGTGGAAGAAGCATTCCAGATCTTCTCCTACTAGGGATGCTAAATCCTTTTCATTTAGGAAGCGACGTTTTCAGCAGCGTTTTTCGCCTAAGAAGTCTGCTCCTGCGACCCGGGGTGGTTTCAAGAAGGGGCCCTGACAATCACTGTGGGCCTGGCAGAGGGCCGGTTGGGGGAAGACTGAGTCACTTTCTTTCAGCTTGGGAGGACAGTGTAAGCGATCATTGGGTAATAGACATTGTGACCAATGGTTATGTCATAGATTTTGTTGTGGTTCCTCCAGATTCAGGGATACGTCCCACACCTCTGCCTTCAAGGGGGTCACGGAGAAGAGCATTGTTGAACGGAGTGCGAGACTTACTGGTCAAAGGGGCCATTTCCCGCGTTCCGCTAGACGAACGGGGTCAGGGCACTTATTCGGTCTTGTTTCTTGTACAGAAAGTTTTAGGGGGATTTCGGCCTGTGCTCAATCTAAAGGAGGTGAATACCTGGATCAGGACAGTGCATTTCCGCATGCTGTCCATTCAGACTATTTTTCCATTGGTCAGACAAGGGGACTTTCTGGTGTCACTGGATCTGCAGGATGCTTACCTACACGTGCCTGTGGCAAGATCCTCTCAAAAGTTCCTGAGGTTTGCTGTGGGTCAGGACCATTTTCAGTTTTGCGTTCTGCCTTTCGGTCTAAAATCTTCTCCTCGGACTTTCACAAAAGTGCTGGCTCCTCTAGTGGCTTTGCTTCATTCAGAAGGGGTGTTTCTGTATCCTTATCTAGATGACATTTTGATTCATGCCCATTCACAAGACCTTTTGCAGAGGCAGGTGGCCCAAGTTCTGGGGGTCCTGCAAAACCACGGGTTTTTGATCAATTGGGAGAAATCAGACTTAGTGCCGTCCCAGGATCTGGTTTTTCTAGGGGCTCGGTTTCAGACTCTTCTAGGGTTGGTGACTGTGTCCGAAAAAAGGTTGGATGTACTCCAGGCTTTGGTAAAGAAGGTATTGTTACTGTCTGCTCCCCGAGCTCTTCTATGGTTGCGACTGCAGGGTCATTTGGCGTCAGTGATATTTCTGGTTCCTTGGGCACGTTTCCATCTCCTGTGCTTGATGACGTGGTTCTTGAGAAGGTGGGCTCCAGGGTCCGGTTCTCTGAAGGACAGGGTTCCAGGGTCCGGATTGATTCACAGGGAGTTGCAATGGTGGTTGGATGCAGACCACCTGAGGGTAGGGGTGTCTTTATCGCCTCTGAGACCCGTGGTGGTGACGACGGATGCCAGCCTCTCTGGTTGGGGGGCATGGATGGGGTCAGCTCAGATTCAGGGGTTTTGGTCCCCTCGGGAGGCGAGTCGGTCATCAAATTGGCGTGAATTGCGGGCAATATTCCTGGCTCTGGTCCATTTCCAGGATTCCCTGAGGGGGTTGGCGGTTCTGGTTCGCACAGACAACTTAGTGGTCAAGGCTTATGTCAATCGGCAAGGGGGGACCAGATCGAGGGCTCTGTTCAATCTAGTCAGGGAGATTTTTGTGTGGGCTCAGGAGTGGGTTCCTTCTCTCAGGGCTACGTACATTCGGGGGGTGGTAAATGTTCGGGCGGATCTACTGAGCAGAGTGATTCCTTCCTCTCAACTTTTCTCTCTCCGGAAGTCTCTGTTTCAGCATCTGGTTCGGCTTTGGGGTCTTCCAGTGCTGGATGTGTTTGCGTCAGTAGGGAATGCGAAAGTGGAGCGCTTCTGCTCCCGGTTTCGGTGTCCCCAAGCATGGGAGGTGGACGGGATGTCATGTCCTTGGCCGCAGGGCCTTTTATATGCGTTCCCTCCGTTTCAACTACTCAGGGCGTTTCTGTTACGAGTGAGGGATCTGGGGTCCAGGGTTATCCTGATTGCGCCACTTTGGCCGAGGGCGAATTGGTTCCCATTGTTGAGGCTGATGGCAGAGGGGAGGATGTGGCCTCTGCCTCTTTTTCCTTCTCCCCTGGAGTTTCCCTGCCTCCCATTGGGGTCATTGAGGAGGTTACACTTGACGGCTTGGAAGTTGAACGGAGGGGGTTGACAGGTCTAGGGGTGCCGGTGGCTTTGAGTTCTACCTTGCTGGCTTCAAGGAGACGTTCAACTTTGCTTTCTTATGGTAGACAGTGGAAGGTGTTTTCGTCTTGGTGCTTAAGTCGTGAGTTGGATCCTACCTGCGCTTCTCTCTTTGAGGTGATGCAGTTCCTGCAGGACGGTGCTCATTTAGGGTTGTCAGTGGCATCTCTTCGGGTACAGTGGGCGGCTATTCAGGCATTTAGAGGACTGTGGCATAATCTTCAGGATGAAGGGCGATTGATGCCTAGATTTTTTCAGGGGCTTATTAATTTATTTCCTCACCCGGTACGTTCTTTTCCTTCATGGGATCTGTCCTTGGTTTTGGATGTGTTGACGGAGGCCCCTTTTGAACCATTGGGGGACTGTGATTTGCGACATCTATCTTTGAAGACGTTCTTTTTGGTCGCCATTACTTCGGCTCGTCGGTTGGGGGAATTGGGGGCATTGGCATGTTCCTTTCCTTTTTGTAAGATTTTTCCCGATAGGGTGGTTCTGGTTCCGGTGCCTTCCTTTATTCCAAAAGTCAATTCTTCGTTCCATTCCAGGCAGGAGGTCATCCTTCCTTCATTTTGTCCGAATCCCTCATCAAGGGAGGAGGTCCGTTTGCATTCGTTGGATGTACGTAGGGTTTTGTTGGAGTATCTGCGGGTGGTGGCTCCTTTTCGTAAAGGGGATTCACTGTTTGTTAATTTTGGTCCGGCGCGCAAAGGTGAGAAACCTTCCACGGCTTCCTTGAGTCGGTGGGTTTGATCTTTGATTCTGTTGGCCTATTCCTTGAAAGAGGTGGTTCCTCCTCTAGGGATTCAGGGGAGATCTACCAGAGGCATGGCGGCGACGGTGGCAGAGCTTCAGGGGACTTCGGTGGTGGAGATTTGCAGGGCCGCCATTTGGGCTTCTCCTTCGACACTTGTGCGTCATTATAGGCTGTCGGACTTGGGTAGTTTGGAGTCGGTGTTAGGTCACCGGGTCTTATCCTCTATGAGATAATGTTTGGGGATGTTCTGGGTGCAGGATATTAAATAAAGGTCTTGCAACTCGATGTCCGTCTCCTGTGTGTTTTTCTTGCTATGTCTCATTGGTTAAAAGGAAGGCGAGGGAGGGACGGGAGGTAATGCTTCCATTTTCTTACGATAATGGCATTACTCCTAGTCCTACTCCCTCGCCTTCCTTTTCCGTTCCCTCCCACCCTCCTGGTATGGACTGTCCGAGTTGCAGCTTGGGCTTGGTTTTTGTACAGGAGGGGATAAGGGTGGGGGGGGGGGGTTTTGAAAGGGGAAGGGAGGTTCTAGGGGGGAGGCGGGAGGCCTCATTGGTTAAAAGGAAGGCGAGGGAGTAGGACTAGGAGTAATGCCATTATCGTAAGAAAATGGAAGCATTATATCCTATGGAACTTGTAACACGACGGACGTGATATCCGTCACATTTGAGACAGAGTATCCCATCCGCCAAGGTCGTAATCAGGCCTTTAGTTTATCAAGGGAGATAACTGTGTAATTATACCATATCCAAGATTCAGTCCCTTTATTACCTCATGCTTACTATCACCAGCCAAGAAGAGACAAGCTTACGAAGGGAGTGCTTTGGTTGGTTCGAATGAACTGAGTAGCAGTGGGACATCAACGCAAACAATGGTATACTCCAAGGATACTGCCCATTTGCCACCTACTGCCCCAGAGAAATGGCCTCGCAATCTCTTTTAACTTTATTTTCTTACAACAGAAACAGATTATGCAGACACTACAACACCATTCCCACCACAAGACCCAGTCCAGTGGGTAGAATTAAATGGGACAGGTAATGACCCCCCAAACTCAGTCTTCCATCCTCCAACTGAGTGACATGAGTTATTTAATAGTAATATATGTTATTTGCAGTGCTTAGAAACAGCAGAAGTGCAACATGAATCACAGAATAAAAATACACATCATTATTACTGTTTAGACTGAAATTCTATTTATGCTCCTAAAAGACATTAGGTTGACAAATTTGTGAGGTTAACCTTCAAATATACTTGCCATGTACAATCGATTCCAGAAGTGAAAAATATAATTTCCTTTTTTAACAGATTGTAAACTGGTACATGTCCTAATCTGCATAACAAATGCTTTGGGGGCTTGATGACTAGCCAATGGATGAGCTGTTAAATCAATTTCACAAATGTAAAGGCTTCAGGGCAGCCCCCATGTAGGTTCTCTCCTCTGTCTGTTCAGGATGCTTTACCATCGATTCTTTCTTATTAGCGTTTCACAAGAGAAACATGTTCCTAAGCCTATGTTGGAAAGGACACTCCAATGCAGCAGCTGTCTAACAGTTAAATAAACACTGGGCCCACACAAGCATATCTTCACAGCTCTTGTCCAAGGGTTCCTTTAAGTCTTTGCCGTCCACCCATATTTTCTTAGATCCTCATTGTCAGCGACAAGCAAAAGTAAAGGGAAGCAGAGTGCTTCTATTTACAAATGGGGCCACATGAAAATGTGTGATGGACTGCATGCAATCCCTGGGCTGTACAATGACTAGAGGGCGATGTCACTGCTTTGTGCTAAGCATAACATGGAAAATACGACGGAGAGGGTGCATTATGACTGTCAGGCACACATTGAAGCTGTGAAGATATCAGGGCGCTAAGGAGGGAGATATGCTGGAGTAGGAAGAGGAAACTCCAGAGAGATCCCATATTAGTAGTGCTATTTGAGAAAGGGCAATAGCAAACTCAGTTGCTCTTGGATAAGAGCTGGAGAGAGATCGAGAGGAGAGGAGCATGGGCCATTATTATCCATATGGGTCAAACTTCAATTCTGTCATGTCAAAACATTTTAAGTCGAAGTCCTACAATTCCTTGGTGAACATGGCCAGGAACATTTGATTTGCAGTGCCATTTACATGGGAACCTCAAACAAGCCTGAGAAAACGATCAAATCAACGGTCACATCAAGTGAAGATCTTGGGACACAACAGTCAAGTCATATGAAGACCTTGTACCACAACAATCAAGTCACATGTACAAAACCTGGCACGAGACGCTAAGGGGCCTAAATCCACTGACAACGGCCTCTGTTGATCAAATTTCTTAGCTGCTACATTCAAAACTTCAATTTACGTGCATTCTTTGTTGGTAGGCCTCTGAATGCAGTAACACCCTTTTTCTGGCCAAACTCTACCTCGAGTCAGGCATTTGCTCCAAACAAAACTTTGGCTTGACTGAGAGATTTCTTGGGCTCTGATTGGTCAAACTGAGGACTCTGAATCCAAAAAAATGTTCTCCTTCTCTGCCCCAGCTGTAATAGACACTTAAGTAAAAGAAAAAGACTACCTCAGATCTATCCAGGTTTTCCGTTCTTTGCAGCTGTATAACTTTAGCTGTACTCCTTTGACCCTTTTATCTTTTACAATCATGCATTCATTCTATTCCCCCCCCCCCAACGTATTCTAGGCATTTGTACTGCCAAAAGATTTCTATTTGATTGTTTCCAATCGTGTTTTATGAGTTTCATAGTTTATTCCCGACCACCAAAAGCCAGTGGCTCAAACTGTTTCCAATAAACAAACATTCAGATTTCAAATCGTCATTGCCCTTGGTTTACTGATGGCTGACAGTCTGCAATATTGGCCTTCCTCCAACACTTTGTCCCACCTCCTAGTTATAAAGTAATATCTGAGCCCTGAAACAGAAAAGGGACCAAAAGTATGGTATTCTAATAAGTTCCTTCGGTTACCTGAAGCAAGTATAACATGCCCTTTCCATGCTTAATGGCGCTCTAAAGAATTTTTTTTTGTATCTGCATTTATTTATGCACATTTAATGAAAACACTCCTAGCCTTGCAAGCAACAAAACGATATGCAGCCTGACAAGCTACGACATGTTAACATAACATGACTGTAAAATTAGAAAGAAAACAATAACACCAACTAATGATGCAAACACTCAGGATACACGGCCTGTTTGTTGCAACTCCAGATTAGGGTGCACCAAAGACTTCATCTCCGCACCCCTCCTCATAAAGAGGGGATTCTGAGCCAATGGGCTCCGTCCAATTTCGCAGGCTTGCTGCTGCTGTTCACAGAGCCTATTCAATTCAAACATGTCACTCCAAGCAGCCAAGCCCTACCTGCTGCTCCCACCTAGGTCTCTTCTGCTGACTGAAGGCTAGGAGGCCAAAGCCCCACATCCGTCCGTTGGCCTAGATCCGCCCTCCACTCTGTAGTGCCTTACACAGTGGGGGAACGAAACTGGAAGGGGGGCCTGCAAAGAACACTCACTCAGGCCAGGTGCTGTGCTGCGGGGGGCCCCTGGAACTCGATCACCCCCACAGTGAGGGCTTTGGTACCCACTGGGCTTCCAGCGTCCAGTAGCGGCTGGTAATTTTAGGAGGGAGGGAGGCGGGCAGCACACTCACACTCATTCATTCACACACGCATGCACATCCATTCACAACACTCATCAACATTCAAACATACAAGCACGCACCAAACATTCATTTAAAAAACACACACACTTACCTTCAGCTAGAAGGTCCTAGGAGGGTTGGGGCTGCTGCCTTCCCTCCAGCCAATGAGGAAAGGCAGCAGTCCCAACTTCATCACAGAGTGGGACGGGGTCAGTGAGACTGCTGCCCCCCCCCCCACTCTGTGATGAGTTCTCACTGATTGACACTCATCCTGGGCGCTTCAGGGCTTAAACCTGAAGCGCCCAGATCAAAGTCAATGGGTAACACTTCCCCTCGTCACCGAGGGGAAGGGCCTCGAGGCACCTTTGCTGAGCCGAGGAGGTCACGCCCATATGAGCTGTGACCTCTTCAGCCCAGCAAATAATATAAAAAAATATACAAATACAAATGAAAAATAACAACAAAAATACAAGGACATGACATGAAAGACAAGGACATGAAGGATGTGACAAAACATGTGGACGGTAAGGTATTCAAGAGAAGCACCAGAGACAAAATATACTAATGACTGTCAACTGCAACAACAGAAAGAAAACAAGGAGACAACGGCATCAGAAACGTGAAAAATAGAGGAGAAATTGGAAGAAGACCTGCTGTGTCGAGGATTTGTGAGAGAGCTGTGTGAATAGCACAGAACCCACCAGAGGAAGAGACGCACGTTTTCGTGTGAAGTAACCCCATGCTCTCTGCCTTAGTCCCTTCGCCCCTGCCACCCAAGACTGCCCATCTCCTTCCCACTAAGAAAAAATCTTTCACAGGTCCCACTAGCCTTCCCATAGCAGAGTGGTGTTAGGGGCATAACGTAACTCAGGCCAGCTGGTCCCCACCAGCGCAGGGGTCCTCAGGCCAGTGGTCCTGCTGGGGTCCCATAGTCATCTTTCCTCTTCACTCTGCCCTGGTTGCATTTATTTTGAACTGCAATCCAGTTCCTGCTTCCACTTACCTTTCAGAAGGACTCCCTTAAGTTTTATGTTACTGTGTTTTTTAAATCTGTTGACTGTTTCTGATCAGCTGTAACATTTTAAGACTCAAGCAAAGTCCATCACAGCCTTTTTGAGAGCTGGAGAGGTAGCAATGGGCCTCCCAGGCAGTGGAGCCCCTGAGGACTTGTCTACAGAGCCTAGTGATAATTTTAGCACTCCGTAGGACTCAAGAATTGGTGAAGTAAGATAGCAAATTATATGAACAGAGTAAATTGTGTAGCAAACGTAATGGACACAAGACTGATTGAGCAGTAGTAACAATTGAGAGCAATTGAGGTGAGTAGAGGAATAGGGAGACTTAAGGAAACAGAAAGCGAAATTCGTGCAGTGGAAAAAAAGAAAATGAGACCAACATGCCAGACAGAAGTGGAGAACAGAGATCAGTAGCAATGAAAGAAATAGAGACATGGATGAAATGGGTGGAAATCAAAATACAAGCAGTAAAAATTACATGGGAGCAAGAATGCAGTGGCAGGTCACTTACCTTGGATTTGTGCCAGTAGTGGTTCCAGTCTAGCTCTGCCAGGTAGAACTTCATTCAGTGTTAAGTATAAGGGATTGATTATTTTCTGTTTGAAATTAATGTCCCTGTTCAATTCATTGGGTGTTTAAAATGCTTTTGAATCCTGTTTAAATATTCGTCCTGAAGAAGGCTTTGTTAAAGTTTAAGTAGGGTAGCCAAAACATAATTAGGTATTCCGCCCAAAAATGTGAAGCCTTTGTGTCTTTTACACAAGCTGGGAAATAATTTATCAATATCCAGCATATATATGCCATGTAATATGAGTGTGTTCTAAAGTGAATATATATATATTTTTTTTAATTTGTACATCTACATAAGTGGCAGATCATGCTTTGATTTATGATTTTATGCTGACAGGTACACATGGGTGTGTCTATTTGTAATGATCAGGCGAATGTTTTCACTAAGACTATATTTATATTTTTTATATTTCTATTTGAAATGGTCAATGTACGTGTGAGCTGACTTTTTACCACTTCATGTTCAACATCAAGTGGTGTGCTAATAAAAGCAAAACTTTGCATAGAAAATGTCAACTTCTGTGTTGGGGTTAGGGAGATCGATGCCTCTCATTTATTGAATAAGTGCCAGACATTCAGTTGACTTGATCCTTTCAAAGTTAATATAGTATAATATGCACAAAACCCTATACTGTGTTTGTAATATCAGGTTATGAGACAAGACTGTGCATGGTTCGTTTATGTTAGGCTCAGTGAACAACACAGATCACCTGACAAGAAGCATCAGACATATGCTGTTAAACATTAGCAGTTTCAACCAATCAGCTTGGAAAGTATTTTGGACATCTTTTGTATTCCGTGCCAGTGGAGTCTAAGAATTGACCCATCAGTTTATGGCTCTAAAAAATTCCTTCCAAGCATGTGGAGGACCACAGGAAACAGGACAGAGGAATTCAAACAGCCAACGCACCATATTCCAGAAGTCACATGCATTAGCCTATCAGTGGAGTCATGCAGCAGGAGGTTAGTGATCTTGGTTTTGAGATGCTGTCATGTAACCTCAGTGGATTTGTGGTTGATTGTGACAGTGCTCTGGAGAATGTGCTTGCTGACGAGCCATCAGATGACGAGCTACCCACTTAGTCAGGGATTTGTTGCTGTGCGTAAACAGAGGTGCTCTGTAAGCATTGAGTCATCCATGTTGTCGTGGCCCTGACCTCACCGTTACACTGTTGTTAATGAGACCTGCATGTTTCTTAGTTGGACCTGCCTTCTCATGAGCTGAAATACATTTGTTTCTGTTAGTTTGCTATCGTATACAGAATGTTGCCTTCACTGGTTCTCAGTATGGGTGAACTGGTAAAATTGGGAGGTAATACTAGGCCTGGTATTACCCATATCAGCCTTAAATAGGATGAAGCTTAGAATGGGAAATTACACGTGGAAACAGGCAAGGCAGTCCATTTTCTGCAAGTTTTTCTCAAATCTCGGTGCATTAGTTCCAACCCGTAACAGCGCACTCAGTAATACTCATATGCAGTGTATTACCACAGAAAAGCATGCGATAATACCACTCTGCACTACTTGTAATGAAGGCCTCTGCATTTCCGTTCTTGCTCGTTTGCTCTATTTCCAATGGCCCCTGCTTGAGATCAAATATCCTTGCAAAAAAACAATGGATAGCATTTCTTTTAATATATGAGTGACAACACCTTGACCAGGCCAGTTACCGGATTTAGGGGGAGAGCGGAAACAAATCGATCTTAAGTCATTTGTTCCCTTTGTACCCAGAGAAATGCACGTTTCACCACCGAGCAAATCGTACGAAAATTCAACACTTTCTTGTTACATCTGCATGTAGACCCATACCCTGTCAGACAAAGGTCTGTGACGTAACAAGGCGATAAGACTACTGGGCATTGCCCCTTATTATGGCGAAAAGTGGCTTCTGCGTGTAGTTGCTTGTTTTAATAGTAGTGATCAGCCGGAAAGCCTGTCCCAGCACCATGAAATCACTTACATTTCCAATTTGTCCTTTTTATGAGAGTTTCTACTGTGATCAGCATTTTCTACACAGATAATATGCATGGTACGCTTATTTTACATGCTCGGAGTTAGGCTAGGTTATTAATAAATGTACATGTTACAAGATTCAAGCCCCCAAAACAAGAGAGCAGGCAATACAACCAAAAAAGTCGAAATAAAATGAGCAGGCATTCTTTCGGCGATATTATTCAAATAACTTCTCCGTCTGAAATGTTGTGATCGTAAAGACAGAGTAAAAAAAACAACTAATCCCAGCAACTGATGCTCATCTGAATTAAAAAAATGGCACCAAAGTGATGCATAAGGAAATAAACTGTCGACGTCACTAACCATTCATTCTCATTGAAGCGCTATGTTGCTCACATCTGGTATACTAGCTCCAGGTGTCAGCAAAGTTCTAAAAAATATGGCGTCTATTTTCAGGTCTCGCATTGCACTTTTCTATTACTAGTCAATTCAGTGTAGATGCTTCATTTTCAGCTCTAATCCAACATAATGGTATGCAAATTGGGTTCTGATATAGCGCACTAAAGCCTGTCAATGTTTCTTTGCACTGTACGCATGGCTTACAGCAAAACCAGCATTCACATTGTACCAAAAGCCTCACATTTATGGCAAGACAAAAAGGTGATCTTATGCTAGTTTTTTTCTTTTTTAAAATGTCATAATGAGCAGTAAATACTTCAATTGTCAAAAACATCCAGTTAGTATAAATACAACAGAAAAATATCTCCAATCCTGTGTTCCACAGTATAAATAAACGGCACCATTATGTGCAAATCCCCTTTTCTTGCTGTTCAAGTCAAATGCTAAATGCTCTCTGTTTTGCTTCCATTTGATTAGTATTTGCCTTTTACTGGTTTGCTCTAATGTAAGACACTGTGCCTTACGTGGGCGCTGCCACTCCATTTCTAGGGCCCCTTGCTGCAGTGGCATATCAAGGAAGACATAGGTCTTAATGCAAACAAGCCCTAGTAAAGGCAAAAAGCCACTAGGTCTTGCTTGCATTTAGAGTCCCGATTAAAACACTAAAAAAAACCTGCTGAAAGAGAAAAATAAAACACTATTACTTCCTGAATACAGCGCATCTATTAAATGAACAATTTAAAGGCTGGTGATTCAGTGTCATCTTGAGCCGTAACACCGGCCAGCCAACATCCTGAGGTGAGACAGTATTACTCTTGTGAGAGGAATAAAGCCCACTGTGTGTGTGTGTGTGTGTGTGTGTGTGTGTGTGTGTGTGTGTATATATATATATATATATATATATATATATATATATATATATATATATAATGTGTGTGTATATACATGAACATATTGGTAACAACAGGTCTTGCAGACAGCTGCACTTACAAACCACATCCAGGAACATATGAAGAATTTTGGGGCCAAATGTATTTTCGGAGCCCCTGTTCAGAACAGCTTTGAATTAAGATTCAATTAGAGCTCGTTCATGCCCTCTTTTGCCAGGCCACTGACCATTCACACGCACATTAGTCCAAGAATTAAAAAGTTTACATCTAATATTCAGGGATAGTAATCTGTGTTTTCAACAGTGTAATACGGTGGCAGTTTAAGAATGTTGCTGAAAATAATCTCTGTGGCCCACTCCCATGTCTCATGTGTGAGGTCCTGTTTCGATCTAAAAAAAACGTATTTATGTGTGTTGCAAGGTGTTGGAAGACATAAATACAACAGTTTTCTGCAAAATGTCTGTAATAAACCACCACAAATTACCCATTTAAAAATACATTAAAGGATAACAGTATTTAAAACACAGTGGGTCACATGTACGTAGCTTTTTTCTTGTCACAAATGGCCAGATTCACAGAATCTGGCCGTTTGCGACAAGAAAAAGGCATTTTACTAAGTACAGACCCTATTTTACAATTCGGTAATCAATTTACCGAATTGCAAAATAGGTTTGCGAGTTGCAATTAGGAAGGGGCATTCCCTTCCTAATTACAAGTCGCAGTGCGAAGTAGGATTGTTTTGTGACCGTGAATGCGGTCACAAAACAATTGCAGTTAGCACCAATTTCAAATTGGTGCAAACCCATACCTTTGTGAATGGTAGCGAAAATATTTTTTCAGAACAGACAGTGGTCCCACGGACCACTGCCTGCTCTGAAAAAAATGAAAAGAAAACTTTTCATTTTTGTTTTTGAGTGCAGCTATTCCCAATGGGGTTGCACCTATCTCATGAATATTAATGGGGTAGGTCATTTGCGACCCCATTGGGAATCGCAAACAGTGTGAAATACACTGTTGTACATATGGTTTTGCAGCTCGTAATGTGCGACTCGCAAATTAGGCGCAAATTGCGAGTCGAAAAACTCTGGGTAGTACATCTGGCCCTAAATGTTTACGAATCATTCCAGGTCATCAGGACATGACTGTCTTCACAACAGAGCAGGCTATATGTATCAAGGGGCCCTCTAAAAGCCTGGGGCCCAGGGCCCACTTTGCCCATGACTTAAAACCTCTCTGACCACACCTATAGATTGCCCCAGTGAAACCAAGAAAAAAATCCTGTTGCCCAGCCACTGGTTTGGTATTGCAATTGAGCCACAACTGGGGTGCAGAAGATCTTCATAAATCTGGGCTCCAGTGCCACTGCACTTGCTGCACCATTGATGGCTACACCTCTGCCTATATGGTGTCATTCCATGGGTCACCGCTGAAGCACGTTGTAAAACTGCTTGCTTCTATTGTTTGCTGTGAGAACACCTGGATGCATTCTCCAATACAACACCCTATAATTTATTTCACCTTACCTGCATATGTGGCAACATGTAAACGCCCAATCTTTATAAATATTAAACAATGATTCATGTAAATGAGGATGAAAAAGGCGCAAGGAGGTTTCTGAACTGGTAGAGCAGGGGTTAAAATAAAAACTAGTACTAGAACGGAAAAGGAATGAGAAGTTATACAAAAGCCTGCATATACCATTGGGAAGACTGGTGTCACGTGCCAAGAGCAGCCACACCTGTTAAAAAGAAAAATATGGAACAGTTCTTGACGCTGAGTCTGAACTGTACATTAAAGTTAGGAATATCGACATTTCTCCAAAACATTAATTAATGTGTGGAATATTAACAGTTAACTCTTTAAACTAAAGCACTGCCTACATAACCCTAAAAAATATATGAGTTAATGGCCGCTGCTTTCTAACTTTTGGGTATGATGTGATGTGGAACGTAATTGCGACAAATGTGCTTTCTAGGCAATGTAAATTTTGTGGTCTCTTTTCTGGACCCTCGTACAGCAACAGGTGAGTGGCAAAGTGTTGCCTCTTTGCCACTGATGTGCTAGGTAGGTACCCTACTGAAGGTGCACCTGCAAGAGGACTAATGTTTCTGGAATGCTCCTAGTATTTCCTAAGTTCACATGTCGCACTCTGAGAGCAACATTTGGCTGTCACAAAGGTGACCACGCAATATCTTGCATAACGCAAACCCTGAGCTCAACTCACAAAGGTGACCAAGCAGTACCTTGCATGACGCAAACCCTGAGCTCAACTCAGCTTAACTCACAAAAGTGACCAAGCAGTGCCTTGCATTGCGCAAACCCTCAGCTCAACTCACAAAGGTGACCAAGCAGTATCTTGCATTGCGCAAACCCTCAGCTCAACTCAACTGAACTCAATTCGAATCAACTCAACTCAGCTCAGCTCAACTCAGCTCATCTCATTTCAACTCAACTCAATGTAAACCCTCCAATTCAAATGTGAATGCAAGGACAACCACCAGAGGATAAGTCATGGCAGATGTGTTATTCTTCAGCAATTACACACCTTTAACATGGAGATATTTGCAAAGTTTCACTTGCCTCTTGTTTGCACCTGGTTTCATTTGGTGTTAGAATTCAAGACAAAGGAAGGTTGTACTATTTCAGCTGTCCTGGCTTTGCCCAAACACCTATGCATGTTTGAGCTGTCCCCATTACTTTCGGCTTTCTTTGTGTAGGTGGTGCTTCTCAGCACAAACAGACCTTGGGTCAGTGCAAGGCTAATGTCCAGTGCACTTATTTTGCACGTGAAAGCTGATATGCACTGGCGGTTGGGCAATAATATGCAGAGATCTCTGGGAAAACTAAGAGCCTAGACATTTATCAAATTGGAAAGCGCTATCTGCAGTCCTCTCTGACTTTAAGGCCTTTATCTCCAGGGCTCAGGGCAAGCTGGTCATCCTGTGACAGGACAACACTACAGCTAAGACCAAGGTGAAGCAACATTCGGCTATGTCACAAAGGTGGCCGCGCAGTACCTTGCATGACGCAAACCCTGAGCTCAACTCACAAAGGTGACCACACAGTACCTTGCATGACGCAAACCTTGAGCTCAACTCAGCTCAACTCACAAAGGTGACCAAGCGGTGCCTTGCATGACACAAACCCTCAGCACAACTCAACTCAATTCGACTCAACTCAGCTCTGCTCAACTCAGCTCATCTCATTTCAACTCAACTCAATGTAAACCCTCCAATTCAAATGTGAATGCAAGGACAACCACCAGATGATAAGTCATGGCAGATGTGTTATTCTTCAGCAATTACACACCTTTAATATGGGGATATTTGCAAAGTTTCACTTGCCTCTTGTTTGCACCTGGTTTAATTTGGTGTTAGAATTCAAGACAAAGGAAGGTTGTACTATTTTAGCTGTCCTGGCTTTGCCCAAACACCTATGCATGTTTGAGCTGTCCCCATTACTTTCGGCTTTCTTTGTATAGATGGTACTTCTCAGCACAAACAGACCTTGGGTCAGTGCAAGGCTCAATGTCCAGTGTACTTATTTTGCACGTGAAAGCTGATATGCACTGGTGGTTGGGCAATAATATGCAGAGATCTCTGGGAAAACTAAGAGCCTAGACATTTATCAAATTGGAAAGCGCTGTCTGCAGTCCTCTCTGACTTTAAGGCCTTTATCTCCAGGGCTCAGGGCAAGCTGGTCATCCTGTGACAGGACAACACTACAGCTAAGACCAATGTGAAACATAAAGAGGGCGCTGGTTTTAGCGATGAGACAGAAATTGCAGTCCAGACTCTCCAGTCTGCAGCATTATCAGCAGTTCACATCAAGGGTGTGGGCAATACAGAGGCATACACCTTTAGTCAGATGTCACACTCATTTCAGAAGTTTTGTCCGCTTTGTCTAAGACAAAAGTTTTGCCTGATTTGCACAGGATTCGGGTACCCTGTGAACACCATAACGTGTCCTCAGCTCAGAAGTCTTCTCTTCGCCTTTTCTCTCTTACTGGTAACGTTGTGGTATCTAGACTGCCTCTTGAGGTGCCATCAGAGTATCACCCTTAATGTTTCATTCTGGCCAAGTAAGTCTTAGGCCCATATTTATACTTTTTTAGCTCTGCATTTGCGCCGCTTTTTGATGCAAAAGCGGCGCAAACTTACAAAATACAATTGTATTTTGTAAGTTTGCGCCGCTTTCACATAAAAAAATGATGCAAATAGGCACAAAAAAGTATAAATATGGGCCTTAGTTTTCCATTCTCTGCCAACCTTATTTGACTCCAAAGTGCCTTCTTTGTTGTGCCTGCCCTCTTCTATCTCCTCCCATGTCGCAGTTGTCTCTTCTGAGAATGCATTTGTCGGTGTGGAGGTTGAACTACACAGTTTGCAAATCTGGGGTTACCTGAAGACATGGTCACTGCTGTTTAGGCTTCTAAGAGCTTATCAACCCATAAGCAAAGGCAGCTCCTCCATTAGGGCGGAGGAGTGTTGCCCCCCCCCCCCCCGCCAGCAGAAGCTGCTGCAAATCACCTTTAACAAAGAAAACGATAATACACCATGTTTATTATTGTTTCGTTTGTTAAAGGGAAGGGGCATTGGGGATGACGACAATGAGGGGAGGGCACTGTGCACTCCCCTCACTGCGCATATATGTTTTGGCTGGCCGCCTCGGGCCGGCCAAATGTACATGCGCAGTAGACTCTTTCTATCCCAGCAACAAAGTTGCCAGGCTGGAGAGAGCCTGCACAGGCTCCCAGTCGCCTGAGAGCGCCCTGGCTGGGAGCTCCCAGCCAATCCTGACCCTGCTCTGAACAGAGTCAGGATCGGCAGAGGGCAGGCTGGGAGCCTGTGCCATCAGCCTGGAACGAGGTACGTTTTTATTTATTTATTTATTGTTTTATTAAATGTTATCAACCGCCCCACGCTGCACCAGCCCCCCACTTTCAGAGGGCAGCAAGCCACCACTGCCCATCCGGCCTAAAACCACCATTGGTCCTCTTTTCGAAGGTGGTATTCAGTGAACAGTTTAGTCCTTTAGGAATGTGGCACAAGTTTTAATCATTCAGTTCCCCCAGGAAGGGTTATCTGCTTCCACCTTGAAGACCCAGTAA
This sequence comes from Pleurodeles waltl, assembly GCF_031143425.1. Lineage (NCBI taxonomy): Eukaryota > Metazoa > Chordata > Amphibia > Caudata > Salamandridae > Pleurodeles > Pleurodeles waltl. The sequence continues at coordinate 1,191,191,954 of NC_090444.1, forward strand.
GCAGCCATCAGAGCCTTTGGAAAACTATGTGGTGATTTACACTTTATTCAAACCTTTGCTTTCCATCTGCTTAAGGATTTTTTCTAGCCCGGCCCCCACGTAGAGGGACTCCTCCAGTGCGGGGCATTTGTCTTGTGCTCTCTGAACTTCAGACAGGCCTCTTTGTACCTTTGGATGAAGTTTCCCTTAAATATCTGTCTCATTACAGACTTGGAGACATATTTATTAAGAATTCACACAACACAGAGCAGCAAGGCAAGTTGCAGTGCTGTGTTTTTTGAATGACAGCAAGCTGAAAAGTGTCACGTCTTCGGAGATATGGCACTCTCCTGCCCTCTCCCTGAGCTGGTTCACTTGAGGCTGCTAGCGCCAACACAGGCACCCTTGCAACATCGGTGCAAGGGTGTCTGCATTAAGGGCAGGATTGTTTTTGTGCAGAAAGGTATACCTTCCTGCATAAAAACTATCAAAAGAGGCATTTTCCTCTTTCAATATGTAATGCAGAATATGTCACACATATAAAGAGGAAACAACAATGAGAGAAAAAAATATTTTTCTCCTTGTTACGCCTCGGTGTGGTAGGTGTACCAGGTTCACACAATTCCAGCTTTACCAACCCTAGTAAATCTGGAATTCCATTTTCCGTCCATGGAATGCCTACCTTAAAAAACAGTATAACAAAGATTTTGTGCATTTCTTTACAAAGCAACAGAAGGCCCTGCAGATCAGGCCTTGCGTGGCTTTGTAAATTCTAAATAAACCTTTGCATTACCCTGTGTAACCTTGCGCAACTCAATGCCAACACAAAGGCTTAGTAGATCTAGGCCTTGATGTTAATTTCCAGAAACCTTCCTCATTCGGCACTGGGATTCTGTCTGCTGTTTCATGTGGGGCCTTTATGAGACATCATAAAAATTTCACATGGATGTTGAGTTTTGATCTGTTTCACCTCTGTGTTATTCTTTACCAAAGCTGTATCATACCTTATACATGTCCTCCAATGTAAGCACAGTGATGAAAATGATAAATGAGGAAGTAGCCATCAGATTATTTACGGGTTATCCCATTAGTCTTTTCTCTTCCTCATCCCATGCCCTACCCCTTTCCTCCTTTCTTGCTATTCGCAGATTTGATTTTCTGCTTGGGCAGCTGTACCAGAAAGATGGAGGTGTTTGGGCCCACATACTGTAGCAGCAGAGGGGTTAGGGGTAGTTTTGCGTGACTGTTATCATTTTAAGGGCTTCTGAAAAGAGGCAGCACTTCTCTGAGGTAAGGCATGAAACAAACAACAGAAAAATAGAGTAATGGATCCCGCTCACGTACAGTCATGCTGTGCACATTTTCATTATAAATACATAATTATGAGCAAAGGCATATGTTGACGTTACACCTATGCTAATGTAACTTGCACATGAGTCAATGTGCAGTCCACAGAGCATACTTCTAGTGCTGAGGTTCGAGTGAAAATAGATCTGCTAACACATGGTGCCAAGGTGTGTCACCTGATTTCAGCTTCCTTCACACGGTCACCCTGGCCAGAGTGGAAACCACCCAGTGTCAGGGAAAACAAGCTGGAAAACATTAAAAACAGTGGATTTCCAGTTCGTTTTTGGAGGCAGTAAGCAGCCAATGTACTTTAAAAGGTGTACAAACACAGCCTCGATTACCCTTTTGAGGTCGAGCATACGGACTCTTGTATACTTTTAAGAATACTTCTTCTGTGGGCTTACAGCTATTTCATTTGTTAGTTTCAGTGTCATTTAAAAATCTTTGCTTGCTAGTGGTCAGTCTTGCCTATTTGTCCTTCCTTCTTCCGTGTGGAATCAGTGACCAACTAGTGTATAATTACACTTTGTCCTGTTTATCTGGTCTGTAGGGGACTTTTTTTTATTTTTACTTTGTTTCCTGCTCCTGTCCAGGGAAGCCTCCCTTTTTTTGCAGATAATTTTTCCTCTGAGCTTAGCTGTAAACAAGGCTATAAATCAGGCTGTTATCTTGGTCACATTTGATCTTTGTGGGCTCTCTGCACCCTCTCTCAGTTGCTTGGCTCCCGCCCTTCCTTGGCTTGGATTTTCTTTACCAAGTGTGCCTGCCAGTGTGCTGAGAGCAAGGGCGAAGGATCACTTGTAATTGCTTATAGCCTAGGCACCCAGCTCTACCAGGGCTCTGCAATCCTTAAAGACAGTGCCCACTTCTGCTCCATAGTGTGATCCCACTCTCAGCTCCATCAGTGCACCTCACTTCACACACTCCAAGCCTTCAGCTATGCCAGGAACCTCACACACGCTGTCTGCCAGAACACCTCAGTTCTTGCAGACAGTACTCTCTGCTGCTCCAGTACTGGGACCTCGGGCGCAGCTCAGTCTGTGCACCTCAGTTCACACACTCCAAGCCCTTCAGCCGTGCCAGTGCCAGGAACCTCACACATGCTGTCTGCCAGAGCACCTGAGTTCTTGCAGTCAGTACACTCTGCTGTTCCAGTACTAGGACCTCAGGTGCAGCTCCAAGAGTGCACCTCAGTTCTACCCCTGCGAGGTCATTTCTTTTCCTATACAGGAACCCTGCTCACATACAGTTCCATTACAGCAGCTCGATTCTAATATTCAGTCCCATTGCCAACCCAATACTGGACCCAAAAGAGCAATATACAGCTCTGCCAGTGCACCTCATATTTAACATCCAATGCCACTGTTGATGGGAACCACTACAGCTCTACCTGAATCCATCAATTCTAACATTCAATGCATGATTCTTCTCTGTACTGAGGCTCACACACCCCATTATTGCTGCATTGGGGTTCACATACAACTCTTATGCACCTCCTGCTGTTCCACACTCTGAGGGCATCAGGGAACCAATTAAATCCATTCTAAGCTGCCATCTTTATCTGAGAGGGTCTGTTTCACCTATCTCACTCCGTTCTTTCCTTTACACTGTTTACTCTCGATCTTTTCTTTCTCCCCCAGTTTTCTCTTTTCAGCTCTTAAAATCCACACATTAACAGTTTCGCTCTTTCTTTCAACTCTCTTTCTACTCTATTTCTACTCCTCTCCCTTTTTTTATTTGCCTCTTGCTACCTCCTCTTTAAACTCACAAAAACTTGGCTATTTCTTCCCTCGTTTCGTTCCTCTTTTTTTCTTCATCACCTGTTCATTCTTTCACTATTTTTTTTCTCTTCCCTTCATTCCCTTCATTCCTTCTTTGTTTTGTTTTTTTAATTTGCTCTGTCCTTTGACTCGGTATGCATCCTTTTACTTTTTTTTAGATCGTTCTTCCTTCCTTTCTCTGGTCTTTTTCTTATCTTTATCTGTCAATTCATGTTTTACTATAAATCCCTCTTTTTTCATGTCTGCATGTGGAAGCCACAAGTTATTTGACGGGACCCAAAGTGTCAAAGTGGTTTTCCCATTCTGTGTCTGTGGGAAATGTGTCATACTTCTTGCCCTGGTTCTTTCGCTGCTTGTTTCTCACCTTGTCTCTTTTTTCTCTAATGTTCATTTTTCTCTTTCTTTTCACACTTCTTTCATTATTTTTCCTCCTTATCATTCGTTCGCTAGCTTCCTTTTCTTTTTTTCTTTTGTTTCACACTTTTGCTTTATTTTTTCTCTTGGTTGTGTTTTCATTTTCCCTTTCTTTTTTTCCCTTCTTTGTTTTATTTCTTTGCAACCCCTTCTAGTTTCTTCCTTTTGACTGCTGAATGCCTTTCGCTTCTCTTTTTCCGCCCCATCCGCTTTCTCTACTGGAGCCTAGTTATCAATGGAGCAACAGGTGCAGTGGCACCGCGGCCAAGGGATCTATGGACCTCACTCAACTCTAATTACTGCTGTATTTTCCTACCGAAATTGCAGTCAACCATTTTCCTTTATTACTCCAGGGCACGTGACACCTTTACTATGCTACTTTTCCTCTCCATCTTTACTCCTGACACCTTCTTTCCTTTCACCCTCCAATCCGTCCCAAATTATATATTTGTAATGGTGTTTTGAGCATTACACTCTAATGCCAAAATTTTATTTCTGATAAAGGTTTATATGATACTTGTATATGTTTTACTATAGAGGAAGAAGGTAAATGGAAGTGCTTTAGTTAAATGCTGGGCCACTGGAATAATATGGCAGAAAAATTATGAGGCAGGGTTGACCAATTTATGTGGCAAGAAAAGTCCGGTTATGAATTTACAATGCCAATAGCTCTAACTCAAGAAAATGTGAAACCTATTGCATTGCAAATGCTTGTTTTCTTTTGGGAAGGGCGGAGTGGAGGGTTTGATGAGGGGCAGAGGGCCCCTTAGTTAGCTATGGACACCAGGCCTCGCTAACCTCAGCCCCAACCCCTCTTCACCCTGTGAAAATACTTTGTAAGTTGGCAGATATGGGAAAACCTAAACAAATTTAGTCAAACTATATTTAAAAAAACAAGTAAACTTCCACACACTTAGCAGGCATTTCATCGTTTAAAACATTTGTTACTTTAGATATTGAAAAAAGTAATATCCTTTTATATATTAGCTTTTTATAAGGGTGAAATGGAGTTAAGCAGAAAGAGTGCGTTCACTGCAGAAATCAGTGCTAAAATGAGAACTGGCCTAAAGGGCAATCAAGCAGTACCCTATTGACTAGTCTGATAGGTCAGTGTGTGGGCTGGTTTTCTGGAGGTTTGTGGGCCTGTTTTATGGTTTGGTGGGCGGATTTTACTGTTGCTTTCCCTGATATCACCACAAACGCTGCCTGTGGCTAGCACAAATGCATGTAGTGTCTGTCCCACACCTTGTACAACACATATAAAACGTCTTTACAAGTTAAAAACTGCCCTATTTGTAAATGTAGGCCATAGTTTTAACTATCTGATTGGCTTATGGGGGCCACATTTATTTTGGTGCCCAAGCCCATTTTCTGCCCGATTCAGACCCTGTCTGGACATTCACAAGTTATTATTTTCCTACAAGTAAAATGGAAAATGTAACTAACTATCAGTTCGATTTTTTTTAGTTGCTCAGCTCCTAGAGGATGTGACAATGGTGCCACCTGGTGGCTAAGAAATGGTTTCGGTTCTCTCACGAAGGAATTTCATAGGTTTAAATTGCGTTGGAACAAAGCCGGAATTCACAGTGGTTTTCGGTAATCGGAGAGCGACAGTTGTAAACCCGTGAGTTTTGCTGTTATTGCTGTATTAATGCTACATTAGACATACACACGTGCATTTGGCTTAACCAATGGAACAAGATTTCTGAAAAAGAAAGAGCCTTGCAATTTCCCTGATATGGTTCCTTCAATCTAAACATAATAGAGAGCTTGAGATGAGTATTACATAACCTGTAGTCCCCACCTTGACCAGCACAGTATGAGGCTTTGAATGCATTGCAGTTGCAGCACATGCAAAAGTCAAATAGAAGTATCAGAATTGAGCTAAAAAGACAGCTTGTAGTTGGATGGAATCAAAATGGGATGCTGAGCAGCAGGTATGGAGGACGGATATGATTGACTGAGTTAGAATTTACCCAGGACTAATGAATGACAAACCGAAGAAGGAAGCACAGGAAGAGAAACATACAGATGTTCCTCCACCGAAACTAGTACTGATAGTGACTACAGTGATGACATCTTAGAAGAACTACTGTCTTCCCAATCACCCCCATATAATATAGTTTAGCCTCCTTCCGAATGTCCTCCAACCAATGGAAACAATGAGACTGCAGTCTCTAACCCAGTTCAAGCCCAAACAGGAGGATTGCCTCTGACAGTACCAGTAGTGACAGCCTCCTTTGCGACAGCCCCCGGTATGCCAATTCCAATAGTAACTGCTTCAATTGTGACGGCCCGACTTTGTCTTTTCCCATTATGACTGCACCAATTGTGCCAGCCCGATCCCAATAGCTTTTTGTGTGGCAGCTGGAACCCTCCATTATTACCACCGACCCTACTGCTCAGAGTTCTCAAGTAATTGTATGGACCCCTAGTACTTTAGGGGCTGCTGTTGCCCCAGACCCATCTGTGGTGTTTGCTCCAACTGGTAGCCCAGGTGTTATTAGATTTATAGAACTAGAAGCATGATCTTGAAAGATTGAGAGGTTTGTGAAGATTTTGAAGGTTCTGTGGGAAGATTTAAATACCCTTTTCAACACTGTGGTTCCTAGCGACTTGTGACTTGAATTTAAGGTTGCAATACAATGGCCAAACTCAGAGCTCCCTAGAGTACCTGCAACAAATGCTCCATCTCCTGAAGTCATGCAGCTGTACAATCAAAATACATTTCATGAAAGGAAAGGTTTCACAGAAAAAGAATGATTGGTTGAAGATAACGCAAACAACCCAAGAAGCTAAAGAGTCAGTGCATGCCTAATATTAATCAGACAGCATAGCGGTGTTTAAAAACTAAAAGAGGTAATTCGAGCAATTTTGGATCCCAGTTTGTTCTTGAGTTTTGTCCTGGTGTTAGCTCGCACCTTCAGCAGAATGTGATTTGTAGGCAGGGTAAAGCTTTAGATGAGATACTTTGGTATGCAAAGTGAATTGGAGATGAAACAAAAGAAGCCTACGGAAAAATTAATGTTAGCCCAGATAAAACCTATACAGATGGGATTTCAGAATGGTCAATACATGGGCAATGCAGATTACAACCAGGGTGTTAATGGTGGAATGCAGGGTGTTGGATTTCAAGGTGGAGAACAGGTGGTGCAAAACTGGAATGGTGTTAAACAAGGTAGAGGTTGTAGTGTTCCTATCGATCCTAGTAGTGGAATAGATGTGACGAATCTTAAAAGGTCTCATCTGTGTCATTATTTTTGCAACAAGTTGGGACATTGGAAGAAGAAGTGTAGGTTAAACCCTAATAGAATGTCTAGTCATGGTCAAATCCAGAATCCTAAATCAATGCATATGCAAAATTTAAAGATGCAGAGACCCCAAAACCCTAACCTGTCTCAGACTCCGATGATGCAGGTGCCCCAAGGTCCGATGGCTCAACCAATGGGAAACCAGAGGTTTAACGCAAACCCAGGCTCCAGAATTAATCCAAAACTTTTCCAAAATCATGTCTGTTTCCAACAGTTGCCAGTCTTTGATGTCTCCAGAGACTATAGATCTGATCAATCACAATGACGCTGCCTGAGGTGGGAAGCAACATTGCATACTTTGCAGTCTTGGAGGTATACCAATGTGGTGTATTGTTAAAAGGTGGTGAGGTGAATGGCCACCAAGTGTCCTTTTTAATTGACACTAGCCCTACCCATTCCACTGTTATAATATCAGAAGTCCCAAACCTAGCCCTCTTGGGGAAACAATCCAAGTTGTAGGTGTTGCTCACAACTAGATTATGAACCTTGTGTTAGAGAAGGTACCTGTAAAGATAGGTTCCTTTGAAGAAGAGCATCAGCTTGTGGTATGTGCTTCAAGTCCAGTCAACCTTTTGGGCTGAGACTTATTACATAAATTAAATTGTGTAATTTACTGTACACCAGAAGGCACCACATTTCAGACCCATTATGAGGATGTGGATTACAAATTCGCTAAGCAGGGGACAGCTGTTCGGCTGTTTTTTGTAATGACCATAAACGATCTGCCTCCTGATTTGAAAGATTCAGTGAAACCTGAAGTCTCTGATTTCTTAGGCAAAGATATTTGACTTATAAAAGGTGTGTCACCTGTCCGAGTTACTGTCCAACCTCATTACAATCACACACTAGAGACAGTGGCCGGAATGACTCCAGTAATCAAGTCTATGATTCAGTAAGAGATTTTGAAATAATTTTTGAGAGTCCCTGTAATTCCCCTATTATGGGCCTGCAGAAATCTAGCAGAAAGTACTGTATTGTGCAAGACCTAGGAAAGATTAATAATATGGTTGTCCCATTTTGTCCTGTGGCACTGAATACTGCTGTAATATTGTTCAGAATTGCGTGTGAAGCTGGTTTATAGTGGTTGATTTGTGTCATGCATCCATTTCCATAACATAGCATGACGAGAATCAGTTTTTCTTTGCATTCTAGTTCCAAAATAGAATTTTGGCCTGGGGACGAGTTCCACAAGGGTATACAGAGAGCTCCTCGTTCTTCAACCAGATCTTAAAAAATAATCTGAACACTTTAAAGTTCCTGAGCAACTCAGTTCTTTTACAGTACATTGACAACACATCGACAACCTTTTAGTGGTGTTGATGTCCCAAGAAGCATGTAAGCAAGACACTAATAGCTTATTGAATCATTTGGCTAAGAATAGACATAAAGTGTCCCCATGCAAACTGCACTATTGCCAGAAAGGTGCCCTATATCTGGCACATCACATTGAGAAGGGAGCAAGGAGGGTGTCACAAGAAAGAATGTCTGCCATCTTGAAAATGAACCCTCCTACTACCCAGAGAGAAGTTGCAATGTTTCTGGGAATGGTGAGCTACTGTCATGATTGGATACCCAGCATTTCCCTAGTTGCAAAACATTTACAGAGGATGACACACAAGGAAAATTATAGCATGAATGCCTTCCTCAAGCTGCAAGAAAGTCTTTGTTGCGTCCTACGTTAGGAATGTCAGATTACAGTAAAGTGTTTGTCTTGTATTGCAGTGACACAGAAGAGTGCACTCTCTCTGTGCTTACACAAACACATGGTAATTCCCAAAGGCCAGTGGCCTATTTCTTAGTCACACTTGCCCCAGTGGTCGCAAGGTTGCCTGGTTGCCTAAAGGATGTGGCATCAGCATCCAGCAGAGTGAGGGCATAGTAATGGGCTGTCCTCTTATAGTGATAGTCCCCTACTCAGTGGAGGTGCTCCTTACTCGAACGAAGATGCAACACTTGACTAATAACCACTTCACAAGATACGAGCAGGTTATTCTGGCTGCACACAACATTATGTTGAAAAGGTGTACTAGTTGGAACCCAGCTACATTGTTGCCACTGCCAGAAACTGAAACGGATGAGGGAAAGTTGAATATGACTGCCTTGATGTGACTGAACTGTGCACCAAGCCACGACCTGACATTAGGGAAGAACCCCTTGCCGAGCCTGATTATGTTTTGTTTGTGGACAGCTTCTTCTTGAGAGATGACGGGGGAAATATGAGAGCTGCTTATGCCATCTGCACCTTAGAAGATGCAGTAGAAGCCTCCCGGCTGCACGATGTAACCTATGCCAAAGTAGCTGAATTGGTCGCTTTTACTAGAGCTTTCAGTAATTCAGACCAATTGGAAGTTACCACCAACACTGACAGTCAGTATGGCTTTGGTGTCATTCATGACTTCAGCCAGTTATGGTCACTAAGGGGATTTATGACATCTTCTGGGACATAGAACCTGAAATGATTACCTCACTGCCAGAAATTGTATGCTGACAAGATTGCTCAACATTGTCCTCATAAGTGCTGTGTCTTCAATGGGGAATATTCAAATGAACCTGAGCATGATATTAATATGAATTTAATGTTAACTGTTGCTGATACATGGGAGGTGGTCAAGAGGTTACAGGAAGTAGCGATTGAACAGCAGGTTATATGAAGAATGAAGATGAGATCTGGGTTTCTACTGAGTGGAGATCAGTCTGCCAGACAGTTTGTTGTCACCTATGGTCCGACATTTCCATGGTCCCACACTTATAGGAATGGATGCTATGGTGAGGCTGTTCAGACAGAATTGGTTTAATTCTTGTTTTAGAGTGATGGCGAGAATCTTTATCACAGGTATTTAAGATGTCAGCAGTTCAATGTAGGGAGGAGGACACAAGTAACACTGAGCCACAAAAGGAGGTCAGCAGGTACTTTTAACAGGAGGCAGTTGGATTTCATTAAGATGTCTGTGTGCAAAGGGCTGCAATATGTTTTGGTTAGGGTCTGTATCTTTTCTGATTGTGTGAAGGCTTACCTGACTAGGAGAAATGAAAGTTTCACTGTAGCGAATATATTATTGTGAGAATTTATACTCGTATTTGGATTTCTCATTCCTCTTGAGTCAGACCATGGAGCACATTTTAACAATGAAGTTCTGAGAATGCTGTGTGTAGCTGTTAGAAATGGGGTCTCTAGTTGGAAGTGGTTTGCACCCTGTCCAGGAATGGACCCTCAATCTAGTCAGGGTAAGGGAGTCACACACCTAACCCCTGCTCATCCCCTTAGTAGCTTGGCATGAGCAGTTAGCCTTATCTCAGAGGCAATGTGAAAACACCGCAAAAGTACTCCACACCAGGTTAGAAAAATAGCCATTATTTATCTGAATAAAACAAGACCAAAACAATAAAAACCCAACATACACAAGCAAGGATTCAAGATTAAATCTCAGAAAAGTGCTTAGAAACACAATAGATCCAATTGGGGCTATCATGAAGTAGTTGATGGAGTTGTTCCCACCAGTCTGACACCCCTCGCAAGGGAGTGAAAGCCAGTCATGGAGTTGCACGGACCCCAGGCACAGTACCTTTGGTAAACGACAACAAAGACGTTGCACGGAGTCTGGGAGGTGCGGTTTCAGTTCCTTACTATACCGGGGAGGTGAGGTATTGATTCCTTACTGTGAGGCAGGGGAGGTGATGTGGCATTGGAGGAGAGGCAGTGGCTTCGGGCCTGCGGCATCGGTTGCAGTCATTGCACTAGTGCAGGCAGCAGCGTAAAGTCAGACAACGGTGCCGGTTCAAGTTGCTCTGGAGTCGATACACTTCTTGTTTTCACCAGAACTCACGTCCAAGGGCCCAGGGACTGGATGTGGCAGCATTTGGCCAGTCAGGTCTCTCAGCAGGGAAGTCCAGGTTCTGGCAGATGAAGTCTTTTATGTCCCTGAGACATCTAACAGGATGCAAGGCTTCCCTTGGGGAGCCTTGAAAAGCAGGATGTAGAAAGTAAAGTACAGCCCTTTCGTTCCCAGGACAGAAGCAGCAAGCAGCAGGCCAGCACAGCAAAGCAACAGGCAGAGTGGCAGTGTCTCCTATGGCATCTAGCCCTTCTTCCTGGTTGAATGACCTCAGTCCATGAGTGTTTTAAAGTAATTTCTGCCTTTGAATTAGGCAAACCTCAAAGGAAAGTCTTTGTAGTGCACTACCCTGCCTCTCCCTGCCTCTCCCTGTCCTGGCCCCAGACAAGCTCTAGGGGGTTGGAGACTGCTTTGTGTGAGGACAGGCACAGCCCTATCCAAGTGCAGGTTTCAGCTCCTCCCACCACTCTAGCCCAGGAAGACCCATCGTGATATGCAGGGCACACCTCAGCTCCCACTGTGTGACTGTCTAGAGTGAATTCACAAACAGCCTAACTGTCATCCTTACCCAGACGTGTATTCCACAGCCAGGCAGAGGCACAGAATGGTTAAGCAAGAAAATGCCCACTTTCTAAAAGTGGCATTTCCAAACTTACAATCTACAAACCAACTTCAAAAGATGTATTTTTAAATTGTGAGTTCAAAGACCCCAAACTCCATATCTCTATCTGCTCGCATTGGGAAATTACACTTAAAAGATATTTCAAGGCAATCCGCATGTTAACCTATGAGAGAGAGATAGGCCTTGCAATAGTGAAAGCTGAATTTAGCAGTTTTTCACTATCAGGACATGTAAAACACACCAGTGCATGTCCTACCTTGTAAATACACTATGCCCTGACCACGGGCTGCCTTTGGCCTGCCTTAGGGGTGACTTACTAGTAATAAAAGGGAAGGTCGAACTGGCAGTTAAAACTGCCACACAGACACTGCTGTGGCAGGTCTGAGACATGTTTACAGGGCTACTCCGTGGGTGGCACAATCAGTGCTGCAGGCCCACTAGCAGTATTTGATTTAAAGACTCTGGGCACACTTTGTGCACTGTACCAGGAACATACTAGTAAATTAAACATGCGAATCATGGATAAAACAATTACCAATACAATTTAGACAGAAAGCACTTGCATTTTAGCACTGGTCAGTAGTGGTAAAGTGCCCAGAGTCCTAAAGCGAGCAACAACGAAGGTCAGCACAGGATCAAAACAGGAGGTCAGACACCAAAAAGACAGGGGAAACCACACCAAGAGCTGACAGGTCTATAAGTGGCCTTGCAAGTTTAACGATAACTGAACTGTAATTACCACCCTGAAGCATCCGGAATCGTGGAGCAGATGAATGGGACTTTGAAATCTCACCTTGCCAATGTGTGCATCTACCTCACTGAAGCGGCTGGATGACTTGCCTTTTGAGTTGAGGAGTCTTCAGAGTACCCCTGCCCAGAGGACAGAATTGTTGCTGCAAGAGTTCCTCATGGAAAGAGCCCCCGGGCCATGGGACTGCCTCCTGTGCCTGCTAATACACTTGTGAATATTTCAGATGATATGGTTCTCGACTACCTCAAATCAGTAGCTGATCTGGTACATTCTGTCTCTCACCAGGTTAAATCAGTGATTCATCTTCCAAGCCAAGACCAGTGCTATGCTCCCAGTCCTGGAGACTGAGTGCATGTGAAGAACTACATCATAAAGTTGTGCCAGAAATTCTGTTGCAATGGCTTCTTCCAAGCTATCCTGGTCACTAACACAGCTGTCAAATATGGTGGACTGCCTACCTGGGTGCATGTCTCCTGCACTCTGGGAGTGAGGCATCATGATGAAGAAGTGGTGACAGCTGCCACTGACTCACGGAATCAAACATCTGTTGGCCCTGAAGGAGCAGAGCAGAGTGAGGAAGCACCCAGGCGTCTCAAAGTCAACTAGTATCACAGAGCCAAGAGGCATCACTGACTGAATTTGAAACCATCACTGAGCCTGTGGCAAATGAATCAGGAGTAGGGAAAGTGAATCAACTAAAAGTACAAGTGAATGACAATTCTGACCCAGGAGAAGGTGCGAGCAATGTGACCAGTGGTGACCACAAGACAGAAGGCTGGCCAATTAATCGTGAGAGACTGAGACTGAGTATATCTGCAGAATGCATCACACAGACTGTCGCTGAGGAAACGGAGTCAAGAGGACTAAGTGATAATGAAGATGAACAGCCAGTAGCAAAGTGATAAAAAAACAAAGGTACTCAGCTCCTTAGAGGTTGTACTTTGCAGGAAGTGAAGTTGATCCAGTCTTCTATGATATGGATGGACAAGAGATATTGCCTACCAAACCACTGTGAATAAGGCTACAGCAGTGAAGATTGTTTGATTTCCACTTTTCTAATCTTGACACTATAAGTGAACTGTACTTACGAACTGAAGATAGTTGAATTTTAAAGAACAGTAGGGTTGTCATTTTAGAAAAAGATGGAGTTAGGGCTAGGGATGACTCATGAAGACAACAATACATAAATTAACTTTTTGAAAATGACACAGTTTTGCAACTGTTCTCCTTTTAAGGTATGACTCTGGAGAAACAATTGTTATCCTTTCAAAGAACCAATATAGGGTAGTAGTGGCAGTATTGTTAATTCTCATGTTTGTTATGATTGATTTGCTAATAGGCTTAAGTTCCCCTGGAGATAGTACTCTAATAAGTCAACTTCCAAACCCACTACTACTGCTTCCCCTGTAGAAGATAGACATGGTTTTGCCCTAAGAATTCAGAATAAGGATGCTTCTGAAGGGGAGTTTTCTTTGAATGTGTTCTTTAAGCTCATATATGAATATGACAGCATTATGAACACCAAAGATTGCTACATGTGCACTCATCTGCCTGCATCTGTGGCGGAGGGTATAATGTACCATCACATTGCCTTTACTTATGGAATCTCCTGTATTCTCATTAGTCTGCTAGAAAGTCAGGGTCAATTTAAGTATTATTTCTCAAATTGTAATCTAGTTCTGTCATAAGTACGTATGCACAAACATTCAAATCCAATGTTAATGCACATTTCTTTAGGTCCCAGTTAAATCTGACACAACTGGAGCCCATAGCAAGAATCTGACCTGCTTAATGAGTCCATCTGAGAAAAAAAATTCAAGATTTGGAAGATAGGAGAGCTGTAATTCATTATAGAACCATGAAAGGGAAGAATATAATGATAGATTTGTGGAAGAAGGAGGAAAAGAACTACAAAGAAATCGGAGTACAACAGAAACTTAATTTAGATTTGCAACATCAAGGGAAGTTATGCCTCCATAGAAGAGAAAATATGGTTCCCAATGCTCAATTTATTGGAGTGAGTCAGTGTGCCCACAAGTTTCAGATTCTGGGCAACACGAATCAAGTGCTTGCAGTATAGGAGCTTCAAGAGCACGCTGCCCAACTTCACTAGTGATAGACTGAAGGAAATAGATATTTACGGATTGAATCATGATGAACTAAATACTAAACATTCAATTATATGATGACGTTATACACACAACATACCAGGATGCGTGAATACGAGGATTGAATTAAAACGGATTTGGCGATAAATATTCAATTACTTTGGAGCTATGATGATGTCCTGCTCTTGACATATTATGCCACACATATATAAGCCCTGAAGAAGTCCTAAGTTGATGAAACACTTTGGCTGTGGCTACAATTGGATGTTAAATATCTAAAGAGAAGACTGACAAATAAAGAATGGTATATGCTTTGCAGTCTGGACTATTTTGTGTTTTTCAAGCACAAGGATAAATGCTGGATACCATTCATTATGCAATATTTGGCTGATTCAAATTGTCATTACGGATTATTTTTTTTGTGACTTGAGTGCTGGGTAAATTTGTATTAATTGTAGAAATCTGGAATTTCTCTCCAGTTAGGGAGTATGTGGTGACTGGTCTCCCATACCCGTGCACTCTCTTTCAATTTGTGTGGTTATTTTCCTTTTTTATGATAATAAGGGTTAGTGATAGGGGTGGTTCTTTTTGTTGCCTCAGTCACCAATTGTGAATCCTTTGCTTGCAGGAAAGGATCCTATCATTCCTGGAGTTTACTATGTGGTTGAACAGCATGCATATTTCAAACTACCCGTCAACTTGGCAGGGACTTGCTACTTAGCTTTAGTTTTCCCTAAGATATGTCAGGTAGATAGCTTAGATAATCAAGCAGTTGGGTTTCCTAGTAGAGCTAAGCACAGAAGCAGTGATTCACAGATACTGGGAGACATTTTTGGCACCATGATTTCTTTTGTAGGGGTTGTTCTGAATGATTTAAATATTAGAAAGCTTTCTGTTTTTGTCAAAAAACTGTCAATAAGCACTGCTGGAGCTTTGTTAGCTATTGACACTGAACTGATAGCCATTAGGGCTATGGCTTTCCAAAACCGTCTTGCCTTGGTCGTTTTGCTTGCTAAAGAGGGTAGAGATTGCAAAATGTTGAAAGTTCAACAGTGCTGCACCTATACACCGTAGAATAGTAACAAGGTTAGAGGGTATGTAAAAGATATCACTAGAGTGTTGACAGAATTGACGGAGCTGGAAGAGACAGGTGCTTGCAGGGGCAACTGCAGACGTTTTTTGTGCTGTATGTAGTTGGCTTAGCAATATTGGCAGCAGACTTCTAGGTGCTATATTGAGACCTATTTTGATAACTGGTGTTTGTGTCATTTGCTTATTTGCTACAGTGGAGTGATTTAAGTGTATGAGGACGGAGGAGAGGCCGGTATAGGGAAAGGGTATAAATCGGGAGAGAGAGAAGACTGAGTTGGAAGATAAGCAATGTAAGCCTTATGATGGGCTAAGGGAACTAGAGAATTCCAGACGTAAGAGGCAAAGGTGACACATTTCTAGGATGGTGATGGGATGTTGATTTGTCATGTGTGATAGCTATTCTAGCCATGAGAAGGGGGACAGGAACAGCAAACTTTTTGTGCTCCATAATTTCTTAATATATTAATCAAATGTGCAAACATGTTAATCGAGGTGTTAAAAGTGACAACATATTATTGTAACCAAGTCACATTTATATACCTGAAGTATAATCAGGGCCAATGGAATTATACGGCGAACGAGTGCCAAACTATGCAGCAGTGTTTCATAAATTATGCAGCAAGAAAAGTCAAATTATGCTGCATAATGTGGCACATTTTGTAATAGCATTGCTACATGATTTCAACATTTTTAAACCTGGTAACATCATCTGGGCATTGCTTGCACCTCATTAGTACTATTTTAATACCCAAATATAAAAATAAGAAATAAAAAGATGACCTGTCCAGCTTTGCAAAGGGACTTTCACTGCGCGGCAACCTGTGTCACTGCATTTGTAGTATCTTTTGAAACGTTGGAGCTAGAAACATTTTTATTTCAGTTAAAATCTGCAGATCATGCAAGAAATAACGAATTATGTGGCATATCAGTAATTATGAGAAAAATCATAGCACAAGCACATATTTCCAGTGGCCCTGAATATAATTCATGAACTGCCTATGATATTGTGCGTTCATCTGACTGTAGTTTCTTAATGTTGGCCAGACTGCGAGAAGAACTCAGCCAATCAAAGTATTCCTTTAAGACAAGCATGGTGTTTCACGTCTCTGTTTTCATTTCAGGTGCCTTATCATCTTTATTAGCTACAAGATCGAATTAGTGTTTTAGCTTTTGGAAAATGTTAGATTAGAAAAGTTGACTGGGACTTGGCAGCGATTGTCGGGCAGCTGTGTACTTCTTTGTTTGGTGATGATGTACCCTGATTTGTTTATTGGGAGGAAGTTGGTGAAGAAGCTTCTGGGAATTCTGTTCGATATCATTATGTGTACTTTAGAATAGTTTAGCAGATCCGATCCTGTCTTCGCTGAGGGAAGCCCTTTCCAGAACTCTGCTATTGGAGAACTTATATTTTCTAAGTTCTTGAGTTATACTCTTGTACCGTTCCTGCTTCTTATTCTGAACTTTAATTTGGTTCATCTGATGCCGACTCCTTCCACCTAGAATGAACCTTGCCACTTTTGATACTTATTTAGCTTAGGGAAGCTCCTTTATGTATCCAATATGTTATCTGATTTGCATTTTGTATTTGAATATGATTTGCCCTTTGATTGTACAATTAAATGGATATGTACATGTACATTTGATGACTGATATACCATCTGGTTTAAGCTTGCAACTTTGACTAACATACTAATAAACATTTATGGTGTGAGGCCAGCCTGCCATCCTTGTGAAGCCACATTAATTTCTCTGTAATTTGGTTTGTGTTGCTGATGCTAGCTCGTTTCATATAATTGCAGTTGATAATCAAAGGCCAATACAACCAGTTGAGTAACCTATTCAATGACTATATCAAGACCTACAGGTATAAGAGAATATGCCATTTCACTAGGTCTCACTCCTGGTCCTTGTGTAACTTTCCTAATAGGTCTTTAGGGGTCCACCTTCACCCGAGGGTGAGCCTTCAGCATCTCATACTGGGGCTCATTGTGATGCAAAAGGCAGTGAAAGCAGCACCGGCCCCAGAGAAAGCGAGTCATCAGGAAATGTTCAGAGGCACTGTTGTGAAATGCTTTCCAAACACAGCATCTGTGACATAACCTGACCAATAAAACACCTTGCCCACAATCTCAAAACATGGAGCAACTCACATTTCTAGGGTGGAGAAAGGATCAAAATATCCTTCAGGAAAAGTTTGGTCAGCTGTGGTAGGCAGGTCCAGTTGCTTGTGTAGTTCAGGGCACATCTGACAGCCATGCATACATTAACAAAGGGTAGGATAAAAACATTTATTGTTGTGGCCAAAAGTAAGTAACTTGACCATGTGTTAGAAATAGCACAGTCTTGGCATGTACCAGGCATGCAGTGGAGGTTGTGGTGCAAATCGTGGGACCCTCACAGAATTTGACCTCATTCTAAAGCTCCTCTGAGAAATTTCTAGTGAATCAGAATCGCAAATGATCATTCCTGCAACAAATGATGTTACTGTTCATTGGCTTCGTTCAACCCTGATGTCAAAAAGAGAAGATTAAGCATGTAAATGTGCTTTTCTCTGTGTAATTTATTTCCTTGAAGTAAACAGATTCAGATCCATTCAGAACGTATCAAATAGAAGTGCTTTACTGCAAATATGTATACTGTTCTGCCATGTCCAGTTTGAGTTCAAGATTGCTTATCTGTTAACATTTCTAAGGACATATCCCTGAAGAAGACTTCAAGAAAGAAACCAAGGAAGCCGCAACTGAATTGGTGCCCAATGCTGAAGTCATGGCCCATTGTTTTTATGAGTGAACAGTCTAGCCTGCCAATTGGATTGGTTCTTCCAATGCTAACGTTACGTCTGGTTTTAAACAAGCTTTTTTCCTCAATAATTTGTGAATTAGGCAGTTGTAAGGTATACTAATGTCCAAGAAAGTATAATTGTTAATTGAAATGTCATTATCATTGAGTACATACTTGCTAAGTACAGTTGAAATGTATTTTTACAATAGGTGTTCCTCATTTGTCTCATTCAGTGTTGACAGCAATCGGTAACTTATTCATTTAAGTAATGTACCCAATTAAGGCCCTGGAAGATATTTCATAATTTCTTGGTACAAACATATAAGATGAGTGGATAACTGCAACCATAGTAACAATATTTAATGGAAGAGATAAGTACTTCACATGTTATCGAAGGCACTCAGAATCAAGGCGCAAGTCAAATTTAAAATGTGTCCCAAAATAATATTTGTGTATGGATACATTATATTAATACCTAGGATGCCCTTTTTACATTGTGATCAATTTTTGGTTGCAAAGCAGCACCTATGTAGTATTACTGACTCCTAAGAAATATTGTGCCAGTGAGATCTTAAATAGGGGAAGGGTTAGACATATTTGTAGGCCGGGGCATTCTGTGCCGGCTTCCTGTAAAAATAATTTAATTGTGTGTACAAAAATCTCTATAATATTAAATTGAGGTTTGCTATAAGGCTTGTATCCTTATGTAAAATGCAATACATCAAAGGACTTGCCTGCTTTGGTGCCTTGCTGTTTACTTCTGGAAATTTGCAAAGGGGAGTGTTTATGTTATTCCTCAAGAAAAATGGAAGTGGTTCCTTGTGTTGTGTTACACAAGTTCAAGACAACAGGACAAGTAAATACTAAATACTCAGGTATATAGACGAAACCTGCAAGTACTCAAGAAATTAAAGGTTTTTGTTATATTTAGGAAATGCAAGTCGTTGAGAGCTCTAAAAGAGATTGGGTGCCGAATTCACCAAGGAAGCCTTTCGCTGAAAGTGAGCAGCTAATATTTGCAACAGCACAGGGTAATTGATTTATATTAAAATGAGGTTGGTCGCAAATCATGGAAAGCTGGTCTCATAAAATCTTTTGCAAGGAGGACAAAGGAAGGACTTTCGCCTATGTTCCCAACCCCGGATACATATATTTTTTATGCTCATTTGTTTCATCTTATCAAGTTTCCAGTGGAAAAATCATCTGTGACTTAGATTTCAAGGATCTTCTGTGCATTATATCAGATGAGGACCAAGAAAGATAAGGTAGACCCCTTTCATCAAGGCAGGCGTTAGGGTGGTGTCACCAGTGCCACATCAATGGGTGCCAAGCCCAGGGGGCACAGTGTTGTGAAACATTTTATGTGTTTAAAAGCATCCACTACAGAGTTCGTTGAGTGTCCAGCAATGTTCAAGCAAACAATAAAAATGTCAACATAACTCCGGTTATTAATGTACCTGCTGGAGAATGTTCGAGTTTTGTCCAGGCACATTCTTGACTCATCATAAAATAGCATAGAGGGTTAATGTGCCTGCTGTAAAAGCAAAGTGCGTGTAACATGCAGATCACTGAATTGTATTTTATGAAGATGGCTCAGTTGAACATTGCTTTTGTCACAGAGATCCTTTTGTTACTTGCAGTTCAAAAGTTACAATCCTAATAAATCCCAGTGAGCTATGAAATGTCATAAAAAATCAGCATGCAAACTGCAAGGGTATATATAGGTAAAAACCTTATGTTTTTTGTCCATACTTTCATTATCCAAATGTTGCTAAAGGGGGTTAGTTTGGGAAGAACAACTTTTTTATTAGTAAAGCCAATCCCAACTACTGTGCTACCTTTGTTAATCCTTCTCCAGACCAATCACTCTTAAAATATAATGCCTACCAGTATGGATGACATGTGACTCTTAAACCTTGTACTCCTCATTGTCTTAAGTAACATTTCCCAAACACTGATTTACACACTATGGTCCATTGTGTCTGTTTATTGGGGGTGTGACGTAAAGTGCTCTGATATACTACACTGGTATGAGTAGCACAATAAAACCAATGAAATACCTTTGAGAGTGGGGCTAGGAGAGATGAGGTTGGTAGTAAGGGAATCATGGAGAAGGATGTCACTGAGGGGGATGCCCTTAAAAAAAAAGATTGTCTCATTAGGCGCTATCCGGCGCTAAAGCCAACACTGCAATTCATGAAGTTATTATACTAAAAAGTAAAATGTAACAGTTGCCATTAGTTAGCGGGTGTATCATCAAGTTCAACTGAAGCATCCAGAAAAGTTTGCTAGCATATATGTCTTTGTAGGATGGAACCTTACCAGAGGACACCATCAGCATTATGAGGTGTGAGATTTCCATTTGGTGGGCAGAGGCAGCAGAGCACATACCTGGGAGATTTGTATAGTAGAGATGGCGGAAATCAATCCAGATGATACCTTGGGAAGAGAAGACTGCTGAAAGGGGGAAGTGAAAGTCATTAAAACAGCTTGATAAGAGAAGGCATAGTTTTTACTGTGCAGTGGGGTTTAAAGTGGCCAGACAGAGGCTAGAAGTTAAGCCAAGAGCATTTCAAAGATAGTTAGAAGAGGAGTAGGCATTTATAACAATGAACTAAACAAGGGGCGAAGGGATAAAAAAGGTCAGGCCCTTTGCATGCAAGAACACAAAGAAGAGAAGCAAGCTATAAGACCTTGGTGAAGAGGAAATTGTACAGGTAAGGAATGAGGCAAAACCAAGGCTGTGTGGACATTAGCAATTAAGCCATCAGTGATCCACTGACTTGGCATGATGATGGGCAACAAGGTCATAGCAAACAGATGCTAGTGAAACACAGGAGATCCCCTTAAGATAAAGGTGAGGAGGGGGGACGTGGCTAGGCGCCGAGTAAAGATGGCCTCACAGTTGATGGGCTCCGCAACGGCACCTTAAAGGCCCGTAAATCCATCCTATGAATCCAGATCGGAGGTAGAGGAAAGTACTCAGCTGGAGTCGGGGGTCCCCGAGGCCTGAAACGAGCAACAATAGGAGGCAATGGGCCAGAAAGACGGCACAGCCCACAGGCTGGCTAGAGCAACAGGACAGAATGGCAGGCAGAAAGAGAGTATGCGGACGGGAGCGGAGTCACTGAAGAGCGTGGCCCGCCCAAGGAGGAGAAGGGCCAGGAGAGCAAACTAAGCGCTGGAGGGAGCAGGCCGAGACCCCCAGATCCAGGCAGCATCGGAAGAGGAGGAAAAGGCCTGTGAGACTGCGGTGCGCACGGAGGAGTGCCATGGGGCAAGGTGAGCACCAGGGGAGCAGACCAAGCATGCGGGGAGGAGATCCACCCATGGGAGCCAGAGAAAACATGGCCCCCTGAGACGGACAGGAACAGAGGTGAGAACAGCTGGTGGAAGGAGCGGCCCGGATCCCAGGGTCAAGCAAAACAGGCAAGAAGACGGGAGCAGCAGCAGGGGCACAGACAGACGGCTGTAGCCGGAGGAGGCAAACATGATATCCGGCACAAGGGAGAACTAAGAGATAAGTTGCCCAACTTAGAGCTTCTGGGAGGTAGCGTAGAGGCCCAAAACGCTACGGAGGCACAACAGCCCTCCGTGAGGATAGGAGAGGCCCACGGGGATCAAGCGTGAAGAACCAGCGATTGTAGGGGCAGGGGGTGCCCTTGTTAACAGAGGCATCTGCAGTGAAGAGGAGACAGCGATCCCCCCCAGAAAGTGCCCTGTTAGAAGTAACCTGAGGCAAAGTGACGGAAGCTAGACCACTGCGCGCAACCGCACTAGGCCAGAGGCATCCGGAGAAGCAGGGACTGTGCTGGTAGACAGCTTGAGATGGGCGAATCAGTTTACTCGTCTGGGAGGAGACACCGCAAGTGGGACCCAAAAGACATGGGCCAGCAAAGTGACCCACTGCAGTGGGACCAAAAGAGCACCCCAGCGGTGGGACACTGGGAAGGAGCCTGATGCAATGGGGTGCAACTGAGGTCCACAAGCAACACACACTAATAACTTGGACAAGTACACTTTGCAGCTGAAGACAGCCGGATTGGAGAGGAACGCACCAGACTCTATGGGGGGAGGCCCAGGGAGTGGAGACCCTTCGCTGCGCGAAATCATGGATGCCACACAAGCGCTAAGGAACAATATTGAGCCAAAAATCGATGCAATTACTTTAGATGTCAACTTATTGCACACAGACCTTCCCAAAGTCATGGACAAGGTCACCAGGCCAGAAGGTCAGATCAACGGGCTCCAGGCCTTCAACAAATGACTAGAAAAGCAAGTACAAGACTTGACCAGGGCGAGGTGGAGGCGAAGCTGGAGGATCAGGAGGGTAGAGCCTGTTGCAACAACATCAGGATCACAGGAGTTCTGGAAGGGGCAGAAGGGCACTGTATAGAACTGTTAGTAGAAGACCTCATCCTGAACCAATTGAGTCCCAAACATCTGTCTAAATATTTTACCATTGAAAGAGCGCATAGAGTGTTGACACGACCGGCCCAGCAGGTGCCCCCGAACAATAATCGCTAGAGTATTCAACTTCCGGGACCGAGATGCAATCCTCCAGACAGCCAGAGCAAAGGGGGATCTGAGATGGTAAAACACACTGATCCGTTTCTTTCAGGAATTCACCCTTCAGGCAGAGACGCCATTTTGAGGTGGTCAAACGGGCCCTTCGGGCCAAGGTCATAAAATATACGATGATATTCCCGGACAAACTAAAGATAGTGCAAGATGGCAGGTCCTGGCTCTTCCAGTCCCCGGAGGAAACATGAGACTGGTTGGAGGGCTGACGCAAGACGGAAGGGCGAGGGTCTGGGGCTCGAGAGCAACAAGAGAGATCGAGAGAGATGGGGGCCCAAAGACAGGCCCCAACGAGTCCCACCCGGACAAATAGAGACCAACGATGCATCCCGAATGCAAGTGAAAGACAAAGGGACCAATCCACGCCTAGCCCAGAGGGAGAATCAGGCCAGGAGGGACTAGTAACAGGAGGAGAGTTTAGCTGAGCCTAAGGCAGGAGTCGGGGCAACGGCCCGGGAGCTCAGGGCAAAACTAAAGACGAACTCTACCGCCAAACTGGTCAAACAGTAGCAAACTAGCAGGATCAGAAGAGAGCCGAAGACAAATGGCAGACCATCTGCTATGGTTTGCCTAGCACACTCATGAATTGGTTTGAAAGTTTTGGGGCGGCAGGCAATCTGCCAGGTTGTGAAGTGGGTTCTTGGGGTCCCGCAGGGAGGGGGGGGCAGTTGGGGGGTGTAATGTTCAAATGGGGCAGTCGACGAGTTCAATTGTTTGAAGCGTGCATCCAAAAGTTGGGATTGGTGAGACGCGGCTTCTAGAGGGAACCCAACCACATAATTGGAGGTCTGATGGTTGGGGAGTATGTGGTACAGAGGCCAACCCAATCACATACAATGGCTAGTAGTTCACATAAGGGACTGAGTATCTTGTCCTGGAACGTAATGGGCTGGGGAGTAAAATCAAGATGACGATAGTTCTACAGAACCTCAGGCGAATGGCATCAGATGTAGTCTTATTGCAGGAAACTTACCTTAGTGGGAGCAATTACAAGGCCCTAAACAGATTCGGATATACTTTGGTGGCACACGCGGGATACTCCTCGAATGCCAGAGGGGGCGGGCATTCTGCTTAGGAGGACACTACCATTCACATTAGCACAATCCTGGGCGGATCCTATGGATCGATTCGCTGCGATCACAGGACAACGGAAAGGGCTCACCCTAAATATGGGGTGACACTGCCGGAAGTAGGGACTTTGACGCTGGAGTGGCCGGCTGGGATCCTCATCATGAGGGGAGACATGAACACGGTGTCAGACACAGAGGCGGACAGATGGACTAGATCCCCCACCCCTGGTGAGGGAGGACCACTGAGAACGTTTGTAGAGGCGGTGGGACTGGTGGACATTTGGAGGGCACTACACCCGCACGAGAGGGCATAAACATATTACTCCGCCCCATATGGCAGTTTTTCCCAGATAGACCACATATGCACTCACAGTTTACACATAGGTCACTTTGGCAGGCTCGACAGGGGGCGCGAGGGATCTCTGATCACTCGCCAGTGATGACAACACTAAAGGGACTGGAATGAGATTATGCGACCATACCCAGAATAGACACATGGTACTTGAAAGACCGCTAATGAAGAAAGACTATGGGAAGGGACAGAACTCTACTTAAAAAAAAAACTTGCGGTCAGTGTCCTACAGCTCTGTATTATGGGAGGCCTTTAAGGCGGTCCTCCGTGGACAGGCTTAAGCGCTGATAGGGGGTATTGAAAAGGAGAAAAATTAAAAATAGAAGTGCTGGAGAAGGAAGTAGGAGCACTAGAGGCTCAGCTGCCCGGGAATAGGTCAGAAGATCTCCGGCGGCAATTACTAGTGAAGCAAGCAGAGCTACTCGATCTGGCCGAGGACGAGGTCAGGAAATACGCCCAGGCGACACAGAGAGCACTATAGATATTGGAGATAAAGTGAGCAAACTGCTGGCGTGGTTAGAAAAAAGAGACCAAAAACAAAAAGGAGTATGTGAGATAGTGGACGAGCCAGGAAGGTCCAGACGGTTGAGCCCAGAAATAGCAGAGGTCTTTGCCTCATACTATGAAAGGCTACACACTACTAAGACCCTTATGACAGATGAAGAGTGTGACAATTTGCTTCAAGACATGACCCTGGTGACCCTCACAGAAGTAGAAAGGAAGTCACTAGAAGGGGAGCTGACGGCAGACGAGATAGGACAGGCAATGGTATCTTAACAATCCGGAGAGGCAGCTGGCCCTAACGGGCTCCCAGTGGAGCTCTACAAACCGCTGAAAAGTAGGGTGGCCCCACATCTTACCAAAATGTATCACGAGGCACTGAATACCCAGCAACTCCCAGAAGATCAGAGGACAGCAACTATAGTGGTCATACCTAAGGAAGGGAAGCCGGCAACACAATGTGAGACATATAGGCCTATATCCTTATTGAACGTGGAAGCAAAGGTACTAGCCAAGGTATTGGCCACCCAGCTGCAAACGGTGATTACCTCCATAGTCCATCCTGATAAATCAGGTTTTATACCCCGTAGAAGCACCCGGCTTAACATCGGTTGACTTTACGGAGTGCTCCACATGACGCAGCCACCGGGGGGCACCCAGGCAGCCCTGTTGGCCCTAGACACCAAAAAGGCATTTGACAGTCTGAAGTGGGGATACATGTTTGCAACGCTTCGCAGACTGGGATTTGGCCTGCGGTTTTGTGCCTTGGTTAAACTGCTCTACCAGAAACCACTGGGGAGGGTGAGAGTAAATGGGATAACTTCAAGCACCTTTCAACTGCAGAGGGGTACAAGACAGGGATGCCCGCTTTCCCCTATACTACTTGCACTGGCCCTAGAATCGCTTGCAGCCTAGATCCAACAAGACCCACTGGTTCGGGGAATCCCGGGTGGGGAGGGTGGGAAGAGCATATTTCGATATACGCAGATGTACTACTATATGTCACGGATCCAGTTCTCTCCATAGACAGGCTACTACAAATCTTCTGCATCTTCAGAGAATACTTCGGGTACAATATTAACTGGGATATATCCCTGGTATACCCCTTAGCTGGGAGGACCCCTACTCTGCTTCCACGCGCCAAAATTCCTATGGCACCCAATGGTTTTGAATACCTGGGGTTATACATAATCAGAGACCGCAAGAATTCCTCCAGAAAAACTTGTCCCCGCAGGTAGAAAGACTAGAGAGAGATGTAGAACACTGGAGACAACTACCGTTGACATTAATGTGCAGGGAGGCTCTGTACAAGATGATGACCCTGCCCTGTCTACTATACTTGTTTCAGAACATCCCAGTGGCTATTCCCAAAGGGGTCTTTCAGAAAATCGACCAGACCCTTAGATCTCTGTTATGGGCGGGGAGATCACCCGAATAGCGCTGAGGAAGATTCAGAGGTGAACTTATGAGGGAGAGCTGGTCATTCCAGATGCCTGGATGTACTACTAGATGACCCAGCTGGTGGTGATCAATGAGTGGGTCTTTGTGGAACCCGCAGAGCCAGCCTATAGGGTAGATTTTGAAGTAATGGGCACCTCAGGCTATAAGAAAGTCCTGTACAGCCGGCGGGGGGCCCTGGACTGGCCGACTCATACCATGACTTTAGTGCGAGCATGGAGAGAAGCAAATTATTACCTGGGTGAGAGGGAGGTGGTGTCTGCACGTGCCCCACTCTGGACCGGAGACTACCTGAAGGAAGTGAGTGTAATGAAGGTGTTCTGTAGATGGGCCTTGATAGGGATAGAACACCTGGGAGATGTGTGGAGGAATAATGCTATGATTCCCTTTGAGGATCTGCAGACTGAATTTGCCTTACAAGATGCGGAAAGATATAGATACTTGTGCCTGCATCACGCGCTTCATGGGGGAGCAAATCAAAGACATGATGCTGCTGGAGGACAGGGTGCTCACAGAACCGCTGCAAAAGCAGGCAATCTCAACAGTCTATAGGAAACTGACCAACAACTCCCCTAATCCAAATGAGTGGCTGAGGGTAGCATGAGAGGAGGACGTAGGTTCTGTGGATGAGGATGAATGCCGACGTCTTGAAAAGCGCTAGAGAAATTGCAATTCGGACCCGCTTCCGATTGGTGCAGCTTTGGATACTGCACAGGTCTTATCTTTCCTGGGTGCGATTGTGGAGGATGGAGCGCATCCAGCCAGATCTATGTGAGAGAGGGTACGAGATGCCAGAGACATTCTACCACATACTATGGTCCTGCCCACAGATACAGTTGTTTTGGAGGGAGGTGGTGAACGAGATGTCACGTGTGATAGGAGGCACAGTCCCAATGGACATCAGATTGCTGATCCTATCGATTCCCAGACAGGTTTCTGCCCTCCTGGGGTCCAGCCAGGCTTGGCCCAGGAAGGCAGAACAAAGGACTTCCTCAGAGAGAGGGTGTTACACCCTCTCCCTTTGGAACAAGGTGTCAGGGCTGGGGAGGAGTAGCCTCCCCCAGCCTCTGGAAATGCTTTGATGGGCACAGATGGTGCCCATCTCTGCATAAGCCAGTCTACACCGGTTCAGGGATCCCCCAGCCCTGCTCTGGCGCGAAACTGGACAAAGGAAAGGGGAGTGACCACTCCCCTGACCTGCACCTCCCAGGGGAGGTGCCCAGAGCTCCTCCAGTGTGCTCCAGACCTCTGCCATCTTGGAAACAGAGGTGCTGCTGGCACACTGGACTGCTCTGAGTGGCCAGTGCCAGCAGGTGACGTCAGAGACTCCTTCTGATAGGCTCTTACCTGTGTTGCTAGCCTATCCTCCTTTCTAAGTAGCCAAACCTCCTTTTCTGGCTATTTAGGGTCTCTGCTTTGGGGAATTCTTTAGATAACGAATGCAAGAGCTCATCAGAGTTCCTCTGCATCTCTCTCTTCACCTTCTGCCAAGGAATCGACCGCTGACTGCTCTGGACGCCTGCAAAACCGCAACAAAGTAGCAAAGACGACTACTGCAACCTTGTATCGCTGATCCGGCCGCCTTCTTGACTGTTTCCCTGGTGGTGCATGCTGTGGGGGTAGTCTGCCTCCTCTCTGCACTAGAAGCTCCGAAGAAATCTCCCGTGGGTCGACGGAATCTTCCCCCTGCAACCGCAGGCAACAAAAGACTGCATCATCGGTCCTCTGGGTCCCCTCTCAGCATGACGAGCGTGGCCCCTGAAACTCAGCAACTCTGTCCAAGTGACTCCCACGGTGGTCCAGTGACTCTTCAGTCCAAGTTTGGTGAAGGTAAGTCCTTGCCTCGCCACGCTAGACTGCATTGCTGGGTACCGCGTGATTTGCAGCTGCTCCGGCTCCTGTGCACTCTTCCAGGATTTCCTTTGTGCACAGCCAAGCCTGGGTCCCCGACACTCTAACCTGCAGTGCACAACCTCCTGAGTTGTCCTCCGGCGTCGTGGGATCTTCGTTTGTGACTTCGGGTGAGCTCCGGTTCACTCTTCTTCGTAGTGCCTGTTCCAGCACTTCTGCGGGTCCTGCCTTCTCCTGTGAGGGCTCCCTATCTTGCTGGGCGCCCCCTCTGTCTCCTCACACAATTGCCAAAGAGGGCTCAGTATGAACTGCTCTGAAGTTGGGGCTAAGGGTGTTGCCTCTCAACAGAAAAAGACTAGAGAGACAAGATGGCACAGGTAGGTGACTCATCTGCATCACCTTCCAGGCATGTCTGAGGAACAGAAGCATCAGAATATAACACGTGGAAACTAACTAACATGCAGGGTGAAATTCCCTGGGATGCACCAGCAGTGCCCATATATTGGATCCAGAGTCGAGAGGAGCAGTAATGGGAATCTGGAGTTAGCTGTACTGCTTGTGGTCCCAGGCAGATGGGCAATGGTAAAATTCCCAACGAGCAGGCATGCAGTTTTTCTCCATTCTTCACGCAACATTTGTCTAGATTTGCTGCTTCTTTTCTGTGGTCTTTCACTAAAAGTGAAATAGCCACTGCCTGGTATCTAATGTTTCACCATGTAGGGCATTGACTGTGTGAAGAACATATTCAAGCCAGGGGGACAGCAGAGCCTGCCTCGAGCTCAGGATCTGGTAGGAAGAGCACCTTAAGCACAACCTGAATCTGGAATGCCAATCCACAGACAAGGATATGCCTTATTCAGCCTATCTGGTGAACATTTATTAGGGCACACATTACAATAACATTTGGTAATCTTTTGGATTTAGAGATTTACCTTAAGAAAAACACAGTTTGAAATTGGGTGGGTTGGATACATATTTGTGCATTATTTTACCCTATGTCGAGTTTTCACATCCTATGGTGTGGGAGGATAACAAATGCCATGACTAATGATTATTATTGGATGTGGTGTTCAGTCTCTAAGAGATATCAATCAACATATCATTTTAAATTAAAGTATTTTAGGAAGACAAGTAAAATATCTGGTGCATTACTTTACCATACGTTTGTATCTGCATTCTCTTTTTTGGATGGGAGATACAAAATATAATATAGAGATTACTAAAAATTAATAGCCTAATGTACAACATACTGGTTGGACCAGTATTTTTGCAAACATCGAAGAATTATAGAATAGGTCAGTTCATAACATTTGGATTCGGAGCTCATGAATAGTAAGGATATACGGTGCAAATTTTGACTCACGAGTATGGAAGGCTGTCATGGGCATGGTGGTCTGCTGAGGTCTGCAAACCACCATGGTCTATGGGCCACCAGTCTTGCAGTGACAGTCAGACTACCACAACTGTAGCAGTCCAACCGCCACATTAAAAACCTGGCGGGCCGACCCGCCAGGGGACCACCACCCCCGCCAGGAACATGGTTACCGATGGGATGACAGCGGTCGGAGTTGTACTCAGCTAGGGTGGTGCTCAACTCAGCACTGTCTGACTGATTACAATTCAGCTTTCTGCCGGGACTCCACCATGGAAAGGCTGGCAAAAAGCCAGTGCCGAGGAACACAGGGGTGACACTGCTCTGCCCATGCCTTTGCCCAGCACCATCTGAATGCACACTGTTTGCAAGACAGACAGTGCACATTCCGAAAGGTGCTAGTTTGTTAGGGTATTGGCCTCGGCTACCATAAAGGAGCCAAGGCCAATTTCCTAGCACTGTTCCTGCCAGTCAGCCAGCATGAACACATATTACAATGATCCCGCCGGGCTCATTGTAATACGCTCGGGGGGAAGCCACCGGTATAACAGGTATAACGGTGACGTCTTCCCCGCAAGTTTGGCAGTCGGCTTGTCCGACCGACAAACTCTTAATGAGGCCCCATGTCTGTAATTGCCTTTTTTAAAAACCTTTCAGTGTTGACAGTGGTCTTCTGGGTGCCTGGCTACTTACCAACAAACACTTGTTTAGTTCTCAATGAAAGGCTACAACCCCTACTCAGGAGTCAGTAAGTTTTTCAATATTTTGCAATCAGATTTTTGTTAGGAAATATTGATGCATCTCATATTGATTTGGTATTTGGAAGAAACCTCGATAATAAACGTTTACCTACCCCTAAAATGTGATTGATACATAGGAACAACTTATTTTGCAGCCACAAACTCATAAAGGTGTGTTTGCTACCAAAAATTAGGTTTGTACATCTCACCTTTTGTATCACCACAAGTAGGAAAGTAGAAAATATTTCTGGAAATTAACTGACCATTCATTAAGTTGTCACTTCCTTCTTTTTGGTGGGAACTAAATATAATGGCTAATACACTCTTAAACATTTTATATCCAACACAAGTTAACTCTTAGTCAAATTAGTCTCATACTGGGTAGGTGAACTGAACATATTTCTAAAATTTCTATTTTTGTCTTGCTTTCCCCATTTTTTTTTATGGGCAGACTGCAAATGTAAAGGTTGAGATACTGCTACGTTATTTGGTTTACAACACACATTTTGAAAATCCATTATTTTTCACAAGTGAGCGAGGCAAATTTTGTCACTTCAAAATATTGATGTAAACTGCATATCAGTATGCCTAATTAAAACTTTAAAAGCAAAGTCCTGGCTTACATGTCTCTTCAAACTGAATGAATCAAGTCCATCCACACTTCTCCATCTTTCTTAAAACAAATCTTTTTTTATTCTCTTCAATCCATATCCAAATTACACAGCTAAGATGTTTCACTCTGTTATCAGAACTTCCTCTAAAGTAAGATAATCTGATGTCAAATGTCCTGATTTCGCACTATTATTAACAAATACGCTGTGAGTCTGTCTGTTAGAGTTGATACATTAAGTATACAACCTTTTGCTGATTTGCACGTTATGAATAACGCATTTTAATTATTGATTTAATTTTGTAAATATTGTTTGTGTTAACAGCTCTGAAGAAGTTCCAACGACAGAGTCAATGGGTTGGCTGTGTGCTTTGGGTTTGTATTGAAGAGAAACAATACAAATTTGTCTTAAGAAAAGTGGAGAAGCGTGGATAAATTTGTTTAATTCAATTTAATTAATTCAACTCATTTACAACAATGTTTTGAATGGACACACTGTGTCTCTCTCACAAACAACAGTGACTTCTCAAAAGGTATTTTGAAGGTTAACCTAGAGAGGTGGGTACAAACGCCATATTTTCAAGAAGTATGGCTTTGTATGCAGCAAATCAATCCTCAACAGTCTCGTTATTTTGAATAATACACAACCTGAAATAGGTTTTCATCGTGTTGGTAAGAAGTGTATGTGTCTACATCAGGCCACCCTTGCTTGGATTGCCACAGTTATTTTATGAAAGGATGCAGAATATACTGGCTGATATGTTGTCCAGTATTTGGTTTCACCTGCCCTATAAACGTTAAAACTATGCAAATCATCAGCTGGATTTGGGTAGGTAAACAGAATACGTTTCTGCATTATTTTGCCATTCTTTGCATTTTCATTCCTCTGTTTTATCAGGATGCACATATAATAGCTCATAGACCACTGTAATATTTAATGTCTGCTGAATTTCAAGAGTTAACCTTCTGCAAAATACTGTTTGAAATGACTTGATAATGAATGTGTAAACAAAATGTTTTGTAGTCTGTTACCCTATCTTGGGTATAATATTTCTGTTTCTGGTGGTACGAGATATAGGCGGTCATTCTGACCGCGGCGGTCGGCGGTCGCCGCCCGCCAAGCGGTTCCCGCCGAAAGACCGCTCCGCGGTCAAAAGACCGCGGCGGCCATTCTGGCTTTCCCGCGGGGCCGGTGGGCGACCGCCAGAAGACCGCCAGCCGGCCCAGCGGGAAAGACCCTTCAACAATGAAGCCGGCTCGGAATGGAGCCGGCGGAGTTGCAGGGGTGCGACGGGTGCAGTGGCACCCGTCGTGATTTTCACTGTCTGCAAAGCAGACAGTGAAAATCTTTGTGGGGCCCTGTTAGGGGGCCCCTGCACTGCCCATGCCAGTGGCATGGGCAGTGCAGGGGCCCCCAGGGGCCCCACGGCACCCGTTCCCGCCATCCTGGTTCTGGCGGTGGACACCGCCAGAAACAGGCTGGCGGGAAGGCGGTTGGAATCCCCATGGCGGTGCTGCAAGCAGCGCCGCCATGGCGGATACCCTGGGCCAGCGGGAAACCGGCGGGAAACCGCTGGCTCCCCTTTTCTGACCGCGGCTTTACCGCCGCGGTCAGAATCGCCCAGGAAGCACCGCCAGCCTGTTGGCGGTGCTTCCGCCGCCCTCCGCCATGGCGGTCATGGACCGCCAGGGTCAGAATGACCCCCATAATGCCTGATATATGGTGTTAAAGTTGGTGTCATGTGGTTCTTAATGGCTATTACTGACTGACACATCAGTTAAAATAGCTGTTATACTGAGTCTCAGAGTAAAGAATTTTCATGCATTCTTTTTCTTGATAGTTGATTTCCCACAAACTTTTAGTGAGGAGACATTACATATATTGGCCTATACATATAATATGCAGTAATATATGGTATCTCTGTTTTCTAGCGTTAACATTTTAGGGATACAACAGTGTAAAAATACTTTTGCTGCTTTGTATTACTACTTTTGTATATTTGTTTTTCTTTTTTGTAGGCTATACCAAAAAAAGGCAGATACATTGCTATGCTAGTATCCCCTGTCCTGACACGGTAAACATTAATCATGACAATATTAAAAAACATTGGCAAAGCCAACTGGTCTCACCTTTGGGATCTATTGTTTTTGATGAGGCTTTTTAGCAATGCTGGGCAGCATGGCTGAAGAGTATATCAACAAATGCGCTATGGCGGGAACAGGTGGGGAAGCAACCAATATGGGGCAAAGCAACACGGGGACAGAAGCAACATGGAGGACAGGAAGGAACATAGAGCATGGGGGGAAGAGAAGCACACAGACTAGGTAGAGAAAGGTGGAGCTGTTGGGGAAGCAAATGTATGAGAAAGCAACACGGTGGAAGCAAACAAGGACAAGCACACATGGTGGCATGAAAGAAGCACACAGACAAGAGAGCAACAAGGAACACATGGGACGGGGAAGAGCAGTACACAAGGGAGACAGTTAGTAAAAACATTCACTCCTGTGGAGTGTTTAACCAAAAAGAAAAAGTAGTGTTTCAAAAGTGAGCAGCAGAGGGACACAAGTAATGCGTTCATGTTCCAGTAAAGGAACAACACAAGAAGAGGACATAAAGCCCATATACGCTGATGAAGAAAAATCAAGCAAATTAGTGTGACAGTAAATGCTATGCAATGGGCAGGCTCTCAGGCCATAGTAAGCTGACAAAAGAACTTTCAGCCGAGACAACTTATGTTGTCTGGTCGGGGAGACCCAAAAATGTGTTGTTTTTTGTGGTATCAATAGAGCATGTGTCTGAATTTTGCTACACTTCCTTGAGTTTTTAACTCCTATTTATGGGGATACCAAATAGTATTCCTGAAAAACTGCTATAATATTTGGTATGCCTGACTTTTAGGGGTCAATGTTAGGTAACATTTCAGTTGAGATGATCTTATGTTAGGTAAGTTAGTAGAATATAGATGTGCCTTTTTTACCATTCATTGTGTGTGTTTTGTTGTTTCTTTTCTGGGGACATACCAAATATAACAGCTGTTACATTCTCTGTCTTGCCAGCGTGAACATTTATAGGTAGACCAATTGAAATGGACTTATATTAAGAAGGAGAGCAGACTATATTTCTGTATTATTTATTCTTTCGTTAGTTTACACACACTTTTTTGCTCGTGGAAATATCAAGTACAATGGCTCATACTGTATTTTATTTGGTATCCGTAGTTATCAACAGTTAACTTGTGGTGATGTATGATAAGTGTTAGACTCGGCATCCTTGGCGTGGTCTCCCCTAACTTTTTGCCTCTGTTTCCCAGGTTGCAGGTTTGTGTTGGACTCTGCCTTTGCTGTTTTGTTACTCTGGGCACTTTACCACTGCTATCCAGTGCTAAAGTGCAAGCGTTCCTAAGTAAAATTTAAGTGTAATTGGCTTTCCATGATTGGCATATTTGATTTACTAGTAAGTCCCTAGGACAGTGAACTATAGGTGCCCAGGACCAGTAAATCAAATGCTACTAGTGGGCCTGCAGAACTGATTGTGCCACCCACATAAGCAGCCCTGTTAGCATATCTCAGACCTGCAACTGCAGTGTCTGTGTGTGCAGTCTTGCGCTGCCAATTCGACTTGGCAAGTGTACCCACTTGCCAGGCCTACACCTTCCCTTTTTATACATGTAAGGCACCCCTAAGGTAGGCCCTAGGTAGCCCCATGGGCAGGGTGCAGGGTATGTTAAAGGTGGGACATGTACTTATGTGTTTTACATGTCCTGACAGGTAAATACTGCCAAATTCGTTTTTCACTGTTGTAAGGCCTATCTCTCTCATAGGTTAACATGGGGGCTGCCTTTAAATGTTATTAAACCATAGATTCCCTTTGGGAGCAGATAGAAATATGGAGTTGAGGGTCTCTGAACTCACAATTTAAAAATAAATCTTTTAGTGAAGTTTATTTTTAGATTGTGTGTTTGAAAATGCCACTTTTAGAAATTAGGCATTGTCTTAATTAAACCATTCTGTGACTCTGCCTGTTTGTGGATTCCTTGTCTCGGTCAGTTTGACAGTTGGGCTGTTGGCACCTCTCTCTAGACAGTGACACAATGGGGGCTGGGGTGTAACCCGCATATCCTGATGAACCATCTGTGCTGGAAGGGAGGGGAGGAGTGGTCACTTACACCTGAATGGGCTGTGCCTGCCCTCACACAATGCAGTCTCCAACCTCCTGGTGTGTGGCTAGGGCCAGGCCTGGACAAGAAAGGATCTTACAAACACTTGAGACTTTCCTTTGAAGTTTGCCAACGTCAAAGGCGGAAAGGGGTATAAGCATTGGACCCAAAACCCCAGACTTTAGATTACTTTAAGGTTTCAAGAGGAACCTCTGCCTGGAGAAGGGCTGAAGAGCTGAGAAGAAGTGCTGCCCTGGCCTGTGACTGTGCTGTGTTGGGCTATCTTGCAGTTGCTGCTTCTGCCTGTGCAAGGGGACAGAGACTGGACTTTGTTGCATTCCAGCTTGAGAAGTGACTCCAAGGGCTTGGAGTAGAGCTTGCCTCCAGTTTTGAAGCCTCAGGGACAGCATAGTCTTCACCAACCAGACCTGAGTCTACTTGCGGTGGACTCTAGCTTGCTAGAGGGTCCCAATCCAGTTCTTGGACCCCTGGAAGTGTCAAAGCGAAATTTGTCTGAAAGAGAAATAACAGTCAATACACAGTCTTGATGATTAAATGAAGCAAATGTTTATTTGCTTAAGCTAAGGCTTAAGCTAAAGCAGAAGATACGCGCACAGTGTCGTACTGTGGTACTGTGGGGTACTTCAAGCTTATCAAGTTGGGATGAGCCTTTTATAGGTTTCAACACTCATTGGTTTGCATTACAAGCACTATTTCATTATCTACGAGCTGCTGAAAGGCATATAATTGACAGTAAAATTATTATATTTTAAAGAAAAACAAGCTTTGTCAGTAAATTAGGAAAGGGCCTGTACTTGCCCCTTATCTCAATTTCAAGGCCCCTGTTTGGAGCAAATTGCATTTCATAGGCAACAACCTAGCCTCCCTAAAAGGTCACATTCTGGTTACATGATGTAAAAAGCTATAATTTTCGAACACGTCACTTTTATGTTCGCTAAAAGCACAATTTTACAGTCAAATGTTCTGTGAGAAATTCCATTTGCAAAATAACCAAATATTCCTCTCAGCTTCAAGGGTTTTGTGATTTGCGATTGCACAGAGCTGAGATAAGGCTGTCCATGAACCGCACCTGCATTTATAATTAGAAAACAGGAGAGGAAATGTAAGCGTGTTGCAGGAAACATCCTTAGAACATTATTCTAAATGCAATTGCTGAATGCTTTGACAATGGCTCAAGCACTAGTTGTTTCATTTATAATTTACCACTCAGAGGCACCTGTTCTTATTCTTACACACATATTAGAACATTGGAACGTTGGCAGCTCCATTGAAAACAATGGAGTGCTGCGGGCTTTTACTGGCCGGTAAAGGACCCGCAGCGCCAACATTCCAATGTTCGCTTTGTTCACAGCAACAGCTGTGAACAAAGCCTCACGGAGCCCAAGGGGATTTTAATCCCCTTGGGCTCCGTGAGCAATTTGTTTTATTTATTAGAACATTCTGCCCTGAGTGGCAGAATGTTCTAATAGCCCTAGAACCCGCCGTAGCGGGTTCTACTGGCTATTAAAGGCCCTTTCCCTTGTTAAATGCCCTCGACTTCGGCTCGGGCATTTAACGCGGGAGCAGGCCTTTAATAGCCGGTAGAGCCCGCTACAGCGGGTTCTAAGGCTATATGAGATGCCTGCGTGCTAGTCATAAGCATTGATAAATAACTTTAAAAGATACATATCATGAACACAGTGTTACAAACTACGAGTACGTTAGGAATAAATCCAAAGCAGAGGAGGCGTAATGCAGTCTTATGATTCAATGCAACTTTTCATGGGATTTTAATGTCTTTGTCCCGTGTTCATATTCCGTATTCTCATCACATAAATACCATCCAAGTTAATTGTAACAAAACATCCAAAGATTTCATATTTCAAGCATGTGCCTCTCCGATTTTCATTGGCTTCCTAGCCAATAATTGTGTGCTCATCAGTTCCAATACTGGCCTCACAGTCTTATATGCTCATCAGTTCCATATTGATTTCACAGCCATTGTGTGCTCATCAGTTTCAATATTGGGGACTACTGGAAATTGTGGTACCACTATTTTATTAACCTCATGGAGGTGAACTATAAATATCCAGGATGGGGGCCCTTCCTTTTCACTTGACCTTTTTATGACCGGGAGTATAGGACTTTTGCATGGGCTCCCTGCTACTTCTTTTTCTATCCCTTCCCTCAATAGATCCTTGACAACCTCTTGTAAGCCCTGCAATCCTTCTGATGATATTTTGTACTGGGGTATGTGTGGCAGTGGAGCATTTTGGCTCAGAACTATTTGAACCGGGTCCATGCGCATTTTCCCTACATCATTTTAATGTGAAGCCCATTTCCTACTGTCTAGTAACGGCTGATTGTGCACTGGTATCATGTCTTTTCCTGCCCTGATAATGCACATAGAAGCAGCTTCAATGTTGTTTTCATCTACCTCAAGATACACCCCGTCCGGAGTACACCATATTGTGGCATTTAATATTTTTAGGATATCCAGTCCTAGTAAATTATAAGTGCATGTATCAGAAATTAAGAAAGAATGCCTGTCTGTAAAACATATATCTCACGGAAGCTGACATTACTGAATCCGACAGATGTTTTATTTTGTCCCGAGAAAGGAGTCCATGGGAGTGCGTTTTTAGTCAGAGATGAGCTGGATGCACCGGTGTCCAAAAGGAACGTGACCGGTTCACCTTCTACCTCTCCTTGAAGATACGGACCCTTTTCATCCACTGGAATAACAGCCCGCTGTACCATCTCTCTCGGGTACCCCTGCTGTCCCACACAGGGCCCGAGATCCACGAGGCAGTAGTCTACCTCATTCTCGTAGTCTGCTAACATCATTTGTTTCTGTTCTGCTTTTCTGTCAAAATAATTATTAACTCACAAAAAATAGGGGACACGGAGGTTATCTGGTCCAGTGTACATCCTCCCTACTCATAACATGATACTCATAAAGGTACACTGGTCCAAAAATATTACAGGATTCCAAAAAAGTCTGAAAGAAAATTACATCAAAAGCAAGGGCCCTCAGGTGTCATCATCAGGCTTGCTCCACGCCAGACTGGCACTGCAATGTCTGACGGGACCCTCAATGGGGTCACTAGGCCAAACGTCTGCGTAAAACAAACAGAACAGTGGAGAGAAAAAGAGTATCCCACTCTAACAACCCCACCTTCTTGCCTTTCTTCTCACTTGCTCTCAGACATTCTCCTAAGTAATCCACCCTACCTCTCTCAAACGTGCCTCCTTTAGACCATCGCCTGAATGAGTCATCATGAGTCCGATGGTGCCATTTGTCTAAAAACATTGCCATATGATAACCCTTTTTCTTCACCACAAACCAAGCAGGAGTCCAAGCGTCCGGTGTCGTTGAGTCTCATCAAGACTATTAAGATTTTCTACATTTAGATCCACAACAAAACTATTTACTCAACATTTCAAAACCGGTTGTTAAATAAAACTGTCAGTTGACCATTTAGAGAGACCCTATCTCTTTAAACAAATGGTCCTACCTTAGACCACACACAGAAGCCCACTTCTATGTTTCTCCCATATCTGGAGCTGGAAACCCAGTTTCCCTCCTACATTGTAAAACCCAGTCCCCTTTGGTCTTACCTGGTCCACGATGACTGTGAGTGACTGTTAGGCAATTCACCTTTGTTTGTTCGCAGAGAGCTGACAAGTTCACGTGTCTCGGGGGTGTTCCAGGGAGTCCTTTGTCTGGGTCTGATGGAACCACGTCCAATAATTGCAGTGCGCTTTTCCGAGACAGCTGGACCCACTCTGGCCCCGGGATCGTGAAGTAGTTATCCGTCTGTAACTTGTATCAGTCTAGACTGGGCGGAAACACCAAATTGTCAACTTGAAATTTGTCTGGAAGAGAAATAACAGTCAATACACAGTCATGATGATTAAATGAAGCAAACGTTTCTTTGCTTAAGCCAAGGCGGAAGATACACACACAGTGTCACACTGTGGGGTACTTCAAGCTTATCAGGTTTGGGACGAGCCTTTTATAGGTCTCAACACTCATTGCTTTGCATTACAAGCACTATTTCATCATCTACGAGCAGCTGCAAAGCATATAATTAACAGTAAAATAATTATATTTTAAAGAAAAACAAGTTTTGTCAGTAAAGTAAATTAGTAAAAAAGGGCATGTACTTGACCCTTATCACAATCTAAATTGGAGCCAATTGATTTTCATAGGCAACAACCTAGCCTCCCTAAAAGGTCACATTCTGGTTACATGATGTAAAAAGCTATAATTTTCTAACACGTCACTTTTATCTTCACTAAAAGCACTATTTTATAGTCAAATGTTCTGTGAGGAATTCCATTTGCAAAAGAACCAATTATTCCTCTCAGCTTCAAGGGTTTTGTGATTTGCGATTGCACAGAGCTGAGAGAAGGCTGTCCCTGAACCGCACCTGCATTTATAATTAGAAAACAGGAGACGATAAACCTCACGTTTTATCTCAAGTGGTCATAGGAGAGGATATGTAAGCGTGATGCGGAAAACATCCTTAGAACAATATTCTAAATAAATGCAATTGTTGAATGCTTGGACAATGGTTCAAGTTTTTATGTTTAATTTTATTTTGCTTTTACAGAAGTAAATTCCAGGAGAAAAAACAGTCTAACGACGCAGGACACGGTGCGACTTCACAAAGGACGCTGCTGCCCAGAACCGTGATGCCGTTTGCTCAAAGGCCGTGGACCTCGCTGAGTGTGAAGAATCTGACAACCCTGTAAGCTGATGCCGCTACCCCGGAACCACGACGCCGCCTGCCCCGAGGCCGTGGACCTCGTAGAAGTGTGACGACCCTGTAGGCCTTGCGGCGCTGCAGCTGCTGATCCCGCCTGACTTCGCTGACACCAGAGTGTCGTAAGTCCGACGTCCCAACTCATCACAGCATTTGCGGCCCTGTGACATCATCGCCACCACATGAGGTCGCCCCGCAGCATCGTGACTCCGCCGGACTTCGCATCTGCTGGACCAAGGGACCGACTTTGCATCTGATGCCGCTTCACTTCCACCATCCTGTAGTGAGGACCAGATGCCGCTGCGCAACGCCTCTGCCCTTCTGCCCCGTGGCACAGGAACCAACGCCACATCAGACCCAGCGAAGCCGCTCTCCCAGACTCCGCACACCGACCTGTTTTCTACTTGATTTTCAAGGTACTGTACCTGGGGGTCGAGCAACTCTGTAAACAGCGCCATTGACGTTGCATTGTAGGAAACGACTCCGTCACAGCACCATACAATACCCACTTGCAGTATTTGTACCTCAAGGCACTGTTTTCATGCTTTTAAGTGCTAAATTCGTATTTCAACTGTAGATTGTGGATTTTTTTTATCATATTTGGTCTTGTTTATTTAGATAAAATATTTACTATTTTTCTAAACCTGTGTGTGCCATTTTGTAGTGGTTCACTGTATTACTGTGTGTGTCTGTACAAATACTTAACACATTGTCTCTGAGTTAAGCCTACCTGCTCGTGCCAAGCTACCAAGGGGGTGAGTGGGGATTAACTGAGTGTGATTCTCCTTTACCCTGACTAGAGTGAGGGTCCTTGATTGGACAGGGGGTAACCTGAGTGCCAACCAAAGACTCCATTTCTAACAATAAGAAATGGTCTTAGACTGTGCAGATATAAAGTGTCCATTTCTGCAAGCTGTTGGCATTCATGGGAATTTCTTGCTTTTTTTTATAGGGAAGACACCACATATAACATCTTTATATTGCGTGTTTGCGAAAAATATGG
Organism: Pleurodeles waltl; assembly: GCF_031143425.1. NCBI lineage: Eukaryota > Metazoa > Chordata > Amphibia > Caudata > Salamandridae > Pleurodeles > Pleurodeles waltl. Next base: position 1,191,232,440 of record NC_090444.1, read on the forward strand.
TTTTACATTACACTACACTTCCTAAGGTCCAGATTCTTTTTTATGATGGGGTCACCCAATAACCTGGCAATACATTGTAATAGTATTTGGTACCCAATTAAATTTCTCTGAAGGAGCAATAGTTAGAAATCAAATGAGGTTGACCTACATTAGGTAAAAGAACATGTTTCTACATAATCTTTCTATTTCATTAGTGTAAATACCCTTTTTGGGAGGTATGTGTGGTGGACAACACATATTTTTACTACTATATTCCCACATTACTATACTTCTTGGTTGTCTACATTTTTCAAGAGTTAGTTTTATATTTTTAGCATAACATGATATGAAATGACTAATACTGGATACATGAAAGGTGTATGTTACCGTTCCTTGGGTTTTCTGGGTTTTCATTGGGGGCTTACCAAATATTATGCTGTTATATTGCTATATTTTAGATCTCATGGTTTCAACAGGAAACAACACAATGCATAGAACTTATTCTTAAGTATAAGTCGTTCAGTATTTCTTGTGTCAGTTTCCAGGCTGTCAAGTCTATGATTTATGGACTGTGGACCTGATTCACTAAGGCAGCTTACATCTTCGAGTAATTTACACTTTTGAGTACGTTTACTACTTTCTGCTTATTCGCAAAATCCAATTGTACATTACTAGTTAAAAAAAAAAATCAGTAAGTGCAGCACCACACATGCCCAACACCTGGAAGGGGAAATAATGTTAGATTTAATAAAATTATTTACAATAGTTAAAATGTAAATACATATTTCAAAGGTAAACAAAATTTCACTTCTATACATCATGTTTAAAATTATTAATGCACATTAAAATGTGTTATTTAATTTAAACTTCAGAAAAATGAATTTCACTTTAATATATTTATATTTACTAAGGTTTGAAATGAAGTTAAGTGTTGTAGCATTTTTTATTTTTGTTCTACATTTAAAATAAATAATTAAAATACATTTACATTAATATTTAATATTACAATATACTGAATATTTACTTTCGAGTTAAATAAACTTTTTTCCCGAACATTTTACCGCACGGAGATAGCCAACCCAACTGCGGTGTCTCCCTAAAACCCTCCCAAGGATACTGTGTCACCCTTGAAGTCTCTGTGGGCCCTTCTCGTTTCCTTGTTCGGTTGGCCAGGGAAGTTTTCTGGTTCCCTTCCTGGTTAACAATCCCTCTAATATCTATACTGGGTACTGACTGGAGCACTGCCTCTACAACTTGACCTCTTCAGATAAACATAGGCTAGTAAAATCCAGGCAACATCGCAAAAAAGAAAATTCAAAAGCTAGGTCTTGCATCTAACTGCAGGTTGATACAGATGAAATCCACAACAGTAAACACTGGGGAGGAAAAAGGTACTAAAAGCAGCAACAGTTAGCAGAAGAGATTAAAACACCGGTATCGCTGCATTAGTACTAAAGAAAACACTTAAATGATGGTTCAGAATAAGCATAAATATGAGTACAATTGTATAATTAGCACCAAGCTGAGTATCTTGATTACAATACAAAATACGCTAAACTTAGATGATAACAACAAGGTAGTTCTTGCTGCATACCTCAAATGTATAGAAACTAAATTAATAGGTTTTCTATGAACAAGCCATTCAAAAGAGTTTGAAAATATTGCTAAAGTATTTAAAACATACTTGTTGAGATGTGATCATTGCAGCAGGTAGGTTCTACTTTCTGTTATTGACACTCATGCAGGAACTGGAATAACGCACAAAACAAACCTCAGAAGCAACCTCCATTCCCCAACTATCACGCATTCACCATTTCAGCCACACTGCAACATTCTGCAATCTGTCCAGCATGCAAACATCACACACTCAGCACACATTCGACCAGCTAGCACACCACACATCTTCCTTTTTACAACAATACAAGATACACCATGTATACACAGAACTCTACCCACAAAACAATAAAATCAATAGGCAAGAGACTGAACATTATCTAAGTGTAGAGTCATTAAGTCACAATGGAAGATTATTTTCTCGCGCCACACCATACCATGTTCAACATAACCCTGCATCATGGATCTCTCTACACCACTATTAATAATGAGTGATCCAGAATCCATCACTGCTTCAGGTTAGGAAACATAGTCGTTAAAGTCTGGTCCTGCATTACTAGCCTTGCCTTCGTGTTCCAATACATAACCATTCCCAAACCTTTGACTTTATTACAACACTACGATGGAAGGCAACATCATCCAAATTCCATACTCTACCATCCTTCAACCAGACAACATTATCAAGAACTTCCACCTTCAAAGGATCAGACCATCAGAGCATTTATTTCTCTACAATTCCTGGACTCTTAACTCTTACGAACTGCCCAACTTGTAAGACCAGAGTACTCAATCCAGAATTATATCTTTCCCTCGTTTTCCACTGATAAGTCTAAACTTTTTTTCTCATCTCTAAATTTCTTGCACTCTAAATTTACATTGATGCCTTCTCGCTAACCGCCATGGAACCAACCTGGTGGTAGGTTTATTCATTCTTAACAATACAACAGACATTTTGCCTGTAACTGATTTGGAAGCAATTATGTATTATAATAGGATGGCTTGCAATGACTTCCTCTATGACACCCCAGATTTAAGAAGTAATTATAAGGATTCTTTCAGTACCAAATTGAAGCGCTCTTATGGACATTGGCCTCAGGATGGTACAATGCCACCTTCACATGCTTAATACCCCAAATTGTTCCGAAAAGTTTACATTTTGTACATATGTCAGTTGTACCACACTGTCTGAAACTAACATGTCAGGAAATCCCTCATCGCAAAAAACGTCATCTAGGAATTCTATCACACTAGTCTAATGCTGTTAACCACGCAAACCTCATCAGGTAAAATGAGGGAAAGATATAATTCTGGATTGAGTACTCTGGTGGTACGATCTGAGAAGCTTGTCATGTGCTCTTTCATCCCTAAGCTCCAAATCAACCCACACTCATCCTACAAAAGGGATATGGGGGAGCATCTGAATGCAATAGCTCCACATTATTCCACAATCTGCAAAACAATTTCTTACCCATAATGGTACCACACACATGAATCCACCAAGGCAGTTAACATTTTGCCGTCAATAGTCAATTCACAAACATTACATTTACTAAAACTTTTTTCATCACTCACACTGTGAACTACACCTTGCATGTCTAGTAGTTCATCTTCATCCTTCTCAACATTTTGTGAGATGTAGCTAACTTGTTTGCCCATTTCTGGCACACTCTGCTAAAAGGCCCTTTTTTTTAACAATTGCTATAAATGTTATCAATTGCTGGCCAATGTTCTGTGTTAGCTAAATAGTTATTTGAGCCACACTATAGCACTTATCTTCTTTTTTTGTGCCACCCACTTTCACTAAACCCATTTTATTTGACTTTTGTCCTTACTATACTAATCCTTTTTCTGCATATCACGCTTACTGTAGGAATCACTTCACTATCTTTTGTCACATCCATAATAGATTTCTCAAACTGCTCAATGATTCTTGCTGCTTCTAATGCTGCCTTAAGTGTTGTCTTACTACCTGACCATTATCTTGCTTTATTTTTATTAAGATTTAATCTTGTAAAACCTGATCATATGACATAAGTTCAAAATCACATATAACTGCTAATCCTTTTAGGGCTGAAACAAACTGGTCAATGGTTTCACCTTCTTTTGGCTCCTAGAATAAAATGTAAATCCTTCAAGAATAGTAATTATTTTCCTTCCATACCTCTCTTCTAATTGTTTAATGGCTACTTGGTAAACACTTACATTCCCTGGATTTTCTAGTTGAGGTACATTTTTAAATTCCCCAAGGTTAACAGCACCTAATCTATGTTTCAACAGTGCAAGTTTTATTTGAGGTAAACTCCCTTTCTCTTCTAATACTTCCACTATGCTTGACAAAAATCAAGCCATAGCTCCCATTAAACTGGAGCATCACCAGGACGAGACAAACAAGATAGATAAGGTTACATACTAGGCACAATTACAGAATAATTAGCAAATTATACACAATACTGATGAATAATGTGGATGCAGATTAAGTTAATACTTGTTCCATATATATGCAAGATATATAGAAAAAAGTCATTGTTCATCAAAGTGGTGCGCTTACCACGGCAATTAATAATGGTGTACGCTCAATATAAATGGTAAATATATGAGGTGTACATAGCATGGCCGATATGTGTACAGTCTATGAGGTTTGTATAAAGTATACAAATCAGTTTGATATGTATAACGTCAATCTCATAATGAAAGAAATGGGGTACCATCCACGAGTAATCACAAGAAAAACTGAATGAGAGACAGTTCGAGGAATGTTAGCTCTCGCCTCAGTGCTTGGTTTCTTGAATGCTTGTATAAAGGCAACCTTCAATTTCACCATTCAGTATTAATTTCAGTAGTACCGTATAATGCTGCTTTGCAGTGGCTGTTCCCACATGTGGTGCACATCAGGACTCCATTGTAAATAAGGGTTGCTCACAGAAGCGTGGAACAAGTATCAGCGACCATTCCAGAAAGCGTTGATTAAGTCAGTGACACTGGCAACATAGTAATGTTGAAGTGGAGGTGTACATTTAGGTTAAAAAGAAGTTGCAGTGGAATGAAAATGCATTCCAAGATGGCCTTAATTGTTGAACGGGGCTTCTTGCTCACTATAAGTAATTAACGCAGACTGAAGAAGATCCATTCCTTCAATGAAGTTTCTGAATTTGGCTCAGCTGCACAGATGGACGAGGAATAAGCTGTTTGAGGATTTACCAGAATATTGCAGCTTCACAATGCAGTATCTGTGGTGGCTGTGCTGTACTGCTTCTCTCCAAAGTGCCTACTCATCACCATTGTTGAGATGCGGGTAAATATCACCAGAGAAGCAGAAGTTAGGTTCCAATTTCATTTATCAGTCCCTGTACAGTACCAGGTGTAAAATACACAATAAACCACTGAAGCAATCTTTCACCAACCGCCACAAAGTACACTTCCATGCATTAACCATTCCAACAACACTGCAACATTCCACAACCTTTCCAACAAGCAGACATCACACACTCAGCACACATTCAACCAGCTTGCACAATATTACTCAGAATTATATATGCCTAACTCAGACACATCTCCATTCTGCCTTTCGTGAGAAAGAGAAGTCCCTTAATGCACAGCCATAAATCACCTTAATCAACCTTATAATTCTAAAATCAAATCTTAGCACTTTGATCACGGAACAGTTGTCACAACGTTCGTGAGGTTTAAAATACACATTTTATTTCATTATTCTGGATCTTCATGTAATAGAACATTGGCTCTGAGTTCCTTTCACTTATAATGTCACTTATAATCAACCAGTACACAAATCCTTCTAAATCTTCTAATCAATTCATACAGTACTTCTATACTGATAAACATGTTGTACCTAGATACTCTTCCTTCATCCATCAGGGAAATATCATAATTTTCTCCAATAGCTACAAAAAGGTGAACAGAGAACCAATATGATAGGAGGAGCATGCATACCTATAACACTGTACAGACTCAGTAATCGAGAAATGTTACCTGCCTTTGCAGCCCAGCAGATTCTCAGAGCATAACTATGTGAGGGAGACATAGTCCTATTTTTAGGTCAAGCGTAAGCGTTCAACCTTGGGTATACTTTAGTATACCTCTTATGGTTTAAAGCGATTTCATTTGTTGGTTGCAGTGTCCTTTAAAAATTCTCGCTAGTGGTCAGTTCTGCTTTTTCTCCCTCCTTTTTCTGTTTCATAACAGTGATCAACTACTGCATTATTTTACTTTGGTTTCTTTATCTATTGCTGTGATTGACTTTTTTTGTTATTCCTTTGTTGCTGCCTTTTCACTGTGGGTGTTTTAGGCTGGTAGCTGCCTGTTTTATTTCAGCATTCTGTTACTCCCACCTCCTCCCATGTCGCTGACATTTGTTTTGGCTTTATTCCAGTGCTGTCCTCGTTTACCTCTGGCTCCCAAAATAAGCTTATTTTACAAAAGAAACACCCAGTCCTTCAGCTCACTGCTCACAAAAGCCACAACATGCCCTTTCTGGTAGAATGTAGATAAACCTAGAAGCAATGATGTGAAACTTGCTTAGCCTTGCAGTCTCTCTCTCTCTCTTTCTCCAAGGCCCCTACCTGCAAGCACTCAGGTCATCACACACAGGGTATTGCTTATTTCCTTTTTTGGGGCCATAAATCTTTTCAGGCTGCTCTGCTATCGTTAACTTCATGAGAGCTTTGTTGAAATGCGAGGCAAGAACTCTTGCAAGACTTTTCATTCGGTTAAAATAAACAAAAATACTTTTAAAGCCTTATTTTCCAATTTCTGTTCAGATGTTTACACAAAATGAGGTAGTGCAGTCTTCGTCTCATCTCTCCTCAAGGGCTTGTGATTTCTGATTTCAGTAGCCACCAGTGACCACCAAAACAGGGCAAGAAAAGACAAAATTATGAGACAGGGTTGACCAATGTGGCAAGAAGAGTCCAGTTCTGAATTTACAATGTCAATAGCTCTAACACAAGAAAATGCTAGACCTATTACATTGCACTGAGCTGCAATAAGTACTGCCTTGTCACATATGCTGTCCATATAAGACTAAGCCCATAAGACGAATTGCTAATGACATATGCAACCCTGTTACTAAAAAAGTGGCCATGCCATATTAGAGAGTTGATGCAACAGAAGAGTGCCATCTTGGGAATAGGCACATAGGCCAAGATACAGTATACAAGATCAACACCATATTAAAGGGAGTGATAACTTAATGTTATGATGCCCAAATTTAAAAAATATATATGAGGAAATGATAGCATAACACTTAAAATCTTGAAAAATAAACAAAACAAGACAGCCATATCATTATTAGAGAGTTCAGCCAGTATGACGCAAGGGTGCCATTTTGGGAATTGACTAAATTCACATGGTATGAGATTTGGTATGCTCATTTCAAGTTAATGATGACCTAATATGAAAATGCTTTAAGTAGAAAACAACACATGAATCATAAAATACCAAAAATATACGATGAAACATGAAGCATACAATTAGGAATGCTTTACGGGGTAAAAAAAAAACATTATTACGTTTTGTCTGACCACGGATACCCTACAGTATCCAGAAAGGGAAGCATGTTGTTTGATGAAATATCACACTTAACTGAGAACTGAGCAGTAGCATTAGTGTTCACACAGGATGAAGCTCCAATACTGTATTCACTAACAAGGGCTATCAAACAGGAAGACACCTTCTTAGGAAATTTAAGTAACAACAATAGACAATTGGAATAGTTCATGTAGTTAGTCAAACATTGCATGGCACAACACTTATTCACTATGACAAAGATAAGCATTTACCCAGGGGATTGTGTATATCAAAGAGACTGACTTTATGTAAAACCAGCAAAACATTTGTTAAAAGATGGTATGCCTGTTAAAAAATATGCACTGGATCTGATTTTAATGATTATTGAGGAGTTGGCATGTGTCAGTAAAAAACTAAAGAAGAAAATGTACATGAAAGTTTAAACTATGTTATGAAATAACACACATAGGGCCAGATGTATCAAACCATTTTGCATTCCCAAACGGTGCGAATCGCAGAATTTGGCCGTTTGCGAATGCAAAAATGTGGTCTGCGATGCCTGAAAGGCATTCGCAGGCCAAAAACAAGGAATTGCAAAATTAGTGATTTTTTGTGAAGCGACATGCTTTTGCGTGTCGCATTTTGCGTCTCGCAATTTGCGACATGAAATACCGAATTGCTATTAGCATTTAGCAAATTGCAAGTCGGAATAGCGACTCGCAAATACAGATTCAGTATTTCACATCGGAAATTGCGAGACGCAAAATGCGACACGCAAAACCATGTCGCAATTCGATGCATCAAAAATTCGCAAATTGCGAATTTTCGCAGAATGGCCTTTTGCACATGCAAATTACCACGGAGTGAAACCAGGTGGTAACCAGGTGCAACCTATATAAAGAAGCCCAGAATGCCTCAGACTCTTTTCCACAATGGCTACACTCTACGTCATGGCGAGGAGAATGAGGATCTTGGCAGCTTTGAGGAGAGGGAGGAGGAGACAGGAGCGCATTTTTAGGGTGCGCATTACCCTTTTTGACCAGACTGAGGAAGAAATATATGATAAGTACAGGTTGAACTCAGCCATGATACTTGACCTGATAGCTGAGCTACAACCCATACTGCAGCGCACAACACATAGGACTAATAGCATACCCACCCATGTGCAGGTATTATGCTCTCTGCACCTACTTGCCTCAGGGAGCTATCAAGGGGTCATAGCAGCAGCTGCAGGAGTATCACAGAGTGCCCTCTCTAGATTTTTCAATGCATTTCTTAACGCCATGCTGAGTAGGATACATCAGTACATCAGATTCCCCCACACCCCACAGGAAATACAGCAGACACAAATCGATTTCTACCAGATAGCACTGTTCCCCCACGTCCTAGGTGCCATAGATGGGACACATGTTGCAATCTGTCCACCATCGGCCACAGAGTATGTGTACCGCAATCGTAAATACCAACATTCTATGAATATGCAGGTGATATGCAATGCCTCCTACATCAAAACTGATCTCGTGGCCAGGTACCCAGGGAGCACACATGATTCGTACATCTTTCACCACAGCGGGATTCACACAAGACTGCTAGCTAGGGAGTTTGGTGAAGGATATCTACTAGGTATTGTCCCTCTGTACACTGGTGCATTGATGGCAGTGTGACGTCAGATGGCTCAGATACTCATTATACCCTCTGTTCCTTCCAGGAGACAGTGCCTACGCAGTACGCACCTACATGATGACGCCCTACCTAAATCCTACAACACCAGCAGAACGGAGATACAATTCAGCACACAGGGCAACCCGCAATGTGATGGAGTGCACCTTTGGCCTGCTCAAGAGTCACTTCCGGTGCATCCACAAAAGTGAAGGGGCACTACAGTACAGCCCGGACACGACCTGTAGAATAGTGGCCACATGTGCAATCCTGCACAATATAGCTACCACCAGGGGCATACCTGTGGAAATATCTGATCCAGACTCAGAGGAGGATCCCATACCACCCCTACAGCCAGCAGACAGGACCAGTGCAGCAGAGGACAGGCAAAGGTGTGCTGACATCACTCACAACCATTTCAGATGTAAGTAATAACAACACAACTTCACTGACATGTGTTCTGGTAGTTAGTACCTTTATTACCTTAACTTCAGGTAACATAAGTATCACTAGGAAAAAATAATAAACACATGTGTCATAAAATAACCATTTACAGTGTCTCACTATTGTCTTCATAGTTCACAGTAAAACAAAATATGCAGTCAGTCCCCTGTGGCCATCAAAGTCACTTTTTACGGCCACGCAATCCACTCGAGTGTGCAGTGGCCTCGCCGGCACCTCTGGTATCTGCCTCAGTGGCAGTGCTGTGCCTGGCACTGCGACGCCTAGGATCTGTTGTGGGCACTGCAAGGCTGCTAAGGCTCGATGACTCCTCAGTTTCCCCTAGTCCACGTTCACTGGGTGAGGCACTACGGTTACCCAGCATAGTATCCAGAACATTTGTAATCTGGATCAGTCCCTGGGCTACATCCCGACTGCTGTGTGCTGCCTCCACCAGTGCGGCCACAGCACGCCGCGATATGAGGGCAGTAGATGTCGCAAGGCGATTGACAGATCTACAAAATCCACTAAACATCCTCATGAATCGCCTCTCATGCCTGCAGTGGCTGACTCTCTCATGCCTTATCTCTGTACAGAGTTCCTTCACTGCATTGGTCAGTTCCCTGGTGTTCTCCGCAGCTGTGATCTGTCCCTCATGCAGCTTGCAAATGTTTGAAATAAGGCACTCCAACTGCTTATGCAGCCCCCCCATGTTGGCATTTTGTGCCTGCATCTGCCTGTGCATTGCCGTCATCTTCTTATTTTGCAGGCGCTGCACTTTAAGCATAGAGGATTCCTGGCCACCGAAGAATGATGGGCCCTCACCTACTTCCACGTGCTGTGTGTCTGCATCCTGAGGCCTCCTGCGGGGTGTTAAGTGACGCTGGGCCTGGGACTCCTGCCTTACGGTGGATCTGGCTTCTGGGGATGGAGTGTGGCCTTCATCCCGCATTTCATCCGAGTCCTGGCTCAAATCTGGGAGAGGTATAGCCCTTGTCCTGTGTCTGATTGGCGCAATACTCACTGACTCGCTGGTGTTGGAGTCTGATGGAGGCTGTGTTTCAGCATCCCCCACAATGGCACATGCTGATGCTGCTGGGCCTGGGCCATCTGCAACGACAATGTGCAGCATGTCATTTATGTATGTATCAGCAAATGTTGCACAATGGTAATAAATGTACAGTTACATCATATCACTATGTAGTGGGTGTTGTGTTCTTCTGGGTGTCGCTCTACTCAATTACATTCTATGTGCTTTCAGCTCTGGGTTGTGGACTACCAATCCCATAAGGCATTGTTGTGCTGCTTCTAAGATGTGGAATGGACTACTTTTCACAATGCTTTGCACTAATTGCTAATTCCTAAGGGGCATTTGTACATACACATATGGGGTTACATTTCATTATTGCACTTACCTTTACTGGTGCTTGGTGTGCCGGACGTGTCTATTTCAGTGACCCCACTGACAGCTTCTGGGAGCAGTGTCGACTCCACCAGGTCTTCCATGGGGGTGGAGGGTGTCTGGGTGGATGGTCCGCCTCCTGTGCTCCTTGCCTCCTGTAGTCTGCTGGCCACCCTCTCCTTGGCACGGGAACGCAGGTCGTACCACCTCTTTCTAATCTCCTCCACTGAGCGCTGTGCAACCCCCACTGAGCAGATTTTGGTTTGTATGCCCACCCTGAGTTTGCACTTCTCACTCTCTGGAACCTGGAGTGAGCTCTTCCCAAAAAGCCGGTCTTGGCTCCTCACCACCTCCTCAGTGAGCACTTCCAGTTCCTGCTCACTGAATTTCAGTTTTCTCTTCCTCTGTCCCTTCTCCTTTCCATTAGCAGAATTGGCCATGGTGATGTGCAGTCTTGGCTTGCTCAAAGACTTGGGCTGTGTCTCTCTCACTGCTCCTTTAAGTGTGGCACCAGGAAACAGCCTGGGCTGACTCACTTCCTGCTTGTGATGTCATCAGGCTGTACCAGGTGTGCGTTTTCGCAATTTGCGATTTTCAAATACCAAATCTCAAAAGATTTTGTGATTCGGTATTTGTGCCTCGCAAATTGCATTAGCGATTTTTAAGAAATCGCTTTTTCCGAATCACAATTTTGTTACATTGCATTTTGTGACTCAGAAATAGCGATTTCTTAAAAATCGCTATTTGCGATTCGCAAAGGTTTTTTTTCATACATCTGGCCCTTTGACACATTACAAAACTTGATGAATATTGTGAAGAGATCAATGAAACATTTTTTGTAAATTTGAAATGGATATGATTGACTCTGATATGGTTTATACTTAGGCTAATATCTACAAAGAGAGTTCTGAAAAAAATCTGTGTTTCAGAAGATGGCTTTCCTAGGACACAAACAACTAGCACAAATTGGAAAAGCAACAAAAGCTGAAAGAGAACTAGAAACTTGAAATCGAGCAAATACTTTGAAGGATCAGACTTCTTTAATCTAAACTGCTGGGAGAATTTAAGAACCTGTTTATGAAACTCCATACATCCTGCAAAAACTTGTTTTCTAGGAAACAGATTTTCAAGGGACAACACAAGACTATTTCCTGTGTTACTGAAAGAGATAGAGCTATAGCCTTTCCTATGGCTAACATTGTGTTGTATGCAGAAAAGCACTCAATAAGGGATCACAGTCATGTTTTAGGTCAATACTACATAAATTGCAGTTCGAAAAGATTTTAATACAAGTGAAGATAGCCTTAAAAAATTCTCCTGAGGCAAGAGTTAGGACCAGAGGAGCCATTTCTCATTTTTTTCCTTAGGGCAGGGCACGAGACAGGGTTGCCCTCGTTCTCTCTTGCTCTTTCCCCTTACAATTGAACCTCTACAGGAATCAATTTGAGCTAGTATACGAATCACATGAGTAAAACCTGAATCTGACACTTGTAAAGCAGCAATGGAAGAGGTTCATGCTATGGTCTTTAACTTGATGCCCAAGACTCTACTTCAGCCTCTTTGGAAACTACTGAGCAGTACTCCATTTAATTTTGATATAAAAAGAGTAGAAATAAATTGGAGTTAAACCTCTTAAGGTTTTGTGTACCTCAGATATGACTGGTGCTACTGGTGAAGGCTAGCAATCCAAATATGTGAAGAGCTTGAGTATTTGGTTTAATTTCGATTCACTGGAATCTGATAGATAAAATGAGCAGGTCACTCTAGAAAAGATTTCAGGTCTACGAGATGGCAGGTCCCCTAAATTCATTTTGTTGTAAGGAATTATTGAGGCAATCAATATGATGACCACTTTGATTGTTAATTACCCCATTGGTATGATACCTATCAGATTATTTGTAGACTTCTTCATGAAAGTTGATATACTACTTAAGGCACTCCTATCAAACACTAAGGGACTGTGTATTCCTATGCAAGAAAAACACTGCGTTTAAGCAAAGATTTGGTGGGATGTAATGTAGTCAATTTTCCACTTTAACAAACTGCATTTTTTATCATAGAAGGGGCATTGTGTTGTTTTTTTTACCAGGGGCTCCTGGTAAAAGGCTCTTCTTGGCCACCTCCTGCTGCCCTCCCTCATAAAGAATTATAATGTTGTTGTCCTCACTCGAAAATGATTTTATGGGATATGGCTAAAGTTCTGTAATAGTTGATTCGTGTGAGAAATCAGGTTTTTGGTTTACAAGGGTGTAGCCCTAGTCAAGCAACAGTCACAATCCCCTGCAGGGTGAACCACAAAATTTACTAAACTAACATGTGTTTACCCTAGGTAGCGTGGCACAAAAAGTCAGGTGTAACTTAGAGGCAATGTGTAAAGTATTTATGCAGCACACAAACAGTAAGTAAGGGACAACACAACACAATAAAAATCCTAAATCAGTGTAGAACAATAGAGTATATTTCAATAAGTAATTTGACACCAAGATGACAAATATCCACTCAGTAGAACCTGAGTTGTGAATTTTTACGTTTTGGAGCATGGTTCAGTTACGCAAAGTGGATTGGGCCTGGTCAATGCTCACCTGTGGACTTAGAAAGTTTTTGAAGAAAAAGTCTCTGAGAAGGTAAACGTTTAGCGGGACAAGGCTGCAGGGGTATCGGCAGAGGGAGTGCTTCGTTTTGGAAATTGGCTATCTGGACACTTTTAGCACCACAACCAAAGGGTCCAAGAGAGGATGGAGACCTCTTGGCAGTTCAGGACTCACTCAGGCTGGATCCAGGTGTGGGTTCAAGATGGGGGATCCTGTTACGTCCCTGTGGCTCTGAACAGGAGGCCAGCAAACTAGCCCTTGGAGTCACTTCTGGAAGTGCTAGGTGCAGGTGACAAAGCAGGGCTGGCCTCTGATGGTTAAAGGCAGGCTCCACGCAGCAAAGCAGTCAGTTCTGGTACAGCAACAGTCTGGCCGAGTGTACATCAGGGCATAGCAGCAGGCAGTCCTCTGAGAGTCCTTCCGCAGGTTCAGTAGTGAATTGAAGAGTGGGTCCGAGGGCCCTATTTTAATACCATGGAGCCAGCTCCTAGAAGGTGGGAGAAGTTTCTGGAAATGTTCTTTGAAGTTCTAGGACTTACCTGCTTCCTCAGCCCTGGCTTCAAGCTGGCTGTACTAACAATACATGGTTGTTAAGGCTAATGTGAGGAGACAGGACATAGGCTATTCAAGTGCAAGTGGAGCTGTGCTCAGCTCCGCCCCATTCTGCTGGTTGAAGGGCCATTCAGGCTCTGCGAATCCCACTGTTGTGTGACTGTCTGGAGGGTATTCACAATGTCCCGACTGTCAGTTACACCCAGTTATGTGACCTAAGGCTAAGGGCAGGAAAATGCCAACTTTCTAAATGTGGCACTTTCAAGCTAGTAATGGTAAATTCAACTTTACCATTAAAAAGGGGTTATCATTACAAGTCCATAGGTACTACACATGACATATCTACCTCTTCTCATTTATAAATTACTGTTAATTAAATCTAATAAAGAATCCCCAATGTTATCCTATCGGAGGGTAGGCCTCACAGTAGCAGAACAATAATTTGAAGTTTTTTGCTCTACCAGCACATGTAAAATTCAAATGTACATGTCCTAACTTTTAATTACACAGCATCCTGCCCTATGTGCTACCTACAGCCTACCTCAGGGGTTACATATCTAATGAAATGGGAGGTTAAGGCTTGGCAAGCAGTTTTGAATGCTAAGTTGACATGGCAGTGGGATACTGCATTCAGGCTGCAATGGCAAGCCTGGGGCATGTTTTAATGTGCTCTTTAAGTGGGTGATACAGTAAGTGCTGCAGGCCCACTGGTACCATTTAATTTACAGGCTCTAGGTATATTGTGTACTACTCTACAAGGGACTTACATGTAAATGTATTATGACAATAAGGCATTTGCAACTCAAACCATGTTTAGGGGAGAGAGCACAAGCACTTTAGCGCTGGTTAGCAGTGGTTAAGTGCCCAAAGTCAGAGGACCAACAAGAACAAAAATCCAGCAAAAACGGGAGGTGGAAGGCAAACGTTCAGGGGTGTCCCTGTGGAGAATGCCATTTCCAACAATTCTACATTAGAAAATATTAAATTTTACAGATCCTTGACTGATTAGGAAAAATGGTCATCCCAAGGTGTTCTTTGGCTAAATGATTTGTGGTATTTTCCAATATGTTTTTCGAACCGCCAAACTAGTTTTGGATTGTATATTGTGGAGTTTTAGAATCTTCTGAAGCTTAAGGTGGCTACTCACAGAATCTGCTCTAAATAGGAACCATGACTCTAAGGTCCAGATTCCTCTCAACTCACAAGGTTGTATGGTATCCAAGGTTAATGATATTTAACGCCTCATGTGTTGTAAATTAAATATATCTTCTCAGAGGAAATGGGAAGGATATTGAGAAATGTTCTTAAGATCCGCTTTCCCTATGACTGAATAGCTGTCACTTTGGGAATTACCCTTTATTGCCAAGATTATCCTGAGTTTGGCACAAATGAAACTCATATTACAATGACGATGTTTGTATCCTAGTGTACTGTAAAAATGTCATCATATTCCAACTGATTTGTTGGAATTGTCACAATTATGTTGGAGGTCTGATGCCCATACTGTTTGACTGCACTCTACTTAAGGAATGTTGAGGAATTCTAACATATTAAAATGATATACTACATGTTCAGGTTTCTTTTAATCTGCGTATCCTATGCTTGAAGTGCTGATAAAAGTTTACAGACACAACCCACTCTACTTTCTAGTGCCAGGACTTAGTTGGGATTAACTGGATAGAGTTCAATAGAAGATACTATCTCCTAAAACGTGCATTGAATGACCAGATAATAAGCCTATATTTACATGTTTTTTAATCAGCATGCAAATCTTTTTGAATCGCTATGTATATGGTGATTTTCCAGAACCCAATGGGCTTGTTTGATTGAGAAAAAAAGAGTAATCTCCTCTTCTGGCACCATTTCCTTAAACCACTATTCCAAGTGATCCAATCTGCTGCGGTCCTCAGTACCCTCGAGAAGGCCTATGGCGCGAAAATGACTAAGTTGGGTGCTCCCCTCTGCGTCCACAGCTCGTGACTCCTGAAATTTCAGGTCAGAGTTTTTGGAAGTCTGAGAACAGAGGCTGAAGGTCGGGCAGGGACCTCTATGCAAGGGTAACCCGCTCAGACAGCTTTCTATTGTCTTGCAGGAGTAAATTAATGTCTTCGTCAACAACATCCACTTTTGTCTCCAGGCGTACCCTGGAGGTCTCAATTGCTGCCAATATGGCGCCCTGTTTATCCTCTTGTGGCTGGTCCCTGCTTCCTCCAAGTGCCACTCTGGGGACCTCGTGGGTAGTGCCATCGTTTTAGCCGGCTTTGTTCGCCCCATCACTTAGTGATGAAGTGCAGTTCGGGTTGGTCCGTTCCGCTGCTGGTCTTGGATGCCAAGAAGGAGCCAATCCAGATAGCTGAGTCGGGACCCCTTCATGGGCTTGCCCTGGCAAAAGATATGTTCCAGTGGCAGGTATTCTCTTTGGGTGCAACGTGTGGGGTCCAGATCCATGCCCCTAGCTGGGGATGTTGTCTCTTCTACAGTGGAGGTCCCACTTAGCCCGTCTCAGAAGGATATCCCAGGCAGAGGCAGCACCAGCAGCCCCAATGGAGCCAAGTGGTGGTCGCTCAAGTGTGAGCGGCTAAGGTCTGTCCTCCTTTCTGTGTATTCTGGGTTGAACTTTGTCAGTATGTTAATGCAGTCTGTGCCCTCCTGCTGGGTGGGGGGCCAGATCCATGCCCCATGTTGAGGATGTAGGATTTCCCAAGCTGCAGGGCCTGCTTAACCCATCCCAGGAAGATATCACCAGGCAGGGCAGCACTTGCATGCCCAAAGAAGCCAACCGGTGGTCACCCAAGTAAGAGTGGCTGAGATCCATCCTCTTCTCTGTGCCTCTGAGCTGATCCTTTTCTAGGCAATATGTGGTCCGGGGCACCTCACCAGGCGGGTCCTCCCCCGGGGTCCAAGCATCCCCTACCCATAAGGGAAGGAATCATGTTCTCCTGGCAGCAATAAGGCATGCTCACCATGTTGCCACGGGGAGCTTTGACGGGTGGGGAGAACATGTGGCCCCGGTGGGGTCCATGAGTAATTATGGCCTTTGCCATGTACGGGGGAGTCACGCAGGTCGCCTCCAGGTGGGTTTCTCCCCGGAGTTCTCGAGTCTGGGGCCAATAGCTGGTCAGGTGGTGTCTTCTGTGGGGGAGGGAGGCTACTCAGCTATCTCCTGTGGTGTACGGGGAGATGTCAACTCAGTGGCACCAGAAGCAATGGTGGCCGCTACGCAGAGCCAAAACCCCTCACTGATCTATTCCAGATTACCTTGGTTGTGTCTTTCCCGCCAGGCACCAGCTCCTCCGCACACCACTTCCAATGTAAGCCCTACGGAGCCCCATAGCCCTCCAAATACCACCTGGGGAGTCCCATCGGCTGTCGGGAACACCCCAAGTGCAGTTATGTTGGGGCTGGCTCCCAACCGCCAGGCCTTACCACTGTAGCCCACACCATACCAACTAGGCCGCAAGAGTCCTTCACAATGGAGAGGGGGTTCTTCCAGACCTGCGGCCCCCTAGGGGCTCCCAGCTGTGTCCATGCACCGGTCTCTGCTGAATTCACAAGCAACTGCCACTGTATGGTATAGGATTTTGTTCAATTATAGGACCCAGATTATGCATCTGCCATGATGATTATCTGGGCCACGCCCCATTCCGGAGCTCATGGCACATCATGGGACTTCTACACTTCTTTTACATAGTAAACAAACACATTAATGTAATCCAACTATTAGCAGCAAATTTGGAACATAAACTGAAAGACAGAAAAGAAGTAAAGAGAGATGCAAAATCACTTCTGACAGATCTGTCTATCCAATGTGTACAAAAACTGGTTATCTTAAATATGGTTTATTTAAATAATGTATTGCATCTAAAAAAACAAAAAAAAGAACCCACTGCATTACATTAAATTTTAAGTCAGCAATGTCTGCTGTGTTGTCCAAAATTCCTTATAAGCATCTCAGAAGTGTTCCAATAGAACACGTAAAAAGGTAGTGAAAAACCAGGACCAATATCGAGACCTATTTTACAGACATTTTCCCTATGCATTATTATAAATCCCTGTAAGTTATAAGCAGGAGTTTGTAAGGTTTCTTCATTTCTTAAATACGCCCACCTTTTATAGCGTTATTATAAAGTATTGCAACAATTTGTTAAACATCATAGACAGTGTGGTTTCATGTGTAACTCATTGTTCCGTCTCTTTCTTGGACACATACTATCATTAAAGAAGGAGAATGCAGCAGGCAACTGCCTCCCACATCTATCTGCGTACAGTACTAGACTCAACAGTAACCCCAGTTTCAATTAGAATGATAACAGTTCTATTTGTGTGGGGTGCTTGCCTTGTTACTTCTTATGACGTATCCACGAAGGAAAGAATGAGAGAAGGAAGAAAAAGAGAGAGGGAAATTGCGGGGAAGACAAAGAAGTAAATAAGAAGAGGACAGGAAGAAAAAAGGAGAGAAGGGAGGTGGAGAAGAGAACAACATCTAACTGTGAACTTAACCCCTCAGGTACCCTGGACGAGGTGGTTTCATCCGCTGCTGTGGCTCTCACGTGCCAGGACGAGGTGGTTATGTCTGCTGCTGTGGCGCCAGGGAAGTAACCACCTCGTCCAGGAATGGGCCCCCCGGGGAAAGCGTTAGACTCCCCCCATGGGCCTCGCACCCCCCTCCCTGTGGCAGGGTCGAAAGGGGAATTGTTTCCCCTTCCACCTCCAAGTGACATCAGCACGCAATGGCGCGCTGACCTCATCAGAGGCTGCCCCCACCATCCGAAGAGAAATGCAAAAGCCCCTGTGGGGCATATTATCTTTAGGCCATTTCTGCCTAAAGAAACTACTAAATACCAGGGTTTTTTTTTAGGTCAGTTTCACGCAAGGGGAGCAACCCCTTAGGCAAGGGTCACTCCCATGGGGACGTCAAATTTATTTTAGGCCATTACTGCCCCCCTTGGGGGCAGATCAGCCTATCTTAATTAGGTCGATCTGCCCTCAAGGTGGGCAGAAACCACTACACACCAGGGATTTTTATTTTTTTGCGACAATTTCACACAAGGGGAGCGACCCCTTTGGCAAGGGTCGCTCTCCTGGGGGAGCAAATTTATTTTAGGCCATTTCTGCCACTCTTGGGGCAGATCGGCCTATATCTGTCACTAACTGGAAGGAGGTTAAAAGCAAAAAAAATAGTAAAAGTGGGGTATGTCCCAGTAAAATGCAAAAATTGTGTTGAAAATGTGGTTTTCTGATTCTAGTCTGACTGTTCCTGAAAGCTGGGAAGATTTTAGCACCGCAAACCTTTTGTTGATGCCATTTTCAAGCAAAAAAAACACAAGCCTTCGTCTGCAGCCCCTTTTCCCATTTTATTTTTTAAACTAACTTTTTGCTGTATTTTGGCTAATTTCTTGGTCTCCTCCAGGGGAACCCACAAATTCTGGGTACCTCTAGAATCCTTAGGAAATTTGAAAAAAGAACGCAAATTTGGCATAGGTAGCATATGTGGACAAAACGTTATGAGGGCCTAAGCGCGAACTGCCACAAATAGCCAAAAAAAGGCCTGGTACCTAAGGGGGAAAAGGCCTGGCAGCGAAGGACTGTTAACGGATTGACTTACTCTCGCATAAATGGTAGACATTTTTTCCCATTTAAGGGAAGGGAAACCCACCTGCCGGAGCGCTAACACTTCATGGGCTGCAATGGCCCTCAAATCTCTGTGTTCAAGATCTGTTTTTGCGCTTGTGCTGTATGTGCTAGTCAGACTGAAGGCTCGTAGTCAGTGGCGTAACAAAACTAGACAGGGCCTCCTGCAAAGTACCTTAACGTGACCCCGTCCAAACTGGATCCCAGTCAGAGGCCTGCCGCCCATGCAAGGTGTACTGTGCTGTGGGAGGGCCCTGGCGCTCCCTCCCCCTTCCCTGCCAGGCACCGCGGGGCCGTTGTTATGCCGCTGCTTGTGATAGCATGAGGCTTGATCATTCTTGGCAGCGCAGGAATGAAAATAGTCAGAGGTTGCCCGTCACTGGACAGGCTGGCCGTCGCCTCAGAGAAAGGTCATTGGTGATTGGCAGGACTCTAGGCATTATGTTTTACTGTGAGATGGAGGTGAATAATGCCGGTGAGAGAAAGGAGCAATTGTACTAGGCCTTTGAAATACATTAATTGGGCTGAAGTTGAGAGCCCTACTTTTCGGAGTGGGTTAAGGTTGTGATAAAATTGGCAGGTCAGTGTTTTCACTTGCTCCTTCCAGTGCACTTATATCTTTTGGAGGGAAGTGCCCTCCACACCGAATTTAGCATTCCTGTGAAAAAGTTGCTTGTGTTTTGCTGCAGTGACTGTTTGATAACACGTTATAGACTGGAACTAAAAAATGATCCCTAACCCACTTTTGCGTACCTCACACGTTGATTGAATGATGAAACCATTGTAAAAAAATAAAAAGTTTGGTTACAGCATTCTTCTTAGTAGAGGTGGACAGACTGAGTCAACAAATTACCTAAAAAAAATAAAATTAAAAGAACCTGTTTATGAACCGAATCATGAAATGGTATGTAATTTGTGCAATAAACATCATATAAAAACTAAGAAAAGACAAAACGTTTATTTTTTTAACCTGCATAAGTGATTCTTCATAGTAATCAGATTATATCAATGCCTTGAGAGGCATTTATTAAAAGTGATAGTGGTTAAACTTGGAAATGTTCCCACCCCCCCGTCTTCCAAACGACAATGAAATTACCAAACAGAATATACGACGGAACAATGAATGCTGGAACCACGCATGCCTGAACAATGCGGTTGGAACAATGACCGTGTTATTACAACGAATGCCTTAACCACGAATGCTGTAACAACAGTTTTCGTTGTAAAGGCATGTCTGGTAAAGGCAAGCGTGGAACGGCATGTGTGGTTTCAGCATGCGACCCCCCCCCCCTTGACTCCCCACCCCTGCCCCTCAAACAATCTTACCCCTACCACAGCCTCTAAAACAATCCTACCCCGACCCCGCACCCCAGCCCCTAAAAACAATCCTACCCTGCCCCCCCACCCCTGCCCCTAAAAACTGAAACTACCCCGACCCCCCACCCTGTCCCTAAAAGCTGAAACTACCCCAACCCCCAGCCTGTCCGTAAAACTAAAACTACCCGACCTCCCACCCTAAAACTAAAACTACCCCGACCCCCACCCCAACCCCTAAAACTACAGTGACCCCCCCAACCCCTCCCCTAAGACTGAAATTACTCCGATCCCCCACACCCGCCCCTAAAAACTAAGATTACTCCGACCCCCCACTCCCGCCCCTAAAAACTAAAAATACCCGACCCCCACCCTCCCATAAAACTAAAACTACCTGACCCCACCACCCCGCCCCTAAATCTAAAACTACCCCAACCCCCGCCCCTAAAACTTAAACTACCCCGACCCCCTTTCCCTAAAAACTGTAATTATCCCGACCCCCCATCCCACCCCTAAAAAACTAAAACTATCCAGACCCTCCACCCCTAAAAACTAAAACTACCCCCACCCCCGCCCCTAAGCTTTGTTCTGCTTTCATGGACAACACACCTCATTGTTCAGGAGTCGTTGTTTAGGCTGTTTCCCTACCAAACATTAGAGGCACATCTGTTGTGATATGTACACTGCATGTGGCCTAGATTATTATTATATATACACCGGGCAACATTATAGTCTTTTAAATTAAGCTCAAGAGAGTTCTTTGCATAAAATACACAATTTGGTCAAGGGAGAAAGCCAGGATTGATTCCAGATTTTCTGGTTTTACATTGCGCAATTCAGCCAGTAGATGGGTATCTCTTTCTCACTCCTGTTTTACACCAAAGAGCCATACATTGTCTTCAATTATGTTAGAGTGTGGGTGGCATTAATGCTGTGTTCATTATGGGCTCAAGGGTCCAAGAGCATATTACTCTAGTCTGAGTCAGGTCTTTGGTGGCTCGTCCATCTTTTCTCCTCATAAGTGAAGTATTATTTTTAGAATTTTGACTCAAATAAGTTTAGAATGTTGCAACACCTCTTGTCATCATGGTCGAGGTCAGTGGACAACTGATTTCTTGATGGTGATGAGTATATGACCTGAAAAAAGCCAGCACCCAACTCTAGCCTTGCCACGTTAATGAAGCGAGCAGTGACCCTGAGTGATTTGGGGTGGTCCCCATTAAAAGCACCTCAGATCAAAATGGACCAGGAATATTCCTGCCTCCCACCAACGCATGGGACTGGCAAGTTTGGACCTGCTTTTGGGGCAAGACAACCAATCCACAGGTAGGGCTTTGATGGAGTCATCAAGTGAAGGAGGCAGAATAGTCCGCTCATACAAGCCACCCAAGTGTTGATCCTTGAGAGAAGGGGTGCCCCAGGAGGATGAGTAGGAGTCCAGCTGGGGTGATAAAGTTGGTCTTCAACGGTTGTGATCTTGCTGAGGAAGTGAAACCTAAACGGGTAAACAAAGTTATGTGTGTTTTCTTAATGTTGCAGTACTTAAGGGTCTGGTACTCTGAAACCACAGAACACAAGCACACCGATGGAGACAAGGGGCATGTCAGCAGCAAGAAAGGCTGACACAAGTTGGGTCTTTAAACTACAAGATATCCCGAACTGCAGCACAGATATATAAACATTATGTAGGGCTCAGTCTTTTAAAACTTTACTTAATGCCCCCCCAGTTTCCTCCAAGCAAGGAGAGAAGACTAAGTAATCTGCACACCCTGTTACGGGTCACTTGTGGCAGAATGAAGTTTACTACAGTTATCCTTGCACAGTCGATCATCTCATGGGGCACATGCAGCGTTAATGCAAAGTGGGTCCTTGTTTTTTATAAGCAGCCCCATATTAAAAAGTTGTCTGCGCTATGTGACCCTCTTCTATTCAGCCTCCTTGTGCAAGGGCACCCCCAGTACCCAATACATATTAATTGATGCTCCTTCCTTCAGGGTAGTTCAGGGCAGCATTTGAAGGATTCGGGACTCTTAAATACCTTGCCCACCTCCTAGTCTTTCCAGGGCCTGGGCTGATGAGTCCAAAGCAAGGCTCGCCTCTGATGCAGTCCAGCAATTCCTTCCTCCCATGCTATTCCAATAGAAATAATCATATCTGTGATGTCAAACACCAACATTGTCAAGTAGATGTGTGGGTAAGAGCAGTAAAACTATTATTCACTACATACACTTGTCCTGATAATATGTTAGTAATCTTTGTAGCGGAAGCAATATTTTTGCAAATGGGTATTAAAATTACAAGATTGTGTTATGCAACCCTTTTTCTTTGTCAGGTATCACTCCCTTCTCCTGCCATTCTACATCTCTCCTTACAGGGTTGTTTGAGGAG
This sequence comes from Pleurodeles waltl, assembly GCF_031143425.1. Classification (NCBI taxonomy): domain Eukaryota; kingdom Metazoa; phylum Chordata; class Amphibia; order Caudata; family Salamandridae; genus Pleurodeles; species Pleurodeles waltl. The sequence goes on from NC_090444.1 coordinate 1,191,255,534, forward strand.
CTGTTTATGGTCCAACACTCATCACATGGTGTGAACCATGCTGAATGCGGCACAAGATGACTGGAACAAAGTAAGGCACAAGGTTTCTATGTTTGCACTAAGAAAGCATTTTGAATCCAGAGAAATGTGTGTCTGGCACAAATCTGGGATAATTGCCATTCTTATTGCGGTGACTGAGACGACTGCAATAGTTGTCTTGGAGGTTCATTTCTTTGTGCCAAAAGACGGTTCCACCCTGAGTCACCTACCTTTTGACCGTTACACTGATTGTTCTTCTGTAGCCTCCTTTCAGGCAACTTAAAGAAAATGTCCCAGGACACTGCAGCTCTTTTCAACCAGTAATTCAAGGATGATTTTATATGCATGTGTATGGTACTTGCATGATCCGAACCCAGCTAAAAGACAGCAGCGCACAGTATATGGTCAAAGGCATGGATGCATTCAATTAAAAATAGGAGGTGCGGTGCGCTCTGAGAGTGAAGGTGATCTGCTACATTGTGCTGGCATAGTTTTCTTAAGTGGTGTGCCTTCATCTCTTTCTTTAACAGGAGCAGGGTTGGGGAAGTCCTGATAGGTAGGGGATGTTGTTCAAGATCGCGGGTTCGTAAGTGAAGAAGGTACAGTGCCTTGTTTTCTTTGTGTACACTTCTTTATCTTTTGTCTGTCCTGGCTGTGGGTGTGCCAAGAGCCACCAGAGTTTTTGAGTATATTATCCAGATAGATAGGAGTGCTGGTTGACATGGCTTTGTGGATGATGCAGTTGGTTTTAAAGATGCTACGGGCAGGAAAGAGGAGCCAGTGAGGATTATGTGGTCATGTCTTCATGCCTCTGAGGTGTGTGGCAGCATGTTAGATGCCTTTAAATGGAGGGAGGTTGTTTCGAGTTTGGTAGGATGTGGAGCAGAGCATTACCACCATATGTATGAGAGAACACATGGGTTCTAACAGCAGTTCAGAAATTAATTTCTGTGAGGAATGTTTTCACTTCTTGCAGTAGAGAGAGCTGTACAACGTCTTATTAGTTTTTATGGTGATGCGTTCCTTAAGGTTGGTGTTTGTTGCCAGAGTAAATCTGAGTGGCGGGCATTGCGGGAAAGTTGAAGTTTGAATTCATCCAGGTTTATGTCCTCTGGCCACCTTGAAACTAGCTGTTGCTGCTTGTTCTTGGTGAATAGTAGGAATTCAGTTTTGATGTGTTTGGGATTCATGTAGGTGCTGGACAGTCAGGTCTAGAAGGGGTGCAGGGAGAAGGGCCTCCTCAGGCCCACCAAAAGGGGGCTGTAGTGGGACAATGATGGCTGCAAAATGGAACAGATTGGCACCATTTTTAAAGATGTTTTCCTAATTCATGGGTTACCAAATATTTCTTAAAAAGGTTATCTGAAGCTCATATTGTTGGATATCCTTATACAAAGAAAGCATAATAAATGTTGCTTTAAAAATATAACACAACAAGTGCTGCTTTCCTAATATATTGATTCCTATTAAATATTCTCCCTGAAGATCAAACCTGTCAATACAAACAATAACAATTGGAGCATTTTTGGACTTGGCCTTTTCTGCAGGGTCATCCCAAGGATTTTGCCTTCACCCGTCCTTTTTTCTGAACTGTTCTGAACCATTCTTGATGGCTTTAGGACTCTGTGCACTTTATCAATGCTAAAAAGTGCTCTCACCTTTACATATAGTGAAATTGGCTTACACCCAACTGGCACATTTAATTTACTTGCAAACTCCTAGGAAACTGGTAGTACATGTACCCAGGGCCTGTAAATGAAATGCCGTTAGTGGGCCTGAAGCACTTATTGTGCTACTCACTTAAGTAGCCCTTTAAACATTTCTCAGCTCTGCCACTGCAGCCAGTGGGTGCAGCTTTAAACTGCCAAGCCTAAACCTTCCTTTTTAATACATATGTTACCCTCTCAGTAGGCTCGGACCAGTCTATAGAGCATGGTGCAGTATAGTTAAAAAGTTGGACATGTGCTTTTAACTTTTACATGTCCTAGTAGTGAAAGACCCTAGTATAACATTGGGATACTTTATTACATGTAGTAAGTGAACTTTCATTTGGGAGCACATAGAAATGTCAAGCTTGGCGTTTAAAGAATTTTAATTTAAACCCCTCTCTAATGGTAAAGTCGGATTTTAAGTCACAATTCTGAAAATGCCACCTTTAGAAAGTTGACATTTTCTTGATCCAAGCATTTCATGCCTTCAGCCTGTAATGTAGGTCACATGACTATGCGTAGCTGGCAGTTGGTCTTTGTGTATTGCTCCCAGACAGTGAGACAAAAGTGAAATGGGTGTAGGCAGGATGGGCCATATTTGACTTTATAGGGAGCAGAGCTGTGACCTACCACCCTTGCACATCACAAAGACTCTGCCTCAGCACACTCACAAAGGTTTTTTTTCTAGTCTTTAGTGCAACCAGGCAAGCTGGAGCCAAGGCAGAGAGAAAAGAAATCCCAAATACCTCGGGGGGTCAAACCCTTTGAAAGCTTCTCCTACTTCAAAGTTGGCACCAAGGATAGTTGTTGGACCCTCAGACCCAACTCTTCAGCACATCTCCGGACCGGTGGAAGACTCAAAAGGACTGCTCTGCTGCAAGACAGACTGCTACTCTTCTGCCCTGCTACTCTGCTGCATCTTGAACCCAGGACCCCCAGAGTGACTCTAGGAGCCAGTTGGCTGGCCTCCTGATCAGAGCCTCAGGGATAGAAAAGACTCCAACCAACCTGAACCCTGCACCTCTGCCTGCTGTAAGTCTTGCCCCCCCCTCAAGTGGTAGGTACCCCAGCCCTGGATCACTGGAATTGGGCCTGAAGGTGCTCTGCCAGACCAGACGCAGAGCAATGCAAAGCCCTGCAAAGCCTCGCAGCACCACTGCCAGCTTCATCAGAACTAGTGCAGAGCAATAAAAAGCCACACCAAGCATCGCTGCACAGCTCACCGGAACCAACACAGACTGACGTAAAGCATTGCCATCAGAGCCTCATCAGAACTGATGCTGGACACGGCGAAGCCTTGCAAAGCAACACCGCACAAACAGCGAACCAAGGACATAGGATACTTTGGTCAATGAGCCTAACTTGGTCCCTGTAGCCAACCCGTGCTTCATCGCGGTCAGCCTGAACTTGTGACTTTGTCCGGTCCAGAGCGACCAGATAACCACAGTTCGCGTTTTGCATTTTTATGCACTATTTGTACTTAAATCTTTACAATTACATATCTCAGGTGCTACTAAATGGATTTTGTGTTGTTTTGGTCTCAAACAATTTATTACATTTTATTCAATTTTTCTATACTGGTATGGGATTTTTCTTGTGTTGTGTTTTCACTTTATTGCTATTTGAAGTGCTGCGTAGATACTTTACTCGTTGCCTCTAAATTAAGTCTGATTCTAAATTAAGTCTGTCTGCTTTGTGCCAATCTACCAGAGAGTTGAGAACAGGTTAACTTGGGGTTTGCATGTGTTTCACCCTGACAAGAATTGTGGCTGTTGCTTGAGTTGTGTTTTACCCGCCCTCAACCAGTAACCTAATTTCCAACAAACATGTGTTACCTTGACAGGTATTTCATTATCTTGGAGGTAATTCTTTAGTGATAGTAAGTAAATTAACATGAAGTTTAATTTACAACTGGTTCTGTTAACTGATATTGTGTGTTTATTTCTTCAGTATTTCTATTCACTTTCCAATGACAATTCAGGAGTCAGCCAAAGTCCAAAAATAACTACGTTCAGCAGACCCGTAATTTTTGAAGATGCAGCTCCTTAACTTCAACCTACAAATGAATATTACCAAACAAAAAAGTATTGATCGGCGACTACTTCCCTCAAGTTTACAAACAAAGCAATCTTCAATTTCACCTGTCATCCAGCACAGTCTAGTTTGTCACCCACGCCTTCCCTCACACACTGCGCAAGGTGGCTTTGTGCCCCTCTGAGAAGGAACTCCATTAGGTGTGGCAGACGTTGCAAAGCCAAGATGCACCAGCAGTATGGTGCACACAATCAGCATGATGAACCAGTAACAGGGGCTCCATCAGTAGCTACCAGCGAATCCTGAGCTCCATATTACACCACTGGAAAGGCCACAGGAGCGTCTGGGTAATGTACTCCAAAGGAGAAGCATGGGTGTGATTCAGGGATAAAGTTTGGTGGGGGTGAGTCTGTGGGACACGCACTATGGATTCAGCCTTTACCACTCACTGCCTTGTAGCTGATGCCTGCAATGCAGAAGACTAATAAAAGTCCCACTTACATTACTGCTGCCGAACCTTGCCCCACTCTGAGAGTAATAGTAGAAGAATGTTTGCTCAATATGCATGACAACTGCCCTTCATTTTACCTGGCAGTGGCTCACATCCACTATTTACCTTTATAGAACTTGTTTTGTAACTTAAACATAGTACAGTGGTTATGGATACTATAGATCATTAGGTAGCCTGAAATCAATATTGTTGGTCTTCAAATAACGTTCTTATTTGAGTGCTACTTTTCTTCATTTAGTGCTCTCATTCAATACTATTAGTATTCATTTAGGGTTTACAATGAATGCTAAACATATTTAGTGTTCACACTGAAAACAGTTAGTCTTCATTTAGTGTTCACGGTTAATACATCTAGGCTTCACCTTGTGTTGACAAGTGAATGTTACTGGTATTCAAAATGAACAATACTGGTGTTCTTGTAATAGTCAAAAGGAATACTACTGCTCAAGTTCCTTCACATTTAAATACTACTTGAGTAGAAGTGGTATTTCCTATTTTACATATTTCAGCTTCAGGGCACACTACTTTGGCTTCATGTATACTAAAAGAATACTATTTTTAAAAAGAGCACCCCCAGAATGGCAAAAAATGATTTTTTAAAGATCTTCCATTTTGGTGCAGGTGGTGCCCAATGAAATTCAATGTCACTTCTTGCTGACACACTGTCTGGTCACGAAGAGAAAAAGATAAACCAATTTAATAGGATGCCAGTACATCTGTTTCGCTAGTGGCACTGTGTAGCATCCGTGCCAATATTCTGAAGCTGTTAAGAGGAAGAGTTTTTTTTAAAAAAATCACGGAAATTGATTTTCCGCAATCACCTACATTAAAGCAGAGGTCATTTTATTGGGGAAACACCTTAAATAAATCAATTGTGGGCTTCAATAATTCAATTGGGTCTGTTAGCATGTATAGCATACATGATAAACAGCCCCACCACCCCTCCCCCCCAGATTCAGGCAGGAAACTACTGATTTCAAGGCTTGTCTCCTGCCTCCCAATTCCTCCAAGCAGAAACCCGATTTGGAGATTTTTTAAATTGCCAAAAATAATATGTTGATGCCTGTCATTTACGCACCAATCTCCCCCTCCAAGAACACCTCTGTATCAAAGATTAATGCTTTGCCATTAATTCTTGAAGGAGGAAATTAGAGCCTGTGACAGGCCTAGACATTTTATTTGTGGCTGTTTTACATAGTGCAAACAAAAACAGAGTTTGCGCAATCAAATACAGAGTTTAGAACTCTGTTTTATTGGTTGCCAGAGTTTAGAACTCTGTTTTAGTTTGGGCTATATTATTACACGGCAAAAAAATTAATGTTGATTATCAGTCACCATATCCTATTCAGGCATACTTGCCTCTGCTTCAATATGTCAGTGGAGAAAAAACATTTGTCTCACTGTTTTTAGGGTTGAGCCTGCGAGTGCATGCGCTATCGTGTGTGTCTCGTTTGTGAAACTCTGTTGTGTTCAGTAAAGGGCTAGGAGCCCGCCAGTCGCTCATTATTTGTTGGTTTGCATGGCACTCTGCTTTACAGCCTCATACTTTGTCAAGGCATGTCTGGCATCATTTATATTCCTCTGTGTGCAGCAGGGATCAAGTGCTAACTGATTCAACTTAATTAGTGACGTCCATTGCTCCCCACATGATCGAGGTTCTATTTTGCTTTTTTTAACTTCCAATGCCCAGAAACAGAAGGCTTGTGACTGGCAAAAACGTGCCCAGCTGGACCAACTAAATTGCAAAGTTTTAGTTTTTAAAATGAACTTTATTTTTATTCTGTTAAGTCGTCTTTTCCTCAGTTTCGGTTCATGTTTTCTTTTGTTTTTGCTCGTGGGTGCTGTTCTCAAAAGATGGCAATTAACTTGCTCGAAATATGCGAGACCTATTGCATTGCACATGCTTGTTTTAAAATCTTCCAATTGCCTGCTTTTAAAATGTTTGTATATATGGCGTAGTACACAGCAATCGGCTGTCCTCCGATGTTTACCTGTCACCTGCAAAAACAGCTTAGCCTTCAGTCTCATATACTGTTGCAGCTGCAGCACTTGGTAGCCCCCTTAGTTGGCAGACTGTTGTGCCCAATAAATAGGCAAGGCATCAGCAGAGTAAATGCAACCGCGAAGCCCCTGTAAAACCAACCTCCAGCCGGTCATTGCGCTTGCGCATTACACACCCGGCGCAGGCGCATTGTTACCGGTTTCTGTTTCATGGGCAAATTAAGAGTCCTATCCCGGAAGAGAGCAGGTAAGAGGCGACCAGAAGGAAGGGTAACACCGGCGCGGTTTAAGGGCAGCGCAGTAAAGGGAGGTCAGATCGATGCTCGGTGTGGCTGGCCGTGCAGGGGCCGCTAATGGCTTTACGGTGTCCGGCGCGACCTCTTTATTGAGTTAGAGCACCAGATAAGTCGAGGTTGCTGCGCCCTTCACCAGAGCGAGAATACCAGCGTCCTGGGGCAGCTGCACGCGCTGCATGGTGGGAAGGAACAACGCTCCAAAAGCGGCTAACGGGAGGCTGTTGCAAGAACACAGCGGTGTTGCCGTAGTAGCACCCCGGTCTGACGGTACTTAATGGCTGTCACTGCTTGTTTACATTCCGTGGTATCAGTAACACAAGATTGATTCCTCCACTCTAAAAAGTGTTTTAACTACTTTTTCTTGCTGAGAAAAATAAAGTATTCACGTGTGCGTGCTCGTATGGTGATGGTGCCAGGATGCTCCCAGGAGTAGCCACGCACTTTGTAAAACACCATAATTCATTCTTTGTAATAATGTTGTTATAGAGCGCATGTGATGTGCAACACAATTTGTGGCTATTCTGGGGTAACTGTTTTGCTAAGTGAAGGAAGGCGTTATACAACCTTTCAAGGGTTGACAACTATTTCTTTCCGTAAGGTTATCATTTACCTGGCTGTGTGAAGAGGCCGCCAATCGTGTTTCTTTGTTATTAACATGGACTGCTCTCTTCTTTATGTTTATAATATGACAGTACCCTTTTGTTTTTCTTAACTCAGTCAATATCAGTCGTAATTCCGAGCATACACTTAATCCTGTCCTCCCTTGCCATGATAACATAACTTTGTTACTATTTCTCAGTAGTGGTTACAGAGCAAGGAACACTTGTCTTCATTTTGCAACACAATCTAAAATTACAGGTTCCTCAGATCTCCCATAGTTACCACTTGCAACTGAAGAAACCAGAACTTCTCGATAAAATGCGTATACTGAATGCTCACAGTTTATTGGAGAGCAATGGCATCTTCTAGCTTTCTTAGAGACGTTCACCTCCGCATAACTTTCAACCATTTTACTGAATCACAAAGTCCTTAAATTAACTCCATGCTTCTCTAGCAACATAAACATCCATACCTTTTACAGTCGCAAAGCATTCAGTCCACCAGGCACCCGTGTTTGAGTCATATCCAGACTTATTAATTACATACACAGATACAACTAGAACCTCGGTTCTTTAATGCCTACCCTTTCTCATTTTCAACTTTTGACTACAGCGAACGCAAATCTCTCCGAATCTCCAAGGTTAGGAACACTCCTTTTATATTCCTTTTGTCTACAATTCTGTCATTTATACACAGTTATGAAGGAAGAAAGGTTGGAGGTGCTCACTGAAGTGGTTGTAGTGTGCTCTTTCTATCAATAGTGGGTTTATTAGATGTCACTTCTAAAAATAGATGTGGAATTCTGACCTCTGGTAGTAATTGGTTATGTTAAACATTTCAGTGTATCAAATAAGACAATTTATTGTAACCCACTCTTGGAAAGTTTACATAGTTGAAAAGCAGGACTTCAACGGCTTACCCTCATATACTCTATTTGGACTTCAAATGTTTTCGCTCTGATTGAGCAACCATATCGAATGGAAGCTTTACTTAACTGGTGGGCATCTTTATTGCTCTATAGAGCAGTATTTAGGACTTGTTGAATACAGAATCTCTGGCAGGAGGCTGCAAAGGCCTCCACCTAAAAAAAAAAAAAGTGAACAAAAAAAACAACTATTTAATCTATCGATTGTTTGCCACACTAAGGCTCTCATTACGAGTCTGGCGGTCTCACTGCTGTGAAGCCGTATTCCAAGTTGTGGCCAAACTTCCACAACTCTGCCTGGCCCACCTGTGCGTTTGCACCACCGTGACCGGCAGTGACCTCCTCCATTCCGGCGGCATGCCTCAGGCCGCCGTCCGGATTACAAGGTTGCACACCGCCAGGCTTTCCGTGGCGGTCACAGCGCCACAAAAAGCCTGGCGGTCATGCACCCGGCAACAGGAATCTTCATTCTTGTCGTCGGCACATAAGTCATCACACATCCCTCCCCCACTCGTCCATACACTCACAGGCACCCCTTCACGCACTCCTGCATTCACATACACACCCATTCAGCATACGCATACATGCACTCGGACACACCTACTCACTCGCATTCATCCATACAGACGCCCCATACACGCGCACATACACGCACACTCGCAGACGCACACACATTCAGCACACACATTCAGCACTCCCTCCCCTCTCCGCAAACTCACACACACACTCACCCAAACACACCACAGACCTTCCCTCCCCCCTTTTTTTTTTCGATGCCCACTTCTTCTGTCGAGGAGGACTTCCAGGAGGGGATGGGTCCTGGTAACCTTCCCTCTCTGCCAGCAGGAAACCGCCGAGCCGTATTACGGCTCGTAATACGGAGGGTGGAGCCACGCTGGTGTGGCGGTGCCGACGAGGGGACATCCTCTACACCGCTGACCACCAGAACGAATGATGGCTGCTCTCCGTCTCAAAAATGGCAGTGAGCAACCACCACTCGTAATATGGCGGTCGAATGGCTGGTTTGGCTTTGGCCATCAATGGAATTGACCGCCAAAGTCGTAATGAGGACCTAATTGAGCCATTTAGAATATGCTGGATTACTGTTGTACAGGTGAATCTGTAGGATTGATGCGAACATTATACCCCCTCCTTAGATGGCCTTCTGAAAGGTGTAATCAAAAACATACAATTCAATGGTGCTAGCACCTATGGCCCATAATACGAAGGCACAAAGCACCCCCACCCTTTACATTGTGCATTAATAGATTTCCCAAAAACATTTGACAGTACAGGCAGGGCCTTACAGTGGACGGCCTCTTGAATTTTGGTTTTCAGCACAGCCTAGTAAGAATTCTCTATGATTTATTCCTGGTATTGGACAGAGGTATTAAAATTTACAAGAAGATAACTTGCTTCTATGGATTTTGACATGGTTGTGTTTTAGCACCTTATTTAACATCTGTTTAACCTACTTTATTGTTGCCTAAGGTAGGCTGAGTGACTGATCCTTCAAAATTTGACACTAGTGGTGCAGCTGACTTTGTTATGCTGATGGCCCTCTCCCTCTCTATGTTATCATGGTTGATCTTTGAAGAGCTTTGACTATCCTGATATTTTATGCCAAGGAGAATAAGTTAGAAATTAACTTAATCCAACTCCTAGCTTTTCGCAAATCATGCTTCAAAGACCATTAGGCAATATGTAATGTACTTCTAACCACAACAATTGAGTTTGTTGAATCTGGTACAGGGATTCAGTGATTATATATACATATAGTGGGTGTTCCTTCAGACCTCTATTTGGAGCATAAAAAGCCAAATCCATATAAAATGTCTCTTAAAGATCTCTTGTACAGATCAAAGCTATGGGAAAATCTATGGACCTCTTAGACTGGCTTACCTCCATCTTCTTGGAGTGTCTACCCCCAATGAAAGGTATCCAATTTGAGTTAGGGTGGCCTCGAGCTGGGTACATTCACTGCAAATAGTACCAAATATTTTCTTCTTCTTTTTGTCTGGATGTCTATTCCCATAACTGTCTAGAACTGCAATCAAATCAATAAACCAGGGTCAGCACTTTTTGCCCTATTTAGTATTACTTGATTGAAACTTCTTGATCGTAATGATGTGACCACATTTAAACAAGTGCAAAGAATTCCCTTAAATTACAATCAGTTGGAAGTGATGTCCTAATTATAAGCTGATTCATATGAACTATTGGCTGAATTACAATTATCATTAATTGACCGAACTTTATGATTATTTCTGAGGCAACCTAAAAAGACAATGTTGAACTTTGTCAGATTTAATTAAAATCAGTATAGTATAAAATCAGTCACTATATGCATTTGCCTTTACCTGTACTTTTCCTTGTATGGTCCGTTTCACAACCACGTTCTTCATTGTAATGTGTTGCTTCTACTTTAGAGGCGTTCATCATCAAGGTGGTACATGGGCATCTCTTTACTTCATTTTATGTTGTCCCTAGGTGTAGAGTATCCAACCCAAACTAATGCCTTAAATGATGTGTGTCCTAAAGACACCTCCAGTAGGTGGGCCTGAGATGGATTCATTCCATTCACTGCATTGGAGCCTTTCTGATTTATTCCTTTGTTTTTTTTTTTTTTCCTTAAGTGAACTCACATTCAGAGTGTGAATACGAATGTGAATACGAAACAGACATGTGTGAAGTTGCGATGAATTTGCTCTGCAAATGTATGTTGATTTTTTTTTCTTCTTCCAAACGATGCAAACTTCATAAAGCTTGCAGATCACCCTTTGTAAAACTAAGTTTGCAAAAATATCATAGTGTAAAGAAATGTAAATAAATGTTATGTGGACGTTTTGCTTATAAAGATTTACAAATCCCAATGAATTTTCAGCATCTTGCCCAAAAGGTCACAATTGGAACTTCCTTCTTCAGCCCTGTTGGTATCTCACAGTGTGTGCTAAAAGGATCATTCATGGTCCAAACCTACAACCAGTACTCAGAAGGTCCTTGGGCATTATCAAAAAAGTATTTGTCTTATACCGTCAGTTTGCGGATGATACTGTTTTAAGCACCTTGAGACCATTCTGGACAAGATGTTGTTACATGCCCTGAAACTTAACCACATAAAACACATTTCCCAGTCTCCTCTAAACGCTTCAAAGTCCGAAGTTTCAGTACCAAATAACATGGCATGCATTGCCAAGAGTGACAGGTTTTAATTGAGGTTCCTGCATGGAATTTGATGTTTCATCAAAGAACTAGATCTCCAGACCCTAGTTCAATCTCTTGTCCTCTGAAGACTTGGATATTGCAACTCCATCTTAACAATAATAATGAAAGTGCACTGTGCACCATTGAAAGCAGCTATTTATGTAGCAACATACTTTGGCCCAGAAAGTAATCACGTTGCTCCCATTCTCCATACACTCTAGTGACTTCACATTCAAGTTAAATCTACTTACAAAACAGCATACATCACTCATACAGTACTACACACTGAAACGCCTCAATAACTGACAAAAAAATCTGAAAAGTTCAGGAGGTATAAGCTCTTTCTAAGGCACCTTCTAAAGGACCCAGCATTAAAATAAAAAACATTGCATTATTGTTCTCTTGCTCTCTGGTTGCCTCAGTACAATCTGGCACGCTTTTTTATAATAGTCTTTGTGCCATTAGTTTGCAACTGATGTACAAGAATGACCTTGACCAACTTCTATTTGAAAGATTCTTCCAACCTAAATGTCTCCAACGCTCTTCTTTTGATACATTTGTTTTTTTCACCCAATTAAGTTTCCTTTTATCTTTTTGCATCCCCTATCTTCCTGATGCTTATTCCTGTTCAAGGTCCTCTAGTTTCCTTTAATTACCTCTTATAGTTTTCAGTCTCCTTCCACCTCTACAATTATAAGTAGCGATCACTCGCTTCATATGGTTTTTAATGGTATAGTTAGGAAATGTATTTTGTTGACTTGACTTAATTCTTATATACATTTATAGTTTGCTCACATCCTTGCAACCTAACATCTTTGTTTTTTCTTTCTTAGCCTTACAAAGATATGTTGCATGTAATCTGTATTTATTTGTTGATATTGATTATTCTTGCATGCTTTAAGGTAATCTATTCAGTCTGACTGTAGCTTTTGTCATTTCTAGTTGGCTCGTTATTCCAGAGTTAAGGAATACTTATCATACGTGTATAGCACTCTTCTGCCCAAAATCCATGTTTGTGCAATATAAAACTACAAAACTGAAATAAGGTACAAAACAAATCATTAAAATAGCTGGTCAACGTAGTAAGCAAAAAACTCATTATCTCCATAACTGTTACGCAATGTGTTCAGCTGAAAGCGGAGCTTCACATGAAAAGTTGCTAAACTTTTAGATACATTTCAAATTTACTTCTGTATGTTCACTCTATGGGTGTTGTACATTTTTGTAAATAGACCGCTTTATTGGCATTTTGTAGCAATTGAACACAACAACTAATAGTAACCTTTGCAAAGTGGATATCCCCTGACATCACATATCAGCAAGACCTGTCATGGTCTACCTTCAATCGAGTGAGACGGCTGGCTAAATTTGGGCAAATCCTTCTTGGCCAATACTATGCCCCACCCCAAGAAAGTCAGCTCATGCTGTTTACTCCCTTGATCTAGAATATTTGAGTGCCCTCTGGAGTGTGAGTGTGACCTGGCCTCCTATCACTTTCAACAGTACCCTGGATACCAAGGCCCATATTTATACTTTTTTAGCGCTACATTTGCGTCATTTTTTGACACAAAGCGGCGCAAACTTACAAAATACAACTGTATTTTGTAAGTTTGCACCACTTTTGCGTCAAAAAGCAGCGCAAATGCGGCGCTAAAAAAGCATAAATATGGGCCCAAGAGCTCTGAAATACCATACAGCTCTACATTGTGTTGAAGAATTCCCCAGGTAAGCAGGCCCTTGGGATACGGAGGAGCCGAAACTCTTTTCCTGCACGACAGCCACACTCTACTAAAATAAACTTTATGGAGATAACTGAATTGCATCAATCAGTATTAGATATGGTTACTTCCTATTGGAGCTTCACTCTATCCACCTGAGGTGCTTGTCAGTTCGGGCATCCTCAGTTTGGCTTCCAGTGGATTGAAGTCTGGAATCGTATCCATGTTTGTCAGATATGGCATTGGCACATGCTTTAATTGCAGGTGACAAAAGAATTGCTTTTGGAGAATGCTGAACTCCTTGCGCAGCTCTGCAAAGGATTTCATGCAGTTGAGAGTAACTGCTGATAACAGAACGTAGACCGCTAGTCTCTCCCAACCATAAAACCTTCCAGAACAACTACCTGTAAAAGTTGTGTGCATACCCACCCACAGGGGAGACTCCACTTTTAGGGTACCCCACTACCCTATCTGAGGATGGGCCTCTTTCTGGGTCAAAGCACCCTTGTGGCTGGGGCAGCTTTGTAGGAGGACATCCCCTGTATAGGAAGTGCCTAGAGGATTGATCTCTCATCAGCCATGGTTAGCTTCAGTGTTCCAGGTCATGAGTGGGGAAAATAGCCAATCGTTAATTATAACTAGATGCGCAACTTGATAGTGTGACATAAGTCTGTCATACTTAGCCCCCTGGTGTAAGTCGACTTTTAACGCTTTAGTAGGAAGGCTCGGATAATTCCATTCTTTCATATAAAAGTCCTCATCATTGACACTAATCATTTGAAGAGGACTTGAGGAATCATTCTAAGCAAGGTCTGCAGGATTTATAACATTTTGGGCAGTGCAGCCATTTTTACAAGTGCTACTCAGTCCATCAAAGGCAGTGCCAAGGGACCCCAGTGCATGAGATCTCATTGTAATTTGCTTAGCAAAGGTGCTATGTTACATTGTCACCCCTGAAACTTCTCCTTCACTTTACCAATCTCAAGGCGTTAAAAACTGTTAGCCAATTTCACCGGAGTGGATTGCTGTGTCAAGAGTTTAACATCTTTCATTTCTGTGAATGGAAATATAGCTTACTTGGACCAGTTTACTATAAATCCTGAGGCCACACCTTTAGGCATGTATCACTTAGGTCCGTGAGGTACAGGAGATCATCCACACAGTGGGACACTCGGTCCTTCTTTTCAGGCCTTCCGTGGAAACTCCTGGCGACTCAACCTTACACAGTCACACTGCCAAGTACTGTATAGCTAGTGCATAGAATATGGGGAAACGGACAACGCCTCTTGCTCAGTCCCTGTCTGATCGCCAAGGGGATAAATAACACCTCTTTTACTCGCAACCATGCAGTGGGACCATTGTATTACAGGCATATGTCCAATAAAACATGAGGGTCAATATCTGCTCTAGGATAAGGAACATGTAGTTCCAGTCCATATTGTCCATGACTGTCTCAAATTTCTGGGCAAGAATGCAAGGGAGTGCAAAGCAGGTTCACAAGGGCTAATGCTTTGAACGGCTGGCATATGTTATGTCTTATGGATATCTGCTCCATAAACCCTCTTGGATCAGAGTGGTTAAGGTTAATTATTTCCTGGAGGAGTCAATTTGCTAGGGCTTAGGCCAGTCCATTTGTGAGGTTGATGAGAGCCACTGGCCTGTAGGTCTAACAGATTTCATCTAGTCTTCAGTATTTTTCCAAGTGTTTATTATTTTGTGCAGTCAAGGAGTGCTCCATCTTCTTACACCCCCATGACCATTAGATGCATAAGCTGCAGCTGGAGCCCCGCAAAATAGTTAGCTTCTTTAGTGCAGAGGCCAAAACGTTCTTGTCCTGTGCACTACCTCTACGGTCACGAGTACGTGAACATTTTATCCTCGCCACCAAAGAGGTTACACATTAGTCTTCCTACTAAAGGTAGATATTCCCTCCAAAGCTTGCACCAGAAGGATCTACTTTTAAAAAAAATGTCACTCTAGTTGCAAGGAAAGCAGCTGTAAGATAAGAGTTTCCCTCTAACCTGAGCTTTTTAAATGTGTGTGAGCAGTGATGTCATGACAATCTGATACTCCACAAAATTCCTTATTTTGACACCAATTATGTGGGCTTTCTGCACCCTGGGACTGGAAACTAGGAGGTGAACCCCCCAGTCTTTTCTCTAAGGAGAAAGAAAGGGAAAGAAAGGTTGGTGCCCCAGGGTTGATGGATGTAGTCTAGTGCAAGATAGGCTAGCCTGCACCCCCTCTGTTTCTCACCATTTTTCATTATGGCCTGGTGGGATGGGCAGATAGAAGGTAAAATTAACTAGTCTGCCTACTTGGGGTAAATGAAAGCTCATGAGACTACAAGGGAGAAACATGAGAAAAAGGAATGGAGAATTAAGCACTAACATCAATCAGCAACCAGAAAGTATTTCTGTCCCTTCTGGGATGCAAAATGGAGTGTTACCCAATAGGTCTTCCAGCCCAGCGGTCAAAGAAACACTAGTTTCCTCTCATTCATCATGAGGAATGGCTGTAGTATTAGTTCTGAAACCTAGAGATCCAGGGTGGTCTGGCTTGTGTGGTCCCAGCACATTTTCTTACCTACAGTCCCAAATTATGTCAAAGTATGGGTCTCAAAGGCTATCGTTCCCATATTTATTTGTTGAAAACTCAACCACTTCTAGCCAATGGCCTAAGTCTTACTACCATGCGGTCTTACACTCCTTAGGATTAGAACGCTACACTAAATGTGTGAATGGACCTAACTCATGTCAAGGAACAAACCAAAGCAATAGCCGTATGAAGACCTCATCAATGCCTTATTGACTTAGCTTTTACCATATGAGTTGATGCATAGTCAGTACAGAATGAAAAATCATTATAAGCTGCTTATTTAATATTTTTTGACAACCAACAAACACTATATATCCCTGCAACCAGGTATGTCTTATGGATGTAATAGATTAGAATGTTTATAGATCGGTCATCGGATGAAAACATTGTCCTGTGTTTCCCTTTTTAGGTTGAGCCCAGGCAGTGCTCAAGCGTGGCCTCTCAACATGTTGTAACCTACATCTGTGGGATTTAACCACACCCATCTCACAGCCTTCACTTTCATTTGTTCCCTGGCCTGCCTTTCAAAATTGCCTTCATTTAGTTGGTAAATGTTTCACTTTTGTCCCGCCTTGAGGCGGCTTTGTTTCCGCCTTGCAGACTGACCCTGTTACATGATTACATGATTGGCCATATAGTTTAGTGTGGCAATTAATTTCTTCTTTTGCCTTGCTGCTTCGCGCTGCATGGCCTATGTTGTTTCTTCCTTTTCTTTGTTTTGGGCATGCCGCTGTTTCTTTGTGTGTCTGGGCGCTTTACATCACTACGTTAAGTTACATATAGTGCGACCTCATACTTATTTTTATTTTTAAAACAGCATATTACTCTTGTCTCCCCCCTCATACCATGAATGAACAGCTTAAAACCTTTCACTAATGAGTGCTGTGCTACAGTTGTCAGCACAGCACCCGAAAGTCATTGCGGATGTGTGGAATTCAGGATTGCCGGGTGCAATACCTTATGTGGCCAAAAGATGTCCCAAGGGACACCTAGAGACAACCTGTGGTACTGCACTCTTCCCTGCTTCATGCATGTTAGAAGTGTAAATGTTGCAGGTTTTTTTCAGCCAGCATATTAAGTGTAAAAGCGTTAATGTAACCATGTTCACCTGATTACATTTCATATGCTTCACTTAATCTTGTTTTTTTTTTTTTTTTGGTCCATGCTATCCAAAGCGTTCCTACTGTAATTAACACTCTCCGTCAATAGATGTCTCAAATGTGGCGTAGCACCAAAGCTGCTCCCTTTGTAACTGGGGAACAAGGTTTGAGTATCGGCGTTGGTTCACCATCACTTGATTCTGGGCAATTCACTTAATCTCACTGTTCCCCCTAAAGAATGATTCTGCACTTGTGTAGTATAATTGGTACTCGTGTAAAGCTTCCATACCTGCTGGTCGAGTTTGTGCTATATAAAACTGCAAAATAACGTGGTGATTTTGTAGAAGATGTTAAGAAGATTTAAGTCATCTAGCACCAAGAATTTACATAGATGCTGAGCTTTAAGTCACTTTAAAATATATACGTTGTCATCCTTTGTGGCATGGAAAGGTGCATTCAATCGTGTATGATGCAGTGTCTGTCAAATTTCACCAGGAATTTTTACAGAAGGCAAAAAAGCTTCCACACTCTGTTTGGAAAGACTTAAAAATGTTGGTCATTTCACAAAATAATGAGCTTTATCCCACTTATTACTCCTACAAATCTGCATTTCTCTCTTTCTGCTGCCCCTTAAGCCCCTCTCGTGCACCCTACTTACCATATAATAGTATGGTTCAGCTACTGAAAACATAGGATGAAAAAGTGTGATTACACAGATTAGTGCTTGTCACATTGATTAAAAGCTGCCTCTCCAGTTCCAACTTCTTCTAAGTAACAGCAGCAAGGAGATGCCAGCCATCAGCCAATTTTGCCCCTTGTAAAGATCCACATCTGTCATAAACTCTTTAGCAAACGCTTTTCAGATATACTCTCCCAGCTACTGAAGACTGCAATCTAACCCACTTCCCTACTTGTGCAACTACATTTATCATACCTTTGCCCTAGTTCTCCCCTGGGACATCGTAAGGATTTTGGGGGCCCTGGGCCAAATGTATTTTTGGGACACCGGTTTCTAACAGATTCAAATTTATGAGCCAGTTTCAACTGTTTTGCACCCTCTTTGGCCAGGTCACTGACAGTGCACAGGCACACTGGTCCAAATTCTTAATGTGTTTACATCTAATATTCAAGAATAGTGATGTGTGTTTTCAATACTTGTAACCCAGCAGCAGCTCACTCATATTACTGCAAATAATCTCTGTGACATCCTCCCATTTCTCATATGTGAGGTCCTGTTTTTGGTCTTAAATAACCTTTTTTATGGATGTTGCATGAAACAAACACATTTCTCTAAGAAGGTCAGTAACAGTCCCTCACACATTTCCCACATTAAAAATAAATGAATAAAAAACTGTACTAAAAACAACCTACAAAATGTTCAAGATCATCTGGGTAAGACTCTCTGCAGTAAACAGAAGTGCTTTAGTTACATGCAGGGCCACTGGAATTATATGGCAGAGAGGAGCAAATTATGCGGCAGGGCTGACCAATTTAGGTGGCAAGAAAAGTCCAGTTATGCATTTACAAAGAGTGATCTTAGCATAGTAAACCTTTTGTTGATGACATTCTTAGGGAAACACATATACCTTTTTGCACAACATATTTTTTTATGAACACCCCAATTCTGCTTTACTTTGGTGTTTTTCATACGTCACTTCTGGGAAATACACATACACCAGATATCATTAGAATCCCCAACATGTGGGGTAAAAGAACACCAGTTTGGCCTGGAGGTTTTTGTAGGGAAAAAAGTTACGAAGGCTTAAGCGCAAACTGCCCAGCTATAAAAAGGCTTTTTCACTGGAGAGGGACACTGGTGGTGTGGGCAGTGTCTGCACTTAAGGGATTAAAGAATACCACCAGGTATTCGTTCATTAAGTCCCAGTTACCTTTCAGGTTGCAATTTACTGTATGCAATTGCAGTATCTTTGGTCATCAGAGGTAAGTCTAGATTCTGGTTTTCACTGCCCAAATGTTGGCCAAAAGGAGATCATCCAGAAACCTGCAGCACTCCACTGTAAAGGTCGGCTATCTTCAGCAACACAATGGGTTATAGTAGTTTGCAAATACCTGTGCTGATGGTTCTATAACTATTTATCCTCCTGCATCACCTATACCTCCTCTGTGTCATGACTCTTCTTCTTTCCTGCTGAGCCAGTAGAGCAGTTTCCCAGTTTTATTTTCTTGACAGTCTACTTTGTAATGCCATCCATGCCCCTCTGGCATCCTGTAGAAGGAGTTGTTGGTATTTCAGTTTCTCATCACCCCTGTGGAGCATCAGCCCTTCTGCTGGTTCATCCCTCGATCTTCCCTCTAATGTAATTAAGTTAGTTTCTAGCTTCTGTATCTCTTCTGCCTCGTACTGTTTCAATGTTTATATATATATATATAATCTTAAAGCCCTCTCTCATGCTACTTGTTTAAGTATCTGAAAAAAGTCTTATTGTAGATTTTAGGGATCCTGTATTCATCTGAAAGTATGACTGTATGTCTTCTTTAAAGACCCCTAAGTTTATCCTTGGCCAGCAACCAGGCATTTAATAGCCATATTCCTTGCTGCCTCTTCTGTCCACTCCCTAAGGCCATCTCTATCGGAGTATGATCAGGCTACCCCCTCTCTTATCCTCAGACCCCAGTCACACTAGTTGTGTCCGTTGCAGGCAAAAAAAAAAGTAGTTAATATGGGAGAAAGTGTTTGGGCTACTGAAAAATAGGTGTAGGCCTTATTATTGGGACTTGGAGTACATTTCTGACCTTTTTGGAAATAATGAAGATTCCAGTCAAATTCAGATTTTCAGCCGTCACAGATGTCCAAGAGAAATTCTGGAATTCTTCTTTGAAATTCAAGATACTGTTAGTGTTTTGTTATTTGGATTTATAGAGTGTGCTTACACCCGAAGGCATTATGGCATTGAGGCTTGAACACTACCATGGGAGCCTTAACCCGAATAATCACCCGAACCCAATATTTGATCGAATTTCCCTAAAAAATTCAGCTCCTGAATCTGCAGTTGATCTAGCGGTTAGAAACTACACTCCTCTTCATGAAAAAACAATGTTTGGCAGAGTTGAATGGAATAACTTATTAGACACATAAAGGAAAAAAAATTAGTATTACGCAATAATCAAGGGCCATACAAAAGACAAAAATGGATAATCTGCTATAAATGCCAAATAAAATAATACAGTAATAAGGCAAAATCATAAATCCCTAGTTAGGCATATTCTAGGCAAAAATGCTGAGTGTCAGACTCTTGAAGAGCACCAACTGCATAACAGGCCACCGATAAGGAAAACTGTAAAGTAATCCCATGTAGAACAAAAACCTAAAGGATTTTATAGACCAAACACTCAAGCTATTTATAGATTCTGTAAATTCAGCATGGTAAGGGTCGCATTTGGCAAATCAGCATCAACAACGTAATAATTTAAAACAATGCAATTATTTAAGCACTAACTGATTTCTCGAGGTTGGAGAAATCTTTACCTTGTTCATCAGTAACTACGCCCCAGAGATGTTTAATACACTAGAAACGTTTCTTGAACAGTGGCTCCTAATCTAACACGTCTTCAGCAGAAATTCCAACGGAAGTCCTTGAAAACAATACTTTAGGTACATCATGGAAGCCTCATTCACAGAACACACTTTCTAAGAAGATATTGTACAACGCTAATGTATTGACATCATTTGTTCGATGCATGGTGAAACAAGGGGAGAGATGGCTTTTCAGCCGGACACTGATTGGGAGAGGGGAACAAGCAGAAGACGTGGAAAAGAACACAAGAAACCGGCTTCCATTTTATAATAAATTGCGTACTACACGGAAATGTGCCGTAACTACTCATAACCTAAGGTGGCGGCGGCCGAGGACGCGACTGATTGAACTTTCACGATCTGCTGTTATAGCAGTTATTAAACGGATTGACCATTATTTCATTAACACCTTGAACATAGTCATAAGCAGAAATGAACTACAATTATGCCTTGAGAAAGCCCTGGTGAATGCACCTCATAGGGCGAAACATGTGTTGGCTGAGTACTCTCTATGGTGTACTCTTCACCTACCAGTTGCACGATATGAAGTTAATTATAACTGCTTAATAAACTACAAGTTTGACTAAATGTCTCAGAGAACTTTTCCAATCTTCTAAGGAATATCAAATGCTCATGAAATATTGTATAATTGGCAATTGGATGCCTATAAATTAACAATAAATAAGTGGGAACTTACCATTTATCATTAAGCTCCTAATCTAACACGTCTTCAGCAGAACTTCCAATGGAAGTCCTTGAAAACAATACTTTAGGTACATCATGGAAGCCTCGTTCACAGAACACACTTTCTAAGAAAATATTGTACAATGCTAATGTATTGACATCATTTGTCCAATGCATGGTGAAACAAGGGGAGAGATGGCTTTTCAGCCGGACACTGATTGGGAGAGGGGAACAAGCAGAAGACGTGGAAGAGAACACAAGAAACCGGCTTCCATTTTATAATAAATGGCGTACTACACGAAAATGTGCCATAGCATTATCTAGACTTCTAAGCAACCTATATAACGAATAATTTCAGGTACAACTTCATCAGTTATTCCGTTACAGCCCTGTTCACCTTTAAAACCAAAACATATTTTGCATATTTAGAAAAATTTAAGTGTAAGTAATTAATCTAAGAAATGGCTGTAGCTGATTCCATTAGTAATCAGCAAGCACAGAAAAGGACCTTTAACCTAGCCTAGTTCTTCTAAAACGAGTAATTTGTAAGGAATTTGTTAGGAGAGCACGGCCTTAGTGAATAGTATGAAATGTAATCCGCTTTTTCAAAAAGCCAGTGGCTGATCCATATAAACACTTATGAATGATAAAGTAACACTGGGGGGGTAACAAGGAGAAAAAGCGCTCTCCTACTGAAAATATTTAGTACATATAATCATTAGAGCCTCGTATCCACAGATGGTGCACATATAAGGTACCCTCCCTATTATACCTTAAATAAAACAATCAAAGGATTGTTAAATATATATATGATAAACAATGCACACGTCTTCTTATATATCAGTTGATTTATATAAAATGCAGTCCCAATGCAGTTTTCAAGAATCCTCTTTATTCCTTTTTGATTACATCATTCCAGCCGAAGCCAACACGTGTTTCATCCCACGACTTCCTCAGGGCTTTTATAGGCTGTAAACCATATGTAACAATGTTCTTTCAACATAATGACCAAAAATATTTTGTCAGAGAATTAAAAATGTGAAAGTTTCCAGATTATTGCATCGTGTAATTCTGTGCTGTGGATAAAGTGATTTACAATAGGTGGAGACCAGTCATTAACAATAGTTATTTAAATATTCTCATATAGTTATTTGTGCTATTTAAATGTACTCATTTTAATATAATATTGTTTATTTGTTATATTAAATCACCTCAGTGTCCAGTACATACACTCTTAAGTAAAATCATGACCCCAATTGTGGGCAATCAATGTATATATTTACATGCAGAATCCATGCAGTGCACCCCTTCTTATTTGTGATTGTATTCCTTAATTACCTCTCCTATAGTCCTATTTATATGTTAACATAGCCTCTGATCTGTATCTTGTTCTGTGTTATATCATATTATGTAGTTCAAGAAAAATGTTACTTCGATTTATAATGGGTGACAAGTTCCAACTTCACCTATGCCGAGTTAATGAATAAAATAAGGGTTTTATTAATGTATGATTTTCTTTAGAATATGACTTTTTAATTATTAATCTTAACGGTATTGTTCTCTGTCGTTAACGCTCACCTCTCTATTATTCTGTAATTCCGCATACAAAACATGAGTGTCAATCCAGTTGTGTATTTATCCTAAATAGAAGAAGTGAATAATTACTAAATACACCTCTATTGCGGGAAACCGCTTTTTGGTAAGAAACTCTAATATCAAATAGAGTTCCTCATTTGCTCACCTTTGTGTCAAATGAATTGTCCTCCGGGTTGCGAGTACACAAACAGAGGTCTTTGCTAACCATGCCGTATAAATATGTGATCAGACCTTAAAATAAACAAAGGACTCAACATATCGTAAGTCTACGCCATATTGGAAACACTAGACTTCAACCTTAAATGTAAAGAAAGGACTAATTCTATCGCTATTCGTCGCCATGTTGGAAACCCTCGTAAGCTAATACGAGGCATTTCCAACTTACTGATACTAATTCGGAAATCCGAATCAGTACCAGTTTGCTAAAGACCACTTGATTAATTTATAATATGTGAACATTATATATTATGCTAACCCAATATCTATTGTTTTTGTTTTCATTAGATATTATAACTGTTATCTGGCAAAAAGACTCAAAAATCGTCACCATGATGGAAACCCTTGTAATCTGATATGGGGCATTATCTCACTCAGTTAATGCTAAATTGAGTTTCTAATATGGTGTTTGCTATGGGCCACTTGGTTAAGTTATATTATAATACACATTAAGTATTAATTGGAAGTCAGTGTAAGTGTATATCGAATTGATATTAACTTTGATTCTAATTCTCTTGCAATTATCTATAGTGCATGGATTCTGCACCTAAATATCTAGTTACATTAAGACTAATATGCATACTTCTTAGTATAAATCGTCACATGATATAATAAAATTTTCCTGAAACCAATATTCTTATACTAGGTTATCTAGTGTGTACATTTATATTACAATGTATAATTCCATCTGAGTTATTGACTCTCACCCAAAAAATATTCGAATTCATAATCTGAGTTTAATCCATCTTCAACCGCCCTCAAGCGCATAATCCAGATAGATTCTTTCCTCCTTAGCGTAAGCTCTCTATTTCCACCTCGGGGGTTCGTCTTTGTGTTCAAAGCCTTATGCTCTTTCTGTGCAATACAGTTTCTCATATGTAGTGCAATAGGATAGCGATCGTCCTCTAGTCTGACCGCCCTCCAGTGTTCTGCAATTCTAATTTTAGGTGGACGAATGGTACTACCAACATATATTCGATTACATTTACATACCAACATGAATATCACATATGTCGTATTACAATTGATATATGTTTGAATGGTATACTTTTGATCTCCAAATCCATAAAATTATTTCTTAGCATGCCATGTCCCTTTACACATACCACAACTACCACATTTATAAAAACTTTTGTTGTGAGTGTCTAGACAGTTTATTTCCCGTCTTTTCATAGGGTAACTAGGGCATAAAGTGTTACTCAACTTTTTCCCTCTGCGATAAGATACTTCAAGTTTTGTCTTGAAATATATTTCCTCAAAGTCTGATCCTGTAGTAGGATATTCCAATGTCTCCTCATAATTCTCATTAATATAGCTGAGCTGTCTGTATAATCCAAAATTATTCCTAATTTCTTCCCTTGCTGTTAGCCTTAACCCTCGTTTTCAAGGTTTGTTGTCGAGATATTCTAATTGCCTTTCTTAGGGACCTATTTACCAGTTCTGATTTGTATCCCCTTGCTATAAAACATCCTTTCATATCCTGTAAACATTCTATAAAATGTTTCTTTTCTACAATTCGTTCTCGCTCTTAAAATTTCTCCAAATGGAATAGCTTCTATCTGGCGTAGCGGATGAGCACTTTCCTCATGTAATATCGAATTACAGGACATCTGTTTCCGATATAGTCTGCTCTCTGTCCTATTATTTTTTATGTATAACTCTACATCTAGAAACTCTATACGTTTATACTGTGTTGGTATGTAAACTTCATGTTCCCTTCATTACTGTTCAGACAATCACAGAACGTTTTTGCAGTTCCATTAAACTGCCTGTCCATATCATAAAGCAATCATCTATATATCTTCCCCAGTAAAGAATATATGTGTGCCATTCTGCTGCTCCTCGTCCCCATACCCATTTCTCTTCAAACCATCCCATGTATAGGTTAGCGTAAGAAGGGGAGAATCTCGACCCCATCTTGTGCGAGCTGGAAGCTAGTTGAATAGCAATAGAAAGTCTTGCACACTGCATTATAGTGTATGATGCTTGATTTTAAACTTTTTTTATATTTATATATATATATATATATATATATATATATATATATATATATATATATATAGCATTTTAATCTCATCACAAGCATTTGGTGGCTACAGTCACATTTCTTCTGACATCCTCTGACAGCAGTTGAAAAATAGGTTTTAGAGACTTAAGGAGTCCACTGATGAAACCTGAGTATCCAGTTTCATAGATTAATGAAGTCTAAAATCGAAACTCTTTACTACAGATAGTTATGTATAATATTACCTGTGACTACATTGCTAGAGAGGAATGTGCTTTTTTATTAAACCAAAACATATTTCCACTTGTATAGCATTGCCTTTACACTCTATAGCAATTGGTTTTGGGAATAGGTCCATGCGTTTTAGCTGACTCGCCTCTCCCCTTCTCTCTGTACGATGTTACACTTGCTTTTCTCCACAGGTGTTTCTCTTCTCTATGACCTGTTCCCTTAAGTTGAATAAAAGGAGAACTGAAGTACTCACTAACTCGTTTTCCATAAATAGCATTAAACCTTTGCCCCTGTTACCATTTTCATGTGGTTGGAGAGGGAACACCTGGGTTGCAGAGAACAAACAAGCAAACAAACAGCTGCAGATTTAGGCTGATCCAAATGATGGTACTGACAAAGGGAGATGACATATATGCATGGCACTCCGTCAGGTGTCCGGAAAACCTAGTCTCCTAAAACCAAGGTGCCCCGGAGCCAGATCCAGGAGAGACTCATTTCCCCTCCAGGAGACTGCATCCCGTAGAGTTTGGCACAATTCCACTTATTAACTTTTCTTTCACATTTGGCCACTTTAGCCTTTAAATGCAAGTAATCACAAGCAACTATATAAATCGCCCAGAAACAATCTGCATGAAGGTTAAAGCCCCTCATAAAGTGTATGTAAGGAAGTAGAAGTGAGTTTCGATAGGATATAGGGGGCTAAAATAAGTGTTTATCCACTGTGAAATTGGGATTAAACAAAAATACACAAAGGCACATAGATAAATAAAGAGTTCTCATCAAATTTGTGTACATGCACCAGTGAATGTCATCCTATGGACAAGATCTTAGAGATTAGCCTGTGGACATAGGGTTAAACTCTTAGCATGTACTGTTCTACTGTTTGCTCTGTACCCTTGCTATAACCTAGACCAATAGACAGTAATAATCAGGGTAGAGAGACAAGCAAATCCTAAATGGAGGCAAGAGACATGCTAAGACGGTAGGATAGGATCTGTAGATGTTACAATATGTCAGCAGAGTGAGAGAAGTCCTTTTGGGTGAGAGCAGGTGCCACATGCATCAACCATGTTTTCAAACTTTTTTCCTGGCTTCCTGGACTGTCTTGGGGGCTAGAGCTACATAACAAGTTGGCTTCACTTATCTGCAGACATACAAGAAGCCACAGGATTTAAATGACCAGCCATGATCCCGGCAGAAGAGTCGGCCAAAATGGGGAATAACTGCTCTGATCGGAATTTACCAGGTGCTTTACTGGGCAGATAGATCTTCATGATTTCGGCAAAAAAATACAGTTATCTTCTGCCTGCTGTGAACGGGTGGACAGTATCTGCAAGACTGCTGGTGAAGAGTGGGATTAAAAAGGGGAAATAGGTGAATTGCACACTTGCACCTTCCTGGGGGAGCATTGTCTTTTCCTCCTGGACTGTTGAAGGGGCCAGACAGTGCTGCTACGCTGCAGCCTCTGTGCTGCAGCAGATCTTGCAGGACTGGTGTATCCAGGCTGGAATTATTGGGTCTGTAATTTTTGGACCAATAATTCAGGTCCTGATCCCACTTTACTGGGGACTGGAGTTATTTCGCCTAGTTATCTCTCCAGGTAAAATGGCCCAACTCTTAATAATACCGTTAGTGAACTACCTTTGTAAGTGGTAAGGTATCTGTACCTGAAGATTAAACCCTCTTGTGTTCATCCCTCATTAGAAAAGACAACACTTTCTTGCTGGTTTAGATTTCTGCAGCTCCAGGACGAATAAGATCTTTCTGGTCACTTTTGTGAGTCTTGAACATTATCTGGTATTAGTTCAGAAACATGTTCCTGTCCTTGGCGCACTACGGGCATCATAATTCAGCATAAGGCAGATATTTTTAATGAACCATGAAATTGCCATTTCTTGGTGACCTCTGATCCTTCTTGGATGGTTTTATCCCAGCAGCAGCCCAGGAGATTAGATGTTTCTGAAGAATGCCTTTGGAACACATGACGCATTGCTCCTTTCCTTTTTTGTGGCCTAGAATACTTCTGTACACGCACTGAGATTCAACAGTAGCATACTGCGTAACTTGTCTATTCATATTTTCCTGTATGAAACCCCCATACTTCTTGCTGAAAGGCACCTTGTGCTGCCCAGAGACTTGCTCCAAAGAGCAGGATGGAAACAGTATTTCCTTGTGTTATTGATAGCAGGTAAGTGAAAAGTCTAGCATCAGTAGTAAAATCCAACTAGATAGTGCATTTGCTAGCTATTCCAGCTTGGGTGGGAACTTTCATACTTGGTGGTTTCTGAATGTAGAAGGTGAAAATAAGAGATGGACAGAAAAATAGTAGTATTTCATAATAATATCAAACATTTTACCTTTTCGATGGGATCTTTGTTCATGTACAACTTCTTACTCCATTCTTCATTGAAAAGTAGGACCTGTGCCATTATTCTTGAGTTTGAATGGTTTATTTTAATTAAGTCTTTTTACTATGAATGTTGAATTGTTTTCACAGAGAATGACATGAACGTTTGCTTTTACGGTCTTTGTTGAGTAGAGTGTCATGGTTTTTATGACATTGACAAGATGTTTATTAGTGAAGGTGCAAGAATACAGCCACGTTCCAACCCGTACATAGATTGTTTCTTAAGAGCTGCTCCTGAACACCAAATCTGACTTGCTTTGTAGTCTTGTAGTGTTTGATGACAGATGCAAGGTAAGCATTGATTTGGGTCTTTTACCTATTTATGACTCCTTGACATAGATGCATGTTTTATAGGCATCTGAAACCCAGTAGTGTACATGCTAAAATTCCTTAATTTCTAAAACCGTATCAGTCTGGAAAGGAGTACTGGATAAGTGGCTTTCCTGTTCTGCCCGAGAGATATAGGGCTAGGGCTCTCTCATCTCTCTCTTTTTCCACATCTGTAGAAGGACGGACCCCTACGACATTGCAGCTCTTGGCCTTATTTTAAGATCCATCACTCACCCTGTACCCTTACCAAAAAAAATGAGACAGTCAGCTTATTCCTAAAGGCCTGCTTTTTCCATACGGGCATACAGAGCTGCTGCTGTGGCCGTGTTTGAAGTTGAGATTACCCACTTTTTTCAGCACCAGCACACTTGCAAGCCATAGTAGCCTGCCCTGCTTTACCACATGGGAAAAGCTGCTGTGGAGAAGGGTATGCTAAAGCTACAGGCATGTGGCTCCACCCCAACCACAGACTTAGGCCAGATGCCTGGTCTTGGGACAGGTCAAGGGAACAGAGAGACATATTCAACAGTTTTGAACTGTGTGGTCAGACCCATTTTTAAGGACTGATGCTGCTGTGTTTTTTACTCTTCACTGGTACACTGCTAATCTGCATATGGTGCAGAAATCCACTCACAGCATAGAAAGTTAAACAGACTACAGCAGTTATTATGCCATTCACTAGTGTGACAAAGAAAACAGCTACTATTGTAGCCTGACTGCTGTAGTTTAACCCTGCAATCTGAGCTGTCAGAATAATCCTTTTGACAGGAGAAACAAAACTTTCTTGTTAAAATATATTAATAAGACAGCCCTTTGTAGGCCTTGTAGCTCATAAGGTAGGGTGTATAGTATTCAAAAGTGGGACGTGTAGAAATGTACTTTTGATATGTTCCTATAGTGACAAGCCCCAACCAGCTATTTTGACTGTGGAAGGCTCTTGCTGTCCTATGAGGAAAACTAAAGTGCGGATTAAAATATTAATTTTGCTAACTCAGGTTTGGGACACGCTAGAGTAATGGTTCAACTGATACTTTTAATATTTATTAAAACCCAGTTCAGTAGTGAAGTTACATTTTTTATAAATATTTAGGATAAGTAACTTTTATAAAGGTATCTTTTCCTTGCCTTAAGGTCTTTAGGGCTAATTGGCATTATCCTGCTAGCAGCCATCCCAACACTGCATGACCCTTATGAGGTCTAGAAACTGTTACCAGACGATAGACAATAGCTTAAACCTCGTTGCAGGATGGATTAAGTGTGGATGGTCTAATACCTATCAGCTGCTGAAGGGTGGCTTGGGAGGTTCCATGAAATTCATTAACTTGACAAGGACAAGGATACAGCTTACTCATGCACATTTAGGTGTAAGGGAGAACCTGGGAAATGTAAGGCCTTTTCATTTGGGCCTTTTTAGCAGTCTGGCACCAGCCCAGTGGGAGGGGGAGCTGTTACAAGAACCAGTTTGTGAGAAGGGGCCTGGTCATTCCCCTAAACACACCTCTGTCTGACCTACAGGCTGCCTTCAGGAGCAGAAGGCGTGTTCCAGCTTGGCCCTTCTTTAGAATAGCGCACTACAGGATACTTTGCAGTAAGGCAAACAGGATATGCTATGGAACTGGGTAGGGTTGCCCTTGTCTCCGTAATACTATCCCTTAGGGCCTAGGAGCATTAGTGCTGTCCAGAAGGACTCACTCTGAAATCTATGAAAAATTTGGACTGAGAAGAATTTTGGCCTTCCAGATTTTCAGAGGGCAGGGACCAACCACCCACGCCAATCCACTCAAAGTATGATATTGTTTTGCAAGAAAATCAGGTTGGTCCTATTCTGAGATTTTTCCAGGTTGACAATTCAGTTCAGCGGACCCTTGCTGCAATTTTGCAGCCTCTCTGACTTCCATGCATCCTTCCCCGATACAGCCTGATGCCTTGCCCCGCTGGAGGAATCCAAGCTCCGAAAATGAGACTAAGTCTGAAGTAAGAAATCTTGACTGGGCACCAAAGGTATCCAGCAAAGAGAATTTCCCAGGACACACAATGTGACTTTTCCCACTTAGAGCTTTTCCCACTAAAACCAGCAACTTCAGTGGGACCTTACTCAATGCTTATCCAAGAAAGATTTTGGCTTGCACTTCAGAGACTAAGTTAGAAGGTAAAAACTTTGACTCTGACAAACCTACTTAAGCATATATGACCTGATCTCAGTCTTGGTTGTCATGAAATCACGTCTAGTTTCCAGTCACAAAAGAACAATACTTTCTATAGCCCCTTTACTTTTTCTTTGTGAGTTTTCTCTTAAATCTTTAAAAAAATATCTCCATTTCCCCTTATTGGATATTTGTCGTTTTGGAGTCATTTTGTTTATTAAATTTTTCTCTATTTTTATTGTGTTCTGTTTTGTACTTTTTAAATGTTTTGGTAATTCTAAATGCTTTTCTCATTTTATTTAAGTTTAAGC
The DNA here is from genome assembly GCF_031143425.1 of Pleurodeles waltl. Lineage (NCBI taxonomy): Eukaryota > Metazoa > Chordata > Amphibia > Caudata > Salamandridae > Pleurodeles > Pleurodeles waltl. The sequence continues at coordinate 1,191,285,707 of NC_090444.1, forward strand.
CTGTCTACTGTGCTCCAGTGCTACTAGTGATTTAGTTCAGGTTTAAATTACTGAATCCTTTATCTGGATGTTACAGATGAGTGCCTTTATTATTTGTGGTGGACAACCATCCACCCCCAATTAATAATTCACTTTCTTACACAAACTACCACAATGCCAAGCAGGAAGGGTGTTTCCCTTCCTTCTTCCTTTCACAGTCACGGACAAGAAGGGGCTTATAACTCGATTAGGCCTCTTCTCCCAAGGTCATACTAATGATGTATGGAAATAATAGACTGGTCATTCATGTTTGTGTGTCTACAAAGCTTGCTTTGCTTCTGCCAGTGTTGTCCTACCTCTGTTTTGTGTGATGGAAGCTTGTGTTGCTTGTTCTACACTTTTAACTGTTCGTTGTGTATCAGTAAAACATGCATCGTTACTGTATCATACCTGGTTTCTATGTATAAGAAAGTATGCTATCCAGTTTTTCAGTGGAACCTCTCTCTTGTGTTGCAGAGAAGTTTAGACTGCTCCTGGCTTTTACCTTTGTGTACTAGAGAAGCGTTCACTGCTGTTGCCTGTTGTCGGTGATATTGAAGATTGAAAAGAACCTTTTCACTATACAAAAGGTAAAAAAATATTGGTTTTGCCAATTGTGTCACACAAAAATGGTACTTTCCCTTTCACTGGAAAAAGTTGTTGCGTGATTTATTTATTTTTTTTGTGGTAAAACAAGAGTACCATAGTTGATGGCAGTTAGAGAAAACCACCTAGATTCTACCTCATCTCGCCCAACAGTCTGTCACTTCGTTACTGGGGCATGTTATTTTGCAAAGTGCCCAATTTTAACCAGCCCACAAACTATTAGTGTCCAGCATCATTGAGCAGTAAGCAAACCATTAAGGGAACCACACAAAAAGGGTGCTCATTAATTGGTTTATTTGAAGAGATATTTGTTGGACGTTTGCACCTGGTTTGTATTGTGAACCTGTCATAATTTAAACAAAAGTGTGTTGAATAGTTTTGAATTGCATTTCCTTTTTTATAATATCAGTTTACTAAAATTAGATTATACATTTCTTAATATGCAACAAGCAAGTAAGTCAAGACAACATTGCTTTACAATTTAACAGTGAAAGGTTACAAGGTGTAAACTCAATGTTAAGTTTAGTTGCAAACCAGGTCTAGGGTACAAAACATTTATTGTTATTATGAAAGGGTACATTTAAGACATTTAATTGATGACAGTTATCCTGCCAAGGAAGAACGTAAACAATGTACAATATCAGACTGTAAAACAATTACAATTTCTTGTTAAAGAATGTCTAACAAAGGATATTAAGTAGGTATTTTAGTCGTAGAGCTCGAGTAAATCAATTCAAATAAATTCAATGCATGTGATAACGCGTCCCTTTATGATAATTTATTACACATCAGGACTCGTTTTAGGCCAATGAATCTTTTGACCCAGTTGAGAGACACCTGAGGACGAGATAGCTAATCAATATGTCAATCAATACGTCAATAATGTCATCAATATTTATCATAACAATACATTTCAAAGTCATTAATCAATTCAAAACTCTACCATGACCTTGCAGCCATGAATAACCACACCAGTTTAGTAGAATATTATAAGTTTTATTCCCTATTAATTACAAATCTAAGAGCAGATGCGTTAATCTCAAAACCAAGAAACATAATAGCATAGTCACGATATGGCAACTTTGATAAGATTTCATTAAAGCGAGAATCACAAACATCAGAACATAACACAGCGTGAACATACATCAATTTAGCAGAGTGTCAAAAACGTGTCAGTTTAACAAAGCATAGATTCAGTCGTTTGTCTATTTTCGTCAGTTTAGTGAACACCTGTCCTAACCACTTATTAGCATTAGCATGTTGGGCTTCATGCAAAACAATTTAGAACACCAATTTGGAAAAAACATCTAACTATGGTCTCTGTCAAAAGTAAGCAGTTGGTACCTAGAAAGGAAAAGCAAACAGACAAATCAGAAATGCATTGTCATAATTACCCTCAAGTTTAGGTCAGCGCACAGGTTCAGTCTTCGTCTTCAGGACATCAGTCAAATCGCCATCTGTCCGAACTCAGCTCTGGGGCAAAAGGGCACTTCACTCATAAGGAGGTAAAGTGTAAAATGGACAAATCTAAGGGCAAGGATGGTTTAAGTAAAACCAAGTAAGTCACCGAACAGAGTGACAAAGTTTCTGGATCAAATCAATAGCATTCCCTACCTAATTCTAAATGGCTCCCCGTGTCATGGGTTTTTATCCCTTTTTCGTGGTACATTCCCCAAAAAAATTATTGGACATTTGTTATACCCCACTATCTTTAACCTATCAGAAAACACATTAGGTCACCTACTCTTTCACCCCATATTGATTTACAAGTCTCTGATTGGTCCTCTTATTTGGTGTCTTCAGAGGTGGCACATCCGGTATGATTTCATCTTTCTGTAATTCTTTGCACATCTTTTGTTCAGTAGCTCCTTTGTCTTCACCGGTTTGAATGACCTTGTACATTACATTAATCTACACTGTTTCATTTTGTTTTAACATTATTCTACAAGCAAGGAAAAATTCATGGGAACGGATCTAACATGGTTACATTTGTCTTCTAGTTTGAAGAAAAAGGAAAAGGTTGTGTCCTTTGTGAGTCAGCACACTGCGAGATAGGAAAAATACATTTAATATGAAAGCCACACAGCTAAGCTTCGACTCATGCTAACTTAAGGCCTATAAGGATTTCAGCACAAATTCAATGATATAATTATTAATGATTAGTATAAACTTATTTAATATAATAGTAATACATAAACATTTTAGCCATCATTATTACTCCACGTATACATTGGTGGCCATTTCCCGTGGTGACATTTCAGGTGCACGTTTAAGCAAAATTATTATTACAGTTTCTATGCAGCATTATCACACATTAATTCATAAACATTTCATGTTAATATAGATTATATAAGTTACACTCTCTCACATGTTTATCCAGGTGAGTGGGATTTATATCTCCGGATGACCAAGACCTCTACCAAAATCACATCTCTGCCATATTTGTTAGTCCTCCCCCTAAAATTTTGTGCGAGACTTGCCTTTTAGGCTGACTTTGAAAGCTGTTTTATCTGTGGGATGCTTACTTCTCAGTGGTAGCCTGTAAGTCAATATCAGTCTGTAGCATACTTTGTGGCCGGGTACTAGCAGGCACTGATATTTGGTTTTGATAAGCGTATCCTGCTAGACTCTAGTGCGCACAGTTTGTTTTGTACAGCGTTACCACATTCTCCATGCCCACGAGGATACCATTTCCAATCGCAGCCTGTTTTTAAATAGCCCATTGTATTCTGGGAATTGCAGTCTTCTTGCAGTCTGAGGATGCACAAAGTGTATACTGTAGATAATAGGGTGCTGGTTGTGAGAACTTAGCATGCTCCCCAATTTATGTGCGTTTACATTGCTCCCCATCAGACTATAGCTTAGAAAGCCGTTTAGTATAATTTACAGAGATCCCTGTCACAATGAGAGTGTGACAAAATCTACTTCTTTGCAGCCCTCGCAAGTCAGCAGCTTCATAGAGGCTCTTCTGGGACAGAGGAGGGAGCTATTTTCAAGATGATAAGAACAAACCTATAGCTCCCATTTCTTCGCAGCGGAGGCAAACAGTCACTCTAAATTGAGTATGTACATCAAAAAGAGAGTGTTTGAAAGGTTTCTGCAGGCGAGAGTAGGAGGCCTGTAGTATACATGTGTGTGTATGCCTGTGTGTGTATTAGCCCTCTGTGTGTATCTCCCTACAGGGGAGTGTGTTTGCTGTGTGTGTGCAAAGTGAGTGCCTACAGGAATGTGTGTCTGTACAGAGTGGATATGTGGGTCTGCAAGATATGTGTATGTTTTGGAGGATGTGTGTCTGGCAAGGTGGGTGCATAAAGGTGTTGGTAGGGTTGCGGTGATGGCTTCTGTTCAGGGATTGCTACGGGTGTATGCGCCCTTTATAGAGGTTTTCTTGAGCCTCAGTTCAAAATCAAGTGTTTCGTCAAAATGGTTCTGCTCCTCTTGAACCTTTACAGCTTGCTTCCGTACGTGTAGGAAGCATTAAGACAACAGGGAGCAGTAATGGCGACTAAAACTTGGAAAGGGTACAAAACAGTAAGTGGACAATTAAGCTAGGAGCAGTCGAGCTGAAAAATGCAAAGCAGTAAAAGGAACAAATAAAAAAGAAAGATATCGAGAAAAAAAAAAATGAAATAAGAGAAGACATTGCAGGCCAAGGTATCAGAGTTAAGAAATGTGGCAGAGAAATTTTGTAAACTGTTATAGTTGTTGTTTTCTAATGTTTACATCTATGACTTTTGGGACCTAAGGGGTCACTCCCATCCATTGCCAAGAAACCTTGGTACTTGATAGTGTGCTACTGAGAACCCTACTGACATAGCACAGCAAGAAGACCATGGCAAAATAATGAACATATTTAAAAGTAGCTGAAACATTTAAAAAATCTGGAAGTTGTAAGTTATTATGTGACTGAGAGGATACATAGTCTGTAGTCAGCAGTTTCCTGTTTCCAGTTCTGATATATTTAAGAGGGTTTATAAAACACTGCAGAAATGCACATGTGTATCTCAAGTTCTAATCCCTTTAAAAACGGGGTTATTTCACCTACTGCACACACCAGTAAACCTACCAGACCACAGACAGTACGTTTGTAAGACTACTCAGTCGGTTAATGCACCCACAGCATAGATTGGGTATAATCAATCATAGTTATAGATGAGTAGGTCAATGCACCTTATACAGTGGTTGTACATAACCTGTAAAAAGCTCTCGCAAAGAAGTGTATTAATAGCATGGTCTCGATACCAACAGAAACTTAGGTTACACAGAGGGGAAATTAATATATTTACTCCTAAAGTGCACCAGTGTTGCAGCCAGGTCTGCTTTAGTCTTCCTTTACCAAAGACACATTTTTGCATTAAAAACAATATGTTTTATGTTACCCTAATTGTTGTAACAGGAAGACAATCTCCAGATTTTTAATTTTTACTTGTTTTTGCCACTGTTATGCTACAGACAATTCATCTTTTCTTTCAGTTCAAAAAAGATTTTTATTGAGATTTTAATACTGGCAGAAAGATAAAATGAAAGAAAAAACACAAAGCGAGATGCACCTACTTACATAGTTGTCCAAAAAGCGTTTACATACAGAGTTAATGTTGGGTGAGGGAAATTGGTATTGGAGATGCACATAATTTTGTAATATGAGTGTATACAGTTGTGTGTGAGGTGGTTGAAACGAGGATTTTATATTGGGTGGAACCTGAGGAGTGTGTGCTGGAGAGTTAGAATGGGGTAAGGTAGTATGTGACAACCTTACGCTTAGAGCAGAGATAGGAAGAAAGAGACAGTAGAGAATAATGGAGACTGGAGGAGGTGGGAGAGGTAAGAGGAGAAGGGGAGGGGGGGTATTTTTAGATATTCATTTAGTGAGTTTTACCATCTAGTTTGAGAGTTTTGTTGTGCACGTTTTGAATGGCGCATTTTATTGGGGATTTTGTTGTCAATTTTGCATAGGGCCTGTGCTGTGTTTGATATAATAGAGGCTGAGTGGTCTGTTCTTATCATCTTAGGGGTAGTTAGAGATTTGAAGGAGAGCGGATTTGCTAGCGCTTTTTCAGTGACAAACTATGGTGGAAGATTGGTGTTAAAATTGGAGCGCCAAAGACTCCTTGTTTTGACAGGAAGGCATTTTGGTATCTCCTGTAATCTGGTAAATTTAGGCTGCCAATATTATTAGGGGAAGTCTTAGTTTTTTTAGAGAAATTCTTGTTTTTTTTTTTAAATTGCCCTTGGAAGTCATTAATAATTGCAAATTGCAAATGTTTGGCGAATAAGGAGCTGATAGGCATGTATGGGGTATGCTAATTAAGGAGTTAACAAGTTAGGTAATCATTTTGATGCATTCGATTCTTCCCCACCATGCCATGAATCTAGAAGACCAATTATCCAGGGTGTCTTTAACTTTGTGTAGTGTTGTTTTTTCATTATAGGTGATAGATTCTCTGAGGTTTTGGGTAAAAAAGAATCCCAAGGATTCTATTTTATCTGGGGCCCACTTAAGGCCATGGATGGAGAAGGCAGATTTATTGGAGTGCACGTTTAGAGGAAGGACCTCGGTCTTGTCTTTATTGAGGCAGTAGCCTGATACATGCGCATAGTTGTTGATAGTAGATGTGATGTGGGGTCGGGCACGATATATTGTGTAGTAAATAAGAGCATATCATCTGTGTAGGCTGCAAGTTTTTACAGACCAGCCTTGAAGGGGATGCCTGGGATATGATGGTTTTCTTTAATTTGGATGAGGAGGGGTTCCAATTTTATTAGAGCAAGGGAGAGAAGGAGCACCCTTGTCTAGTTCCATGCTGTAAGTCAAAGTAGTTTGATAATCTTCCATTGATATTTATTTTTGTTTTGGGTTACTTGTAGAGACCCATTATCATTCTTATTAGGGAGGGACCCAAGTTGAAGGCAGCAAGAGTGGCATGAAGAAAATACCTTGAGACCTTGCTGAAGGCCTTTTCTGCATCCATTTTCAGGAAGGCTGATCGAACTGATGTACTTTCTCAATAGTGTGACTAAATAGTCTGATGTTGTCAGTGCTAAACCTTTCTTTGATAAATCCTGATTACGAAGGGTGTATTATTTTGTTGAGTTTGAGTTCCAGACAGCGCAAATATTTTCGCGTATATTTTACAGTCTGTGTTTTTATTAGGGCTATTGGGCGATAGGTTTTCAGGTTTGCCGGGTCTTTCACTTCTTTAGTTATGACTACAGTGGTTGCTTCCTCAGCTGTTCCGTTGACGGTGCCCGTGGGTGAAAAATGAAATAATGGGTCTGATAAGGGGGAGATCAGAGATGGTCCCCGTATCTGATAGAATGAGGCTGAAAAGCCATCTGGGCCTGGTGCCTTCTTGAGTTTGAGTTTTTTTAAATTACATTTGTAATTTTGTATTGGGAGATAGGACTTTCTAGTGAAAGTGTAGTAGTATCGTCTATGTTTGAGATGTTGATTTTGCTGAGGTATTCAAGGCATGTTTTATAAGGGGTATTATTTGATTCCGAGTAAAGGGTGCAATAACATTTTTCAGAAGTGAAAAGGATAACGTCCTCTCTATTGGAAGGTATGAAAGATCATTATTGATGGTTATTCTTGTTTTGCGTTGGTTTTGTTTTAGGTAGGATGCTAATATTTTCCCTGCTTTATTACTTCTGCATAGTCTAAAGTCTTTATATCTTTGGGTCATTAAGTGTGCTTTGTTGCTAAGAATTCTGTTGTATTCTTACTTTAGCTTTGTTAGCAACTTTATTTGGGACTTGTCCTTGGATTTCTTGATTTGTTTTTCTGTAGATTTTTATCTGTTGCTTGAGTTCATTTAGGGCACAATTGTCTTGGTTTTTTTGTTTTTGTTTTTTTACATCAGTTTAATCAAATGTCTTTGGATGGTAGTTTTGACGGAATCCAATATTATTTAGATATTAGGTCCTGAATCTTTATTGAATTCTAAGTATTGGTCAATTTCTTTCCCAATTATTTCTCTAAATGTTGGATCTTCTGTTGGGCGAACATTTATTCTCCATGATTTATGGTTAGGTGTAGCATCTGAAGTGTTGTATAATATGGAGGTGAAAGCATAATCAAAGATCAGGATTGTTTCGATGGTAGGGTTAATGGTAAATTACATGTGTGGCTTGTCAATTAGAATGCAATCTGTGCCAGGGTGAGAGAAGAACGAATAGTCTCTCCCTGTGGGATTAGATGGTTTCCAGACATCTAGATTGTGTGTTTTGCAGAGGTTTAACATTTGTTTGTGAGATTTGGCATGGTACGTTGAAATTGCCACCCATAATTATTCTGCACAGAGGAGGAAAGAGATTTTTTTTTTGTTTTTTGTTTTTTGTTTTTTGTTAAGATTAGTCCAGCAGCTCAGATTTTCATTGTTGGGGATGTAAATGTACACAACCAAAATGTCAGTGTTGTCTTTTTAAATGTTGGTACTGAGCCATCTGCCTTCTGGGTCTGTTTCTGTAGATGTAATTGTTAGACCAGATGATTTGGAGATCAGGGTAATTAGGCCATTTTCTTTCTATTGGTGGCTGGTGTGCATGAGAGATCGCTGACCCAGGCTTTCTTTAATAAGATAGCTTCTTTCAGAGCAACTTTTGTTTTTTGTAGGAGAATGAGATCTCCTTTGAGTTTGTGTGTAGTCCAATATTTTTTGGTGTTTGTTGGATGGTTTATTTCCTTAACGTAAAGGAAGAGTATTTTTATGTCGTCCATTAGTAGAGGTGTGGAACATGTCAGAAGCGTCGTCTGTAAGTCGTTGGGCTATTTCGGATGTGTGGTTGCAGGGGAGGGGTAAGTATATTTGGTGAGAAGAGGGAGGGGGTGCAAGGTGTAGCATAGAGTGTGAATGGGGAAGTGAGTATTTAATGAGAGAGAACACAAATCAAGAGTATAGAAGTAGCATAGGCTAGAGTTGAGTGTGTCTGGGTACTCTATGGGGGTATACAAGGAAGAATAATTGAAGGAGGGGTGGTGGAGGCCACGAGGAGAAGGGCCTGAGGCCAAGGGTTGAGAACCGTGCCCCTAAGATAGTATAGATTGATGTTTCAATGGGTATACCATTAAGTATAGGCTGTATCTAGGATATGCTATGTATGAGCCGCAAGAGCAGTCGTGGGAGACACCAGGAGGGCTGTAGTACGTAGATGTTGTGACGGACCTTGAGTGAGAAGAGGTGTAATGACTACTGTTGGGGTCATGCTTATAATGAGGGTGGGTGTGTTGGGCATTCTTGACAGAGTTTGAGATTGACAAAGTAGGTCAGCAGCATAAGACAGCTTAGTATAAATTACATTACAACGTGATACAGGCAGGTACCATTAATTACAGCTTTAAGCCTAATACCTTGAATGGTGAAATATATTACTTAGACAATTTTGCTGTGTTCATGCAGAGGTTTGTTGTGGGCAGAATGTAGTGCATATTAGCATGGGTTCATAAAGCATATATCATTTGTCACTGGACATTTGTTATAGGGGTAAGGGTTAGTATAGTGGTAATTGTAAGTTCAAGAACACTAGTGATAAAGGTAAGTAGTATGAAGTGCAGGCGAAGATGGGAGTGTGATGTACCTAAAGAGTATTGTATGTGTGCTAATATCCATCAGTAAGTCAGCACTGCTAAACAATCTTGACAGAATCCCATTTCTCAAAACGGTGAACTACTGGTGTAGTCCAGCCTAATAAGCAACATGGAACCCTTAAAAGAAACCTAAAAAGCAGGCTAAACATTATAACAGTTACAAGCAGGACATTATGCCCCCAGATTATTACTGTATACACAATTTGCATATATAAAACAGATTAAGTTCAGTGTTGCAGGATTTTAGGGTGAGAGGTTGTAAGAGTTAATGGGGTAAGAGGTTATTAGTAATAAGTTGTGAGAGCAAGTTGTTAATGGATGATTACCGGATATTGCCCTGGTGCAATTAAGGATATTGGTTGGGACACAGTAGGATATATAGCAGGAGGTAGCATTGAATATGTTCATATTATGGTTAGTTGATGTTATGGACCACAAGATATCAACATTAATAAGATGCTTACGATACTACATGTTTTTGACCTCGGTTAGTGTTGATCAGCGCTGGTGAGAGATGTTAAGTCAGAAACATCGTTAGTAGAGTTAACACTAATTAATGACACAATAAGCAATTTGTGGTACACAGTGTCGTAGATTAAGAGCTCGTCTATAAATCTTGGATGTCGTCGGTGAAGGAGCCTAAGTCATTGGGATAGTCGAAAATGGTGAATTTTCCATTGAATGACGTATTTAGTTGCACTGGTTCTATGAAGAAGAATTGTATAGAGAGGTCTTTGAGAGTTTTGTAATAAGATAGGAACGCTTTTCTTCTTTTGACAGTGTTCTTGGAGTAGTCTTGAGTGATCCAGTTGCAGAGCCTTGTGATTATAATATTTTGTACCTTCTTTATTTGTGAGAGGATTGCCTCAGTGTGTGAGTATCTGAGGTGCCTGAAGATTAAAGCTCTTGTTGCTTCACTGCTTTTGGGTGAGATGGTAGATGCCCTGTGTGCTAGAGTTATTTCAAAGTCCTTTGAAAAGTCCAATCCTGGTACCCGAAGGATCAATTTGTCTATTAATGTGGAACATGATGCCGCTTGTTTCTCTGCCGCCTCTGGAAGTCCAAATATTTGCAGGTTTCCCCTTTTATTTCTATCTTCCAACTCGGTAATGTTTCTCTCCAAGCTGTTCAGTCTTGCCGTGGTGGCTGTTGTTGATTTGGCAGAATTGTGTTTTAAGTGTATCAGGGGAGCAGACACATATAGTCTGCCGTGGTTAAGAGATGAGGAATGAATCAGTCAGGTAAACATAGACCCAGTCCAGTAGACATAGGTGGTCTATGGTGTAGGTTAGGTACATTAGGTTGGTTTATCTCTCCTGTATCTGGCAAATTGCCAATTTATAGGCAATAGATGAAGTAGTGAGAGAGTTAGATTTGCATGTTTTGTCTGTTGTATGTGATCCCAATATCATAGGTTGAGGTAGTTTGCAGAAATCCAGAGGGAGCCCCATGCATTAGTAGCAGCCATGTAAGGCAGTTGCTATAAGGTTTCAGGGCTTGGTTCCCTGGCAGAGGAAACTGGATTATATGTACATATTCCTACCAAGTCATGGTTGTTGTCTGGTGGGCCCTCTCTGCTTCACAAGACTTGTCTCAGTTGTGGGTTACAAGGTGTAAGCACCTTTTGTCAATCATGGTCTATCCGTCGGCCATATGAGGGTGAAGCAGGGCGTTTCTTTCAATCCATATGAAGGATGGATGCTCAGAGTAGAAGTCGTTGGAGGTCATTTTTCGGTGTGCTGGTATCACATCAGGAGCGCTGAGCCAAGAGAGGTTAAGGAGTCATTCGGGGGTGAGTGCTTGCAGTCCTTTAGGTAGCGGATCAGCAGATTGTTGAAGTCTGGCACAGTGGAGCTCCCTTCCTAAGCGGCCATCTTCTTTGGGCGGTAGCCATGCCCCAATAATTCATCTTTTATTAGCTTGGTTACACCTAGGCCATGCTGAGACATTGTTGAAAGAAGACTGGCTTGCTTAAACAGATGGCAAGAAAGATTTCCAAAACATTCTTTGAGCTATTTACATCCCTTGGACAATCCTGTCAGTGTTTCTTGTAGGTAAAGACATAAATGGAGTGGAAATCTGGTTGTCATCCACTGGCTAGGTTGGTGAGAATATAATTAGACTTATCTGTATGAGCATTTATGGCTTTAGTTCGTAATTTGTATGTGAAGTTTTTCTTGTAATGATGCTTGGGAGCATAAATTAAAAATGTTGCTTGTGCACTTCAGACAAGTGGTAAGATACTAATTTAGTGAAGAGCATAGTGTTGCTTGTTAATATAAGTCTTAAAGAACTTTGCAATACTTTGAGGCATTTGTATTGGACCTCGCCTTCTTATTTCTCTAGGAATACTCATGTGGAAGTGTCTTGTGAATTCGTCACTAATCAGTGCTGAGCTTGAGATGATATGAAGGCTTGGTGGTATTTTTTCAGCTTGGATACTCAAAAACCTAATTTTGAGAATTGATTTTTCAATTTATGTATTCTGATTGTAACTTTCATCTTAATAGACAATACATATTTTCTCATTAGGTTTTTGAAACACATACATGTACATATGATTGTTACACATAAATGCTAAAGATTTACAATATTTTCTATAGAGCGTTCTCATGTATTGCTTTGTATCCTGGCCCACACTTTTAGATGCTGAACCTGCTAACGTTGATAGTGTTGTTTGCTATTCTGATAGAAATAGGTTAGACCTATAACTGTGACAGACATTTGTAAATTGGGTCCAGTTTGGGCTGCTTATGATTCAAAACGTGTGTTCCTGTCGCCTCATTTCTGATCTTAGTTATCACTTGGTGATCATTTTCCCACCATTTATTTTCACTCAGATTCTGTCAATTGAAATTGTTTGCTTCTTAAATAATCCAAATCCTGCTTTAACAAGTTGTATTTATTTAATTAGTTCTGGTATAATGCTGTGTTATGGGCAGTTTATTACTCTTACTGTCAGTAATTCAAACACTGAAATTGTGACAAAAACTTGATGACACGTCTCTGTCTGTATCATTCTTACAAAATGTTGGTTTTCAATAGGAGAAAAATATGTCTAACGCGGTCTATTTAATTTCTTCGATCTCACCCATTCTTCCTCTATTTAACAGTGCGTCATTTTCGTCAACATTGTAGGTGGATTTGGGTCTTGTGAAAAGTTGTGGGTTGAGAGATCTATGCCCGGAAGCATTTCACACTTTTTGAACTCGTCATACTCGTGAACTGCCTTTTGCAGCTCCTCGCTGCTTGCTAATGTCAGCCCCCCACACCATCCACCAGCGACGGCTCCACCTCTTGTCTAGTAATGGCAGGCCTCACACATCACTAGTGCCAGCTCCTCCCATTATTCACTAGTGCTCATTTCTTTCACTGCCTGCCAGTACAGGCACGCCTCAAACTGTCTGCCACTGGAGGGTCCTCACACTACCCACCACTGCCAGTCCTCACACTGCTCTCACCTATGCCAGCTCCTCAGACCGCCCAACAAGGCCAGCTCCTTACACCACCCATCAGTGTAAGCCCCTCACACTGCTCACCAAAGGTACTTCTTCACACTGCATGACAGTGCTGTTTGGCTCTCCATACTGCTCACTAGTGCCAGTTTCTCTCACTGCACATTAGTTTCTGATTATCACCACACCCATCAGTGTGTGTGCCTGACCTAGCTCACCACTGCTTCCTCTTTACAGTGACTATCAGTGTCTCTCAACCTGCTCTCTATTACATACTTCCCTCTATATGTTGCTATATCCATACATTCCAAGAATTCGGGTGATAACACTATCCACCTTGTCACTGATTTTAAAGTGTCCTTAGGCCAAGAGTGCGCCATCACCAACACAACACATAAAACACCATACAAAAGCTAAAACTGTTTGCTTTATCAATAACGTTAACGCATCCTGTATAATATAGTCATCTGTAGTCTGGTTAACGCTTCCAAAACCCCAATAAGTGGAACTTTGTCATGGCTACTAATTGTAGCCTTTTTTGCTAGTAATTTAACTATGTTAGATTTCATCCGATTGAAGTTCAAAATGTGTGTTTAAATTGCTGATAGAACATTTTTCATTGTACAATAATTGAAGTAAACATTACATGTGACACTGCCTTATTTTTAGTGGAACAAAAGACATTTTAAAGAAACATTTGTGTTTGCGTTTTTCTAGGAGATGCTATGACAGGTTTCAGATTTCCCATCATCCTTTTTAGAAAGTTCAATATTTTTGTTCGACCCTGGGAGAGACGCTCTGTCTGCACACACTGTGTATCAAGGACACCATGCATGCTACCTGTTCACCTCCATACAAAGACTGCATAATAATTTAATTGGGACACAAAGCCTCCTAAATATGGTGAAGCTCTAGGAGATTTTCTACAAGGGTATGCAGAGAAATATGAATATACGTATTTGGCATTTACTTTAATGTAATGTAATTGTGCACTGGTTTCCCATAAACTAACACCTGCACTTTGAGTGTGAAATATCTAAGATATTCTACTCAGGTTCTGAAGGAGGGAAGACTGCTAAGTTCCATGTGTGTAATTATGTCCCAGTAGGTGATATTTCACAGTAATTCTAATATTGCTTAGAAAAATGTTGATATTTAATCTCTAATCATGTGCTTTTTCATATGTGTAATGTAGCGTATTTACTCAATAAAAGACTACTTTGATATGTTGTAAAGCGGCAAACTCTAGCGCGATTTAAAAGAAACATTTGTGTTTGCGTTTTTCTAGGAGATGCTATGACAGGTTTCAGATTTCCCATCATCCTTTTTAGAAAGTTCAATATTTTTGTTCGACCCTGGGAGAGACGCTCTGTCTGCACACACTGTGTATCAAGGACACCATGCATGCTACCTGTTCACCTCCATACAAAGACTGCATATTATGGAACTCATACCAGTGGAGCCTTTTCTGTAAGCCCCTCCCGGGGCCTTAGATTGCATCTTGAAAAGAATTTGGCTTTATCCGTAAGATTAAAAAGTGACAAAGCATCAAAGAAGAATCGAAAACAGACTTTGCAAGAAGAAGAAGATGATGATGATGATGACGACGACTTAGATCAGCGCGATTTTGAAGATGAGCTTGAAGAAGACCCTAATCTTCCAAAGGATTACAAAGATCTTGTCAAATCGGTGCAGTCTTTCCGGTACGATATTGTCATGAAAGCTGGCCTGGATATTGCAAGGAAGTAAGTGTAAATGGTTTTATATTTGCAGCTACAAAACCAATAATCATTGTCTATCAATGTAATTAATAAAGAAATATGGGTTCTATCATACAACTGTTCTCAACTCTTTGATCTCCTGAATTCCTGCCCCCTAGCTTCAGTGCCGACTTTTAAAGCATAAAGAGTTCTGCGGAAACTTCTGATTATTCTTTCACTGATTGCTATTTACTATAATCACAACTCACTCAAAATATGAAAAAACACATACGCTTATTAAATGAAGCAGAAGTGTGCAAATGTGCTGGACAAACAGTTGTATTTTCCAGGCATTTAATTGGGACACAAAGCCTCCTAAATATGGTGAAGCTCTAGGAGATTTTCTAAAAGGGTATGCAGAGAAATATGAATATACGTATTTGGCATTTACTTTAATGTAATGTAATTGTGCACTGGTTTCCCATAAACTAACACCTGCACTTTGAGTGTGAAATATCTAAGATATTCTACTCAGGTTCTGAAGAAGGGAAGACTGCTAAGTTCCATGTGTGTAATTATGTCCCAGTAGGTGATATTTCACAGTAATTCTAATATTGCTTAGAAAAATGTTGATATTTAATCTCTAATCATGTGCTTTTTCATATGTGTAATGTAGCGTATTTACTCAATAAAAGACTACTTTGATATGTTGTAAAGCGGCAAACTCTAGCAAATTCTGTAGTAGAATCCCTTGAACACTTCCTTTTATCACTGCCCCAACTTCTTGGTGGAAAACTTAATTAATGTATCTATTTAGTGGTTTTCTAAAGCTCTGGTTTACCAAGAAGATTTATCCCACTTTACCAAAAACATAGAGCAATATACTCAGGTTTGATATTTTGGGTTTTAATTATAAGCTAAAGCTATACAAAAATCACAGTCATAAATAGAAGATAAGATAAAAAGATACGAACATCATTGTCCATTCGAAAGAGAGCAGATCATAGGTTTTTTTGCTGATCATGGGAAACACTTATTTTGAAACTACACTGTTGTGAGTCTCGCTGATTACAAATGCAGAAAGTTAATTTTCCTTTGGCCACAGAATCCACCCGAGTTGGCGTGGTGTGTTTGTCTGTTCAGGTTATTGGATTTGAAGGCAAGGCAACATATTTTGACCTTGATCCACACCGAGAAGTCAGTGCAGTGGTTTAAATGTTCTGGAGATATGATGAAATGTTTCTTCCTTAAAAGAGGGTTTATTAGTCGATGAATGATGAGGTGGTCCACATGTACCACAGTACAAGAGAAGCAGAGAGGAATACCAAGGCCAGCAACGCCATCTTTAAAGTTGCATAATTAATAAAACATGGATGGTATGATTCAATATATATTATCTTCCATTTCACCTGATAAATAGATCTAGTTCTTTTAGAAGCAATGTTGCTGAGACCAGCTGTTCTGTATTGAAATGTCTGAGAGATCCATAACACAACTTTTTTTTTTAAACCACTCCATTTGTGATTTCTGTTAGTCGTGGCAGCAGAATTAGAAACTCTTTGTTTCCATTGTAATCCTTGGTTGACACTGATTTGCGTACAGTGCTACCCTTTGTGAAGCTGACACACACAAACTAGATGGTCTACTATCATTTGGGAAACCAGAACAAATGTGCCTAATGAAGAAGCTTTTACAAAGGTTTTAGAGATTGGGATTTCTGTCCTAAGATGTTCCTAAGTGATAGGGTGTGTGGAACCTAGTGGCTTTAGATTTTGTTGTGAGCAGTGAAGACAGGTAAATCTCAAGTAAGGGTTGTGGGTGGGTGTCTTGGGTAGAATGTGGGCATGCAAGGACCCCTGTGTCAGCCATTGGCACATTGATTAGCAAAATAAAAAGCAGCCAACTCCTCTCTTAGTTTGGCACTGAGACTCGAATATAGTAGAGGAGGGAGTTATATGTTATCTGCTGGTGTTGCTCTTGTATCAATGTGTGATTGGCCCACGGTAAGTGCAGCTAGTACTTCTTTTCCCTAATCTGAATGCTGATAGCTGTCGTCCAAAAGAGTTTTGGTCCATGTACTACAATGATTGTTAATGTAGAGTGGAGTGGCTCGACCAGTTTCATCACAGTGCTTTCCTGTCCCATTCACGACAAAGGGGAGGCTTGAGTAGTTATGTGCAGAGCACTCCCTTAGCTACGGTGAGGGCAGTGCTGTCATCACACCATGTGCAGTCTGGAGTTCATTCTCTCTGTGCACAAGGTTCTACAGACATCTTTCACATTTTGGTCAACTATGTGGAGGGGTTGCCTTCATAGAGAGCTTTGATTCACATTATTGATCTTGACACCCATGAACAAAATTCCAGGGATTTCTTTCCTAAGTACATTCTGAAATTCCTCAATACTCCCTTTCCTGAGGAGTTACGCTAAAAAGAAGCCCCTTAATCACTTGCTTTTATTTTCTTTACACATCATTGAAACTTAGGCTCTATTACATTTCTTATTATTCCCAAAAACATAGGGCCTGATTCAGACCTTGGCGGACGGCGGAGGCCGTCCGCCAAGGTCCCGCCGGCAAATGACCGCACCGCGGTCAAAAGACCGCAGCGGCCATTCAAACATTTCCGCTGGGCCGGCGGGCGCTCTCCACAAGAGCGCCCGCCGGCCCAGCGGAAATGCCCCTGCAACGAGGACGCCGGCTCAGAATTGAGCCGGCGTAGTTGCAGGGGTGCGACGGGTGCAGTTGCACCCGTCGCGTATTTCAGTGTCTGCAAAGCAGACACTGAAATACTTTGCGGGACCCTCTTACGGGGGCCCCTGCAGTGCCCATGCCACTGGCATGGGCACTGCAGGGGCCCCCAGGGGACCCGCGGCACCCCCTACCGCCATCCTGTTCATGGCGGGTTTCCCGCCATGAACAGGATGGCGGTAGGGGGTGTCTGAATCCCCATGGCGGCGGAGCACGCTCCGCCGCCATGGAGGATTCAATGGGGCAGCGGTAAACCGGCGGGAGACCGCCGGTTTACCCTTTCTGACCGCGGCTGAACCGCCGCGGTCAGAATGCCCTCGGGAGCACCGCCAGCCTGGCGGTCACCGGCCGCCAGGGTCAGAATGACCCCCATAATCTGTAAATCCTAAATTTTCCTTTCCGTAATTTGCTTGATAAATTTGAGACCTCTTAAGAATTTTCGGGATAACCATGTTAATCAGTGTTTTCGTGCACACCCTGCCCTAACCTTTTGTCTCTCGAAGGTAGGGTCTTTGCTTAAGTGGTCTTCCATGCAGCAGATGACAGTGAAGGCTGATTGTAATCTGCTGACAAGGCTGTAGGATCTCCCACGTCAGAATATTAAGGTTCCAGTACTCTACTGAGAGATTGAGCCCCTTTTCAAATCAATTGGATCATGTTTTCTTCTGAAAAACAAACAGCCACTTGCAAAAAATCATAGCTGTACACCTATCCCTCAAAAGTCCTTGTCACTTAGAACAGTTTGCTCCGTCTTAAGGAATTTAAACCAAAGTCTTGCATAAAGAATGTTTCCTTTGCTAGGTAAAAAAACGAGGAATACTAGGAGTCTCCCTTTTTCCATTTTATTTAAAATCAACATTTTGTTTGAAAGGTTACACCACCATCTTGTAAGAACTAACCTCATCTACCACTGTAAAAAGGCTACCATGATATTAATCTTTCTTCCTCGTTTAAGAGTCACCAGAAATTAATGCTCTTTGCTTCTGATTGGGTGTACTCTCACTTTTCAGATACAAAGATACATTTTGAGTAATCTCCTTTATTACGCATCTTTAGGAAACATCCATGCTGCTGACAGTTGAGCCAGTATTTCTGGCCGCCTTGTTCCATGCATCTGCTGTTAACCTGTGATTTACCAGTATTGTATTGTTTTTATCATTACAGACCATTTGTTTTCCTTTGTTTTTATTGTGACTGCTTGTTATCAACAATGAAGTAGACTTCTGAGAAATCTGTAAACATATGTATCTGGGTCACACTTCTATTAGCTTTGACCAGTCCCTAATTTCCTGAATACAAATGGCATCTTCCACCTTAATGACTTTATTTTATCAACTTATGGGTGATATTTTCAGGATTCTTACTGGGGATGTCACTTGACTATGAGGGGATGTGAATAAGTGGGCTCCCAATCCTTCCCATTATTCTTCTTTTCCGGCAAGGAAATCTAACCTCTAATAGGTATCCTATGGTTAAATGGTTTGCAATGGCTGCACAGGTACTCCACTTACTGGCACCCTAAAGTGGTAGAAAGTGGACCTGTTTAGGGGCTGTGCTTCAAGGTTTATCCACCATTTCCACTATTTTTGTGGTTACAAATGTAGTGCAAAAAACATTTAAGTGTTAATTCTTTAAAGGTGCAGGTTGATTATCGTTCTCCTTTTGCTGGCTTCATACGGTGACACTTCCCAAGTAACATGGCCAGCATTTCTGCTCATAACATACCTACGGAGACAGTTGTGTGTCCAGTAAATAAGCTAGTACTACAAATTTAAAAGACAGGCAACTAGAGAGGTAGAAAAATGACTCGCCACCATTCAGCTATCCATACACCCAATAAACCCAATCATTGCAGTGAACATTGGAACCAAGCTATACCCGGCTGATAAACCCTAATCATGGTGAAACCGATCCTGGGTTGCCTGGTGGGTGAAAAACAATGGATTGTGATGCACCCCTGAGCGATTGTCAGTGGTTAAGATTAATTCAAGCATTCCATCCATCACCTTGTTGTTTTTGTTGCAGTTGATGCCCAAAGTGGAATGGGTATGCCCAGACATAGGTCCTGTGCTCACTGTGCTACTGGAACTAAGCTATTCCTGGCTGATGATCCCTAATAAGGGTGAAACGGTTCCTGGGTTTCTTGTATTCCAGTTCAGGGAGGACCTGCCCTGGCCATTCGGAACAGGTTCAAGGCTGATATACATATGGCTGGGTCCAAACTGAGGTGCAGGGTGGGCAAAAAACGATAGAGCAGGATGCAACCCGAGCGATTGCCAGTGGCTGAGATTAATACAAGAGTTCCATTCATCATCTTGTTGCAGTTGACCCCTTAAGTGTGACTGGTATGCCCAGATGTGGGTACTGTGCCACTTGAACCAAGCTGAACTGAGCTGGTGATCCCTAATAGGTGCAAAACTAGTCTTTGGTTGCTTGTGTTCCTGTTCAGGGAGGATCTGGCCTGGCAGTTGGAACAGGGTTAAGACTGAATTGCATATGGCTGTGTCCACAGTGAGGTGGCATGGTGAGTGAAAAATGATGGATTAGTATGCAGCCTGAGTCGTTGCCAGTGATCAAGATTACTTCAAGCATTCCACCCACGACCTCGTTGCAAAAAATAAAGAAATATGCGATTGCATTTGGGCAGTGCTTTAAAACAACATAGTTGCTTGTGAAGGAGGCCACAATTATGCACACACATGATTGCTATCTTTCAATGGTGGTGGTTATACTTAATAACAAAAACCACATGAAAATGGCCACCGGCGGTTGCACACACAGTGGTGGCTGTCTTTTAATGGTTTGTGACATAAACGTTGGCTAAAGCAAATCTGCTTTGTCTAAGCCAATAGCTCTGTGCCCTCGTGTCACAGGTCCAGCCTATTCGCTTTGCAAATGCTAGTTCCGAAAGCCTTCTAAGCAGTCTTTGAATGTTTTTTCCATGACCTGCTGATACCTCCTATTTAATCACTCACCAGGCAGAAGCATTAGATCGAAAAGTTTGAGTTGTTTTTTGGAATCTTGATTCATAAATTAGAATCAAGACCCATTTAGAGGGTAACCAGACCCATGAAGTGACCAGAATCGGCCTTGGAAGGCGGGCTATCTTTAAGAGAGTGAACAAGTTTGTACTATTGTAAAACTATCCTCTTACATTGAGCATAATGTGCTCAATTAAAAATGTCACTCTGATATTTATTATATCCTTTTGTATTGTGCACTCATTAGTTATGCTTTGAGTTAATATTGGACATGTGCCTGTTCAACAGAAATTTCCAACATGTGCTTTGTGTACATGCTTATGGTAGTTCGTCCAAAGCAGTAAGCATTATTTTGTGCAGCTTTGATAGAGGTTAAAGTTACCCTTGTTTCTGCAACATTAAAGCAGACTTCATTCTCTTCAATGGACTTCTTTCAGCAAAAATAGGAGCTGCCATCCAGATCCAATGCAGAAAATACTGTGGATATTATTTCCCAAAAAATAGTTAAGGTTATGCTGCAGAGCCTCAGTCTAGATTAATTTTTAAGCCACATGCCTTCATTTAGAATCCTACCTAATCCTACCTACCTTGCTACTTCTTCAAAAGATTATAGGGAATATTTTGAGTATCACAATAAAGAAAAAAGTTTCTGTAAAGAGCCAGTTCAAGAAGAGAACCGGCTTTAAGTTTGGGTAGAATATATTATGAGAATGCTCTACTCTATTGCAAGGCATTCCTTTTATTTCAATTACCTTAATAATTTGGTTGTGAATTAGCATAACGCCAACAGCTACTCTTTTTGTGAGAACCAATGAAAGGCTTTCATCTGGTTTTCAATGTTTGTGGCTATATTTTTCTGTATTTTATTAATTGCACAGATAATTTTCATAAAAATGTGTATTCAATGTATGCTTACCCATTTAATCTCTTCACCACGGCAACAATTTTACTTTTTTATGTTCTTAGAAAGTGTCAAAATACTGATTTAACCTGTATTTGTTTCCTGCATAGTTCATAAACCTGATGGGAAGCTAATTTATCTGCAAAAAAGTAAAGAAATATTCTGTTTTTCAGCAAAGTGGAAGATGCCTTCTATGCCAACCAACTCCGGCTGAATGGAGAAAAGCTGTGGAAGAAAAGCAGAGCTGTAAGTTATTACATGACACCCTAGAGATGGTAAAACTAAACACAAATCTTTAGGCATAATATCGGTGTACTGTAACACTCTAAAGAGAAAAGGTATCCTCAACTGTACTTTTTAAGATCAGCTTACGAGTGACGTATAGAGTCTATTACATAGATAATACGTTGTACAGTCCAGGCATGGAAGTAGGGTTGTGAGGGAAGAAGGGACCAAGAGTTGGATGGGTAGTAGCAGTAAGTTTCTGAAAAGTAGTCTTTTTCTGTGTCCTGGCTTCTAAGAGAGCTCTATTGTGGCTTTTAAGAGAGCTAAGACAGTCTCAGGTTCCAAGGAAGTTTGTTTTTGATTGTTGGGGCATAGCTGGCTAATGCTTCTTCATCACTGTAGTTTGAGTTTTGGAGATTTCTGAATCTCTAGTCTACCTGACATGGTGCTCACGTAGTGCTTACTCAGCCTGGTGGGCAGAGCTTTTCTGCTAGGGAATAATGGCTTTTTGGTCTTGATAACCTCATGGCTGGCATTTCCATAAAGCAAGATAAGACAGTACCCTTAGACACCACCAATGTTTAATGCCAAGTTTCAACAATAGATAAAATGCTTTGTTTGGAGAACAAAAAATCATTTTTTCAACGACCTTAAAGATGTTCAGCTTTTAATGGGATGTCTTCTGTGAGAGGTATCCTATAAACATATTGTAGAATTGGTGTGTATTGTGTAGCAGAAGTCAGCAAGGAAATGTGGTGGTATAGTTAATGGAAGAGGTCAGTCACTTTGCAGCCAAGTGTGTACCATGGTACAAAGCTTTCATTATTAAGCAGAAGTTGATGATTGACAGTATTGTTTCTGAGGAGGGCCACCTGGACCCACGTTGAAACAAGGCTTTTCTCTTCTACACTCTTGAAGAAAAGGTTTGAAGCTATTTAGAAACCTTCTGATTTCCAGTGGAGTAAAACTACTGCATGTTTTTTGGGGACATCCATGATTGGTTCGGGTGGCAAAGTGAGCTTTGATGTCAGTGAAGCATTTTCTAGTCTCTGAATTTCTTTAGCAGATGACGTTATATAAAATTGACATCAGATCCTTGATAAGAAACATTTTCTTCAGAGTGCAGAACCCACAAAGTTCCATATAAAAGATCATTGGTGATGGTATTGAGCTCTAGGGGGCACTGTACCTCAGAGTTCCCTATATGTAAGCATTGATGTTTATCGAATAGGAAGCATAGGAGCACCACTCCGAGATTTTGCTATTGTTCTAACCCACTAACATTGGAGACTACGGGTAATTGAAGTTCCACCTGTTTAATTTCTTTGCTCCATCCCAAATGGCGACTCTATTGCTTTGCCCGTGCATGTTGCAGTACAGTAAGAAGTACAATGAACTATGAGGTAAAGATGGTTAAGTACTTTTGGCTAAAAGCCCAGGCTGGCAGAATGTGTCAAACATGACATGACACGGCACAGCCTGGCAGCAATACAGTCATGTTAGTATTCTTTCTGAAAGAAAAGTAGACTTTGAACAGAGTTGATCAAATGTCTAAAATTACCCATAAAAGATTTCCAGACCAAGTAATACTAAGACAAACACTATTATCACATATAAAAGGCAGGTATCGCTGAGGAAGAGTCAGGAGCTTGACAGATTAGCCTCTGAAAGGGTGGTAGGGCTGGTTCAGATTTAGTCCACTGAAAGATTGGCTGTGCTGGCCAAAATCAGTCCTATATCTATGTAAGTGCTGAAAAGATATCACGGTTTGGTTGGTTGTAGTAAGCAATGCTCCAGGTTACAGTGGCCACTGATAAACCTTTAAAAACATTTCTTGGTTTTCACTTTAGAGGTTTATGTTGTCTTTCTTGTTTCAAAAACTATGGACATCTAAAATCGTAATTGTAGAAACCCTGTCAAATCGCATCAAACTTGTGTCTTAGTGAAGTGTCATTGCATTCAAATTTCACAGAGTAGCTGTTAGGAACTGCTTAAACCCACCTACTTGGAGAACCTCCTGCATGCACTGTGCTACAGAGTCTCCTGTGAGGCCTGAGGTAGTACAGATAATTTCTGGAACATAGGATACAATGGGACTCATGACTCCTTTCAGTTTCTGTCCCGTGGTACACCTCTGGGCTCCCCATTGTTCCATTAAGTATCTGTTAATGGATCCTGTAGTATTGTGTTTATTACTAAAACAATATTGTAGGTAGTGTTTTGTTGTGGCATTTCTATGTAGGGTTTGTGTTCCGTGTTTGGGGAGGGTATTTGTATTATGTAGAATTTATTTGGTATCTCCCAGCTCCACCTGTGGCATTTAGTATCTTCCTCAGCTGGACTGCATTCCGTGCTGGACAGTTGATGGTGCTGGAGGTTTTAGTGGAGGCTGGAGTTCCTGTTTTTATTTGTGAAATACAATTGAATTAAAAAGCTGATATCTACTTCATCTGCGTGGACCTGCACTCATCTTTAAATCTGATACCACAGATCCCTTAAGGGATCATGGCCTGTGGTTACATTCTTATGCTGAGATCATAAAGATATACATGTGCATTAAGGGTCTCAGAATAGATTTGTGTATGTGTCTCTCAGCCTGCTAAAGAAGGGAGAGTAGCCAAAGGGCAGTAGTCAGAAACAGATCCAGCTGCTCAGAAATGCCCCTCAACGTGTACCCCTCCAGTCTTTTTGGACTCATACCATGAATGCCGGTAAGGACAGCCTGAAATGACAGCTATTCTCTCCCACAAGCTTTTTTGTCTTGGCAGCTTTTACTACAAGCTGAAGTATGACCTGCTGGGCTCTCTAAAAGTGGAACACAATTTGAAGGGAACTGGATATGAGATCTGGCCAAATACAAATCAAAATTGTCTTTTTAAACTACAAAACACCATAAAATCGATGAGGTTTGCCAGGAGCACACTGAATAGTAATAATAAATACAGTCTTTGTGTGGTGTCTAGGTATGTGAGGTATGTGAGATCTGGAACCTGAGTAGGTTCGGCGTGAGAACCGTGAGAGGGAGAAAGGCGAGGGAAGTGGAAACCAGCAGTTGCTGCCAGCTGGTGGTTTAGGTCTTTTCATTTTATCGAAATATGCATTTTCAATAAACCTTTGGAATGTACAATCTCTCTTTGTGGAGGCAGTTATTCCCGGCACCACATTTTGGCAACGAGTGGCAAGTGAACCCAGTAGATACTCGGACACCTTAACACAAAAGACCTCAACATCGGCTGTGTGCGCTTTCTTTTTCCCTGATGTTTGGCGTGTGAGCATTTTTTTTAAGGACACATGGAAGGGAAAAGAAATAAACAATTAAGCCTGTCGGATCGTTACCTGTTGGCTCACGTGCACTCTCGTGACGTTTGCGATTCCTGGCACTGGAAAACAGCGCTTGGTCCTGCTTCTGCTGGTAAAGTTCATCATTGATATATATATTTTTTAATGTTTCTCCAGTGTTTTGAGGATTGTTTGTTGCGGCGCGTATTTGCTTTTAAACGCGGCAACGAGCAGGAGTTCCTGGAGATTAGTGTTGTCTAGCAACTAAAGGAAGCTGACTGGTGGTGTCCAAATGCCTCTTATGATGCAGCTAACACGGCGGCCATATTGGAGAGTTTAAAGAAACCTTTCTTTTCATTTTGGAGAGGTTAATGTAGCTTTTCCTTCTCATTTAACTAAATATCTATTTTCACAATAATTTTGACTTTTGTTTTTCTAAAACATGCAGAATGTACCTGCACCGGCGTTTTTCTTGACCACTCCTGGAGATCCACCTATTCCTTGGATCAAGTGGAAAAAGTTTTCTTTCATTATGCCAGGGTTTGTGGCACTTCCTTAAGTGCAGAGAGGAAAACCTCTCTTTTAATGCACTGTTTGGGGCCAGAGGGGCAAGAGATATTTGAACATCTGCGAGATCTTTCAGATCATGAAGTCTCTGATCTAAATGAGTATGAAATTTGAATTAAGAAGCTGGACGCACAACATCTTCCAAAAATGAGTACGGTGCTTGAACGATATCACTTTGGATGCAGAACACAACGTTCAGGGGAGTCAGTTGAACAGTATATTACGGAGTTACGTAATTTGGCATCTACCTGTAATTTTGGAGCATCACTGGATGAAAAGTTGAGAGACCAACTGATGCTGGGATGTGCTACTGAGAAGGCCTGGGAGAGCTTGTGGCACAAGGATAATCAGTCATTGCAGGAAGTTTTGATTGCTGCAAAACACTTTGAGCATTCCAGGGCCTGCTCTGAAGAAAGACTCTTTTTTGAAGAAAGACTCTTCCTTAGGTATTAGTGCGTCTGAGAATAAGAAGGGGGATTTTGTACAAGTCATACAAAAGACTAAAACTTATGACGGAGTGGATCCTAGTAAGTCTAATGTGCAGTACATGCAAGGAAAGTGTTTTAGGTGTGGTAATGAGGGTCACTTTGCGAACAATAAAATTTGTCCTGGATGGAAGACCATCCTGTAAGTCTTGTGGAAGGAAGGGGCATTTTGCGAAGTGTTGCATCAGTGAAAAATTCAAGGAAGGTGCAAGAGATAGATGTGGATACAAATGAGGAGAATCCTGAACAAAGTAATTATATTTTTCAAGTTAATGGCTTTTCTCCTAATGGCCCGTTAGAACTGGTCAAAGTGAATGGAAGTGTGGTCAAAATGCTTTTTGACTCTGGAGCTAAAATAACTCTTGTGCCGAAGACATTTTTTGAGCAAACTTTGGCTCGAAGAGTGAAATTATTTTAACCGGACATCAAGCCAAGAGTTTATGGAGGTGTGCCTATACAGCTTTTAGGATATTTTTGGGGCACTATTGAATTTGAAGACATGATTGTGCCAGGGAAGATATATGTCTCCATGAAGGGTGACTCTTTAATAAGCTGGATGCATCAGCGTGATCTTAATGTGTACTTAGATCCTAATGCTGATCCCCCGGTATGTATCAGAGGAAATTCTGTTGGGGGGGTGTGTGAAGTCTCCTCCACCAAGGAGAAAGAAGGGAAGCCTGTGACCAGTTTAGAAAGGAATATTGATACTAAATGGACTAAATAATTTCCAGAAGTATTTGTTTAAAAGATTGGTTGTCTTAAGAATTATTCTCACCTTATAAGACTGAAATCCAATGCTGTACCAAAAGTTGCTAAAGTCAGGGGGGTACCATTATCAGTGCGGAATGATATGAAGAAATAATTGGACAGATTGGTTGCTGAAGGAGTGATAAAGGAAGTGGAGGGTACTGAATGGTTGTCTCCTGTGGTTATGGCACAGAAGGCTAATGGTGGGGTGAGATTGTGTATAGACTTGAGAGAGCTTAACAAAATGGTGATTGTGGATCATTATCCTCTTCCTAACATTTGTGAATTATTATGTTCTCTTAATGGTGCTAAACACCTTTTCTTCTTTGGATCTAGCATCAGGATATCATCAAATAATGCTACGTCCAGACTGTTAAGACTTAACTGCATTTGTAACACCATTTGGTACATTTAAGTATGTGAGGATGCCATTTGGACTGATCTCAGCTGCGGCAGTCTTTCAAAGGGTTATGGAGCACATTTTGGAGGGATTGGAAGGTGTTAGTGTATCAGGACTATGTATTAATTGTGGGATCTGATAGTGGAGAACATGATAATCGACTGCATGATGTGTTATCGAAGCTGCGTGATGTAGGATTGACATTGAAGGCGGAAAAGTGTAAGTTTAATGTGAAGGAGATTGAGTATTTGGGTCATATTGTGAGTGATAAAAGTATTCAACCTAAAACTCATCTTGTTGACACAATTTGTAAATTAGAAACCCCTGAAAACAAAGAAGAAGTGATGAAAGTTTTGGGCATGGTAGAATTTCATAGCAAATGTTTACTTGGTATGGCTCAGAAAACATCAGCAATGAGAGAATTATTATGGAAAGGAAAAGAGTTCAGGTGGTCGGAAGGGTGTGAAGAGGAGTTTTGTTTAGTGAAACAGTGTCTGTGCTATGCCTCGGATCTGGGTAGTTTTGATACGTTGGATGAATCTTAGATTTTAACTGATGCGAGCTTCAAAGGGCTGGGGGCAGTTCTTATGCAGAAGAAGAATGGAGTTGAGCGGGCAATCTTATTTGTGTCTCGTGCTTTGAGGGGTGCAGAACATAATTACTCTGTGGTGGAGAAAGAGGCACTTGCAGTACACTGGTCAGTATGTAAGCTAAGAAAATTCTTGTGGGGAAGGACATTTTTGATTAAAACAGACCACAAACCTCTGAGGGAGGTGTTTAGTAAGAAAGGGATAGACCTGGTCTCTCACAGAATACTGAAATGGGTTGTGGCACTGCAGGAGTTTGATTTTGAGGTAATGTATATTCCAGGAATTGATAATGTCTTAGCGGATTGTCTTTCGAGGTTGCTGAATGTTGAATGTACTACTAGTGAAGGAGTTGAGGATTGTGATGAGGAAAAAAATAAGGTGTGTGAGATCTCTGAAGGGATTGTGTCGGAGGAGAGTTGGAGAACTGAATTGGAAAAGGATGTGGTTTTGATGAAAGATTTTTATGGTTCAGAATGGATGGTGTGAGAGGAATATGTGTGAAGAAGAATTAAAGGGTTTTTGGCAGGTCTGGTGTGAGTTGTCTGTGGTGGATGGGTTGCTCATGAGAGGTACAAAGTTGGTTCCTCCTGTAAGTGTCAGGGAGACTCTTACTAAGCATGCTCATATGAGTCATAAGGGCATAGTTAAGACAAAGGAAAGGGTGAGAGAAGGGTAATGGTGGCCTGCCATGGATGTGAAGGTTGAGAGAATGGTCGGAGTATGTAAAGAGTGTTCGATGGCTGACAAAGGTTTGAAGTGTAGGACGCAACCAATGGTGTTGAGGGAGCAGGCAAGTGGTCCGTGGTCGGATATAGCAGTTGATATTTTGGGACCCATAAGAGTCAACTCGTTTGATCGTTATGTTCTAGTTTGCCTAGATATGTTTTCACGGTGGCCAGAGGTGCAGATTGTGAATTCTGTGGAGTCTAAAGTGGTCATTGAGTTTTTGGAAAGTTTATTTGAGGGGGAAGGATTTCCCACTTCTATTCTTTCAGATAACGGTGTACAATTTACGTCTATAGAGGTTGACAGTTTTAAACAGAAAAGATGTGTGAGGCGTAAGAAGGCTGCGCTTTATCATCCAGAGAGCAATGGTGTTGTAGGAAGGTTTGTTAAGGTTTTGACGGAATGTATCCAACTGGCTTTGTCTTCAGGTGGTAATTGGGAGGTTGCTGTTAGAGAAAAAGTAAGAGAGTATTGTTTTACTCCGCATTCTTCCACTGGTGTTTCTCCTTTTCAATTGTTCAGAGGAAGGAAGCCCAATACTCAAATTCTGCCGTTGTGGGTTACAGAGAAACACTCGATGATGAAAGGTCAAATTGATGGAGTGGGTGATTGGAAAGAAAGAGTAAGAGAGAAAATGGTACGTAGGAAGGTGAAGTATGATGAGAGGAAGGCAGTGAAAGACACAGTGGTGAGTGTGGGGATTGGGTGAAGGTAAAACTACCTAGGAAGGTGGGTCTTACCAAGTTTAGTCAACCTTTCAAGGTGGTCAAAGTGTTTAAAAATGAGGCTGGATGATCACAGGGTTTGGAACCTTAATAGGATTGCAAAATGTGTTCCGGTAGATGCTGAGGATGGTTCCAGTAGGAACACACCTGGTAATGATGCTCTGCAAAGAAACAGCAGGCCCCAACGAGTAAGAAGGGCGCCGGGTTTTATGAAAGATTATGTTACATGATGGCATTCAAGTATTATATTTATGTTTCTTTGCAGAATTTATAAGGTCGTGTTCCTTGCCATATGTTATTTTTATTTGGTTGTAGTAACCTTATTCTGTTATATAATATGTAAAGTTCAATGTACAAAGTTGAGAAAATAGTAGGATTTTCTTGTTATGAAATGAGGGAGGTGGTGTGGTGTCTAGGTATGTGAGGTATGCATGTGAGTTCTGGAACCTGAGAAGGTTCGGCTTGAGAGGGAGAAAGGCGAGAGAAGTGGAAACCGGCAGTTGCTGCGAGCTGGTGGTTTAGGTCATTTCATTTTATCGAAATATGCATTTTTAATGAACCTTTGGAAAGTACAATCTCTCTTTGTGGAGGCAGTTATTCCCAGCACCAAACTTTGTTTTCCCTAATTGACAGAAGATATATAGTTGTACACGTTGGTGTGTTTGTTGGTTCAACCAGGCATTCTGTAATTTCATTTGATAAAGCAATCCACTTTTATGATATAGCTGAGGTCATAAAAACGTGTGTTGTGCTTTATCCAAAAGTACAAAATGGTGTGACGTTAGTAATTTCTGTTATTTGTTCAAGCTGAATGGACACTGTCTACTACAGCAGACACATGTTTCATCACAATAAACCTTTTCAAGTCTAATTATGACTTGAAGGTGAAAACGTAAGGTACAGGTCTCGCTTAAGGATAATGAGACTTATGTGGCAGTAAACAATCGTGTGAAGATTATGTAGAGTCCAGTCAAATAGAGCTTGGGTGAAGCAAATGTAATAAATGGAACCAACCAAAACATATGGTTTGATAACCTTTATACCTTTAATGGAAAGACATTGTGATAATTAGCCACATTCTGAATGGCAGTAGTATAAGCCTATGACACGATAAATGGTTAAGTGATAGTTCTGGAGCATATATTCATGTGGATCCCCCAGATTCTCACCTTCAAAATGTTTTGATAGCGTTAATCCAGAAAATCTTAGAGCATTGTTCCTTGTTTTGTTAACAGGTTTCTCTGACATTCTTAGCACTGCAGCACATTTAGAAAATAGTCTGTAGATAGAACTTGGAAATTATCGCACTCCTGTAAGCCACTTTCTACGACACTGATTCAGGTCTTAATCTGAAATATGCCTACCAACTCTCAGATACTTCTTCCTTTGAGTGTACACTGTTCCTTTGTGTAAATGTGCAGTGGATCAGCTCTAGAAAAAGAAGAAATATCTGACTTGCCGGAAAGGTTCTCCAGCAATGATGTCTTAATTAGATGAGATGAGAATGTGATTCACAATAACCTTCTAACCTATTGATATTTCCTTTTATTTTCTTTCTCCATAGCTGATTCTAATCCAGTGTGTAATGACAAAAAATTGCTCCTTTCCTTTAGCACAGACACGATGTGGGATCCTTTCCCCCTTTGCTGGCTGCATGATGCCTCCCTCAGTCAGGCAAGCAGGCCTCATTATCAAGGCCAGTAAATGCCAGATACGGCAACAATCAATGGTATACTTGGGACACTGTGTTCTGAGGTAAGGTGCAACCCCTCCAGGCTAAAGTTGAGGCCATTCTGGCCTGGGAGCCCCCCCAAGACCCAAATGGGCATCAGAGCCTTTTTGGGCCTCACTGGTTACTACTGAAGGTTCATCAAGGGATATGGCACTATTGTGACCCCTTTGACGGAGCTGACTTCAAAGAAACAGCCCAGAAATGTAATATGGACCGAGGCCTGTCAAACTGCGTTTGACTCCCTCAAGCAGGCCATGTGTACAGCTCCTGTGCTCCAGGCTCCTGACTACTCACGGGAATTCATCGTTCCGAAGGATGCCTCCGAACACGGTTCTGGTGCGGTACTATCTCAGCTGAACGAGGAGGGCCTAGACCAGCCGGAAACCTTCATCTCCCCGAGGTTACTCCCCCGGGAACAGAAGTGGAGCGTTATTGAAATGAAAGCTTTCCCAGTAGTCTGGCACCCGAATAAGTTAAGACCGTATTTGTTGGGCACTCACTTCTTGGTTCAAATGGACCACAGACCCCTCAAGTGGCTGAAGCAGATGAGGGGCGAGAATCCAAAGCTGTTGAGGTGGTCCATTTCCTTACAGGCGATAGACTTTAGGATGGAGCACTGTCCGGGGTAAACCACTCTAACTCAGTCTGGCTTTCTAGGTTTTTCTGCCTCAGGAGGACTACCTAGAAGCTGGGTTGAACCACCCACTTTCGGCTGAGAAGGGGCACGAGCTAGACCTGACACACTGAGGTAAAGGTTATCCAAATTCGTTTTAGCTTCTTTCCATAGGTCTTGCGCTCTTGGCACGTTCCCATTGTAAGTATAGTGAGAAAGTGCACACGTCCTTCCTACATGTGTTAGGAAGTGGCACTAACCAGTGTGTGCCCACTTGCGCCAAGGGTGTTGTCAAACATGTGCTGAGTCTGCCATTGCGGGCCAGTGTGTGCACGCTTGCGCAATAGTGTTTTCACATGTCCAGCCTGCCCATACAGGCCAGTGTGTGTGCACTTGCACTAAGGGTGTTTCTAAATGTAGTGAAGCATACCCATGTTGGTTTTCACTACTTCTGAGGGTTTCTCTTCCGATAGACTAACATGGGGGAATGATTGAAATCACTCCCACTGCAATTGTGGATTGCAGTGGAGCAGCCTCGTGATGTTTCCTATCATTGGCATCACTGTGATAAACCCCTTCCTATTGTAAGGTTGGTTTTGTCATTAATAGCTAGGAAATGGCACTTCTGGAAAGTGGGCATTTCTCTGCTCTAACGTTCATTGTGTGCCTTTCTACCTGGCTCTAGTCGACACCTGAGTTTGTGGGAGCACATCTGTGTGTTCCTCTGCGACAGCTATAAACAATGGATACGCAACTGGATCATCAGACCTCTTCCATTTGAGGGCCTGGCTGGATAGATTGGAGGGAGAAGTCTTGACCCTTGGCCTCTGGGAGCTAGATCATGGCCCCATTAAAGATTAAGATCTGCATTCCACTGCCTCCATGGCAGACAAGACTGAAATTTAGGGGAGACATCTGTGGATCAAAGAGAGAAGCTTTGAACCACCCCCAACTTCAAAGGCAAACTACGCCCCACCTGTTAAACAAAGCATACTTATTAATTAGTCTTAAAGACTATCCCTACTCATCTTTAAATTGTAAAGTTTATTTTGTATATACTTGTATGTTTGCTGTTTCATTAGATTTGATATGTCATTGATAAAGCACAAAACAGCTACTTCCTGAGATGTGTTCTGGTGCTTGAGGCAGAAGAAACCCCCTGCCCCAACCAGCAGGCTCAGCGCATCCACCAATAGAAGTGAAGCCATACCTAACTTTAGCTGGCATCCTATGTGCAAACATCACAGGGTTTTCACTTGTATTCTTAACCTCAGCAAATTCGGATGTGGCCGACTCAATGAGGGTAGAGTATTCCAGATATTGGCTGTGGTGTCTCTAAAGCGTAACCCCCCCCTACCTGCCATTACTGAATCAAGAAGTGACAATTAAGCCACCATGTATACATCTTAATTTTCTGGAAAAGCTATATAATGAAAAGATGGAATTCATGTACGTAGATAGATTGTTACCATAGATTGTTAGATAGGAGTTTTTAGAAATGGAGTCTCTATTTGCCAGTGGTTTGAGTCCCGTCCAAGTAGGGACCCTTACTCTAGTCAGGGTAAGGGAGTTACACAGCTAAGATAACCCCTGCTCGCCCCCTTGGTAGCTTGGCACAAGCAGTCTGGCTTATTTCTGAGGCAGTGTGTACTTGTACATGCACACAGTAACATAGTGAAAACATTACAAAAGGACACCACACCAGTGTAGAACAATAGCCAATATTCATATGAATGAAACAAGACCAAAATAACAAACATCCAACATACTTAAGTCAAGATATCACTTTTAAAGGGTTGAGCTAGTTTAGTCCATATAAATCAATGGGTGTGTTTGTTTTAGGGCAAAGTATCTTAGGTGCATCAAAAATTAAAGGTGAGAACAGGCATAGGGAAGTTGGGGCTCTGGAAAAGCAAGCAATGTGTTGGTTCCTTACTGCTAGGGGAGGAGATGCGTCAATTCCTTATGGTCACAAGGAGGTGATGTGTCTGTTCCTTTCCGCCAAGGGAGGTGATGTGTCGCTTTCCGGATGCACAGCCTCTGGTCCTTGCGGTGTTGATGAAGAAATTGCCATCCAGGGACGATGTGTTGAAAATCCAAACGATCTGTGTTGGTCTACAGTGGTGAACCAAGTGTTGTTGATTCTGCAATGGCAGTGCAGGCGCTGCATCGGATCTTTCCAGCAATGCATCGGTTTATAGTGGCGCTGGAAGTCGATGCATGGGTTTCTCCTTAACATCACCAGAACTCACTTCCAAGGGCCTGGTTGGAGACTGCTCTGCATGAGGACAGGCACAGCCCTATTCAGGTGCAAGGGTCAACCCCTCCCACCATTCTAACTCAGTAAGACCCACCAATGTGGTGATGGTCCATCAGGATATGAAGGGCACACCTCCGCTCCCTTTGTGTGACTGTCTAGAGTGAATGCACAAACAGCCCAACTGTTATCTGGACCCAGCAGTATTCAGCAGACAGGCAGACACACAGAATGGTTAAGCAAGAAAATTGCCACTGTCTAAAAGTGGCATTTTCAAACTTACAATTCATAAACCAACTTCACCAAAAGATGTATTTTTACATTGTGAGTTCTCGATAACTCTATCTGCTCCCAGTAGGAAATTACACTTAAAAGATATTTCATGGCAGCCCCCATGTTACCTTGTGGGAGAGATAGGTCTTGCAATAGTAAAAAACAAAATTAGCAGTGTTTCACTATTAGGACATGTAAAACACACCAGTACATGTCCTACGTTTTAAATACACTGCACCTGCCCATAGGGCTGCCTTGGGCCTACCTTAGGGGTGACTTACGGGTAATAAAAGGGAAGGTTTGGTCTGGCAGTTTAAAACTGCACACACAGACATTGCAGTGTCAGGCCTGGGACATGTATGCAGGGCTACTCATGTGGGTGGCACAATCAGTGTTGCAGGCCCACTAGTAGGCTTTGACTCACAGACCCTGAGCACACCTGGTGCACTATACTAGAGACTTACTAGTAAATCAAATATGCCAGTCATAGATAAACCAATACAATTTAGACAAGAAGCGCTTGCACTTAAGCACTTGTCAGCAGTGGTGGAGTGTCCAGAGTCCTAAAACCTGCAAAACAAAATGCAGCACAGGATCAAAAACAGGAGGTCAGAAGCGAAAAGACAGGGAAAACCACACCAAGAGCTGTCAGATCTAACAGCAGTCTTTAAATATAGGAGTGTCTGTTATTAGCCTAAACATCAGCCTTGCAGCTGCATTCTGTAGTACAATAAATAAGAAGTTTTGATGTGTCTAATAGAAAAGCATTACAGTAGTCCATGGGTGACATGATGAGAGCTTGCACCATATGTCTTCTCACAGATTTAGGAATGAAAGAGAGGATCCTTCTGATTACATGACGTAGTCTAAAACACGTTGAGTACATAGATTTAATATGAAGTTCAAAATTTAAGTCGTTATTCATGTTATTGCTAGATTACTTACATGGGATACTGGTTCTGGCAAAGATGTTATGTGCCCATATTTTTCAATTTGGAACATAATAGTATTTTTAACAGAGGTAGTTTTATAGAGGAACCAAATAGTGAGAATATTTTCACAACATCAACATGTTTGAGGCCAAAATACATACAATAATTTGAGTGGAAGTTATGTTTATGATTGTTGGCCATTTTGAAATCTCAGTTTTAATTCCTTAATCTATAATTGATGAGCCCAGCTCTTATTTTTTAATATGATCATTTTTCAATGATACGGTGGGTGGTATAACCAATTGCCTGACTGGAACTTGAAGAATGGTACAGGAGAGAAAGTCTGCCGAAGAAGTACCAGCTATAGAAAGGAATGCCACACAAGCGACATTGACTCTTAAGTTTAAATCTCCTGCATTACTCTAGCCTTATGGCCCACCGTAGCTGGCTATACCAGCCATTAAAGGCCTGTTCCAGCTTTTGGCTCGGGCCTTTAAAAAGGGAGCGAGCGCACCTTTAATGACCGGAATAGCCCAGCTACGGAGGGTATACGGCTATTAGAACTTTCTTCCACTAGAGGGCAGAATGTTTTAATAAATAAAACAAAGATCTCACAGCCCCTGAGTGATTGAATTCCCCTCGAGCTCCGTGAGGCCTTTGTTCACAGCAACAGCTGTGGAAAAAAAACATTGGAATGTTGGAGCTCCGCACATCTACCATTAGAAGCCTGGAGCACCCCATTGTTTTCATTGGAGCTCAGAACATTCCAGTGTTATATAGCCTTAGAACCCGCCGTAGCGGGCTCTACCGGCTATTAAAGGCCCGCTCCCCGCGTTAAATGCCTGAGCCGAAGGCGAGGGCATTTAACAAGGGAGAGGGACTTTAATAGCCGGTAGAGCCCGCTACGGCGGGTTCTAAGGCTATTAGAACATTCTGCCACTCAGGGCAGAATGTTCTATTAAAAATAAAATGTTCACGGAGCCAAAGGGGATTAAAATCCCCTCGGGCTCCGTGAGGCTTTGTTCACAGCTGCTGCTGTGAACAAAGCGAACATTGGAATGTTGGCGCTGCGGGCTTTTACCGGCCAGTAAAAGCCCGCAGCACTCCATTGTTTTTCAATGGAGCCCCCAGCGTTTCAATGTTTTAATATGCCTTAGACTTGTCCACATCAGATGAGGAGGGTCATCTTTGACTTTGTTTCTGTATCAATGTAAATACCAAAAGTTAAATAAAAGTTATAAGTTAATGATGTAATTATGTTTATAAGAACCTCAGAAATGTGCAGAAAGACACCCTTTAAGTGCAATTATGGTTACAAAACAAAATCTAAAAGCCACTGAACTAAGGTTAGCCGCTCCATAACTCACTCTGTCGTTATGCAGTACTCATGACCTTACATATGACATGTTAAATGATATCATTGATGAAATCACTGATGCCATCTTAAATGAACTTTCAAATAGTTCCAGGTGCCACTCTTCTCTGTTAACAATGGTAATAATTGCTTATTGCGCTCTGCAGATCTGCATGTATGGCTTATTTCATGCTCTTTTTTTTTCATGTGCAGTAGTTAGAAACAACACAAGGTTAAACCTCTGCAGTGTGATAAAATCACAGTATCTTGGTCTTGTGACTATGGCCCATTTGCCATTTTCTGTAAAGTGACCCTAGAATGGTGATTGTGATGCACCAATCAATGTTTTGTCAAGCCGGCTATGCTTTACTGTGGCAGTAAAACCTTTGCACTTGGAATGGACGTATATGTGCCATGCTAATGAAAATACATGTGGTCGGGTAACATGTTGTTAATTGTCTTTCAATCGGATTGTCGCTTTGTTGTATCAAATCATCACTTAAAAACACACAATAGAATAAATTATCCCTTAAAACGATAGCCTAGTTGTAGTCCTAATATTTTGAAAGTGAAAAATAAATGAGAGTTTAAAGATTTCTCTCCTAAAAAAAACTTGCGTACATTTTAGAAATGTGCTGAACGTTTTCCTTACCACACTACAAAGTGTTCATTATCAAGTGAATATGGTATTAGCTGCATGCTAGCCCTTTTTATTAGCTTGAATGTTTTCTCATATTGGAAGCACATTCTAGTGGTCCTTTAGTATTGGAAAGTCTCTCTAGCAGTTTCAAATGCATCCTTTGCATCAACCTGTCATCATGGCAGCATGTTGTCATATCTGTCTAGGTTAATCCTCTTAGCAGGGATTCTGTTTCTGAGCAATTACTTAAAAAATACGTTGCTTTTCCTAAATGAAAGATAACATGGTGTGTGGTCTATTTGCACAGGTGAAGGTTGGCGACACGCTGGATCTTATACTTGATCAGGATAAAGAAGCTGAGACCGTGACCGTTCTGAGAGTGGTCCTGAAAAATGTGGCAGAAGAAAAAACTGGAACTGACAAATACAAAGTATTGCTAAGACGATGGAAAAACTTAAAACTTCCTAAGGAGGATGTGTTAAAGTAGCTGGTCTAGATGTGGAAGTAACCAATGCCAAACGTGTGCACTTAAGCAAATTGGAGGAGAACCATGTTTCACCATTTGAAAAACACCTTCTGCATGACTGGTTCGGCTTTTTTGTGGCATAATTATTTTGGCTGCTTATTCTGGAAATGTTTCGAAGTACACTTCTACAGCCGTTTTGTATGCCCTGATGCATGATCACCTATTGTTGCCTTATTTTGGTTGTGTTCCAAGGACAACATTCAGCAAATAAACGTTCTGATAGATTTTTTTTTTTTTACTTACTTTTGATTTCCTTAAACTAGCAAAAGAGTTATCCGAACTATAACCAGATTCTAACTTTTCTGGACCCCAGCAGGTTCTCTCTCCTCACTTGCATCTCATGACTGGTCTAAAACCCATACTGGATCTACACTTATTCCGCATATTTCTGTCCAATGCTTCATTCAAAATCGTAGTTCAGGGTTCTATGTATTCAACTACTAGAGATAACTGATAGGCTGTACAATCAACCTAAACACTGCTTACTTAAATATTCCAGTGAGGTCATAGTATAGAAAGTGCCGAGATTTATGTAGTAGAGATATACTGCCAGTATAATATAATTCCCTTTCATTTCAACTCAATACCACAAGTTTTCACCTAGACTGTACATTTTCATCTTCTAAGAATGCATATTTAAACCTAATTACGCCAGTGGTTAGTGCAGAACAGCTACCCCAAAATGAACCAGGATGCCTTTCACCAATTACTTGTGTCGTTGGTCAGTGCAAGAAGGAAAGTCCTCTCTCCCACCAAGCTTGTTGGTGACCAATGCTCTCTTCCGCAGGCTTGTGATCCACACCAGCCCTGTAGTCACTGCGCTGTGGGGGGTCTGATCGTATTTTGTTTAATGGTACTTTCTTTTCTCTGTATGAGGACACAAAGGATTCAGCTGTACCCTGCATTCTGGTAGCATGAGGTTTTGGACCCCAGGCCCTCTTGACCCCTGGTTCCCACAATGTCCATGTCAGCATGTTTTGTAAGGATCCGATAGATCTCGTGAAGAAAATGCCATTCAGTGCTCATCATTCTCAAATGTTGTTCACAGCCGGTTGATTTAATGCAATTATTTTCACTAAAGGATCCACAGCTTTTGGCTTGCAGCAGACTCCTTCCATCATGTTATCATGCTAGAACTAAAATATATTCAGCTATAAAGCCCTCAGTGCCTCACATAACCCCCTTCCCATGTTTACCCTTGCCAATTGATGTTTGGAGACAGATACTAGCTGAGGACTTCTTGCTATCGGCAGCCCACCTGAGGATACTGTTAATATCCAAGTTGACTGGTATACATTCACATGCATGTGGGTGTACTTGCTTCTGTTCAGACATTAATATACTTCAGCTGGGGATTTTTGCATCCAGGCACAATTACCCTTGGCACAACCGCAAGGGCTCTTTTTACGTACTAGATGGGCCAGGAGCCCCTCTTCCTGACGGACATATTACTCACGAATGATTCTGTATCTTCCCAACCCTTCCACTGAATGCCACTGTAAATGCTTTAAAGAAAATATGGTACAAAACGTAATTAAAATATATCAAATCGTGCTGCGTAATGAGTCATTAGCAGAAATATAATACATTAATTTGAATTACGGGAGGCAAATCGCATCTGGAAAGCGTGAAATAGAATCTACATATTTTGCACACAAAAAACCCAGATGCATGCAAGCTCGGGGATTTCCTGAGTATCGGCTACAGTTACCGTTTTCACCCCATAACAGTACATAAAACAGGTCCTCCAATAGCGAAATTAGTGTTATTTGACATCCTACTAATAATTGCTCCTCCATAACCTGGCAATTAAGATGACAGCGAAAACCACCCCTTCATGTTTCAAAGCCGCATGAATGGCCCGTCCAAGAAAAATTAATTTAGGAACAAACTGCATCTCCACACCTTGAACCTTCTATACGCCTTATTCTCTGCAAAACTGCGGGTGCGCGCAGGTGGGGAGATACACTTTTTCCACACAGCCTGGGAGGGGCTGTAGCGGGGGGCTACCCTCTCCCGGACCAAGGTGAGCACCCTCCAGAGCAGGACGTGGGTGCCCGATGGCAGCCCTGACAAGATCTTAGCTAGAAACAGAATGGGCCAAATGGTGGCAGACATCCAACAGCATTGATCCCGGGGCTCAGCATTACATGGGAGGCTTTGATGAAAGACTCAGACGAGAATGCTAGTGACTCTGGAAGCTCAAGAGAGGTACCAGAGGAGAATGTCAGGCCGGTGGGCACTTTATTGACAGCAGACACAATCATCTGAAGTCTGCGGGGGTTTAGGCAGCTGAGTGAGCACTGTCAAGCTGCTTCTGAGAAGGCAGATGATGGTGGGCCAGAAAGACAACAGCGCAGCCCTCTAAGGGGCCAGGCGCACCTTACAACCTTAGAATCGCATTCATAAGAAGAGACTTGTAAGTCACTACTCATTGTTTTTGGGGGGGAATGGAGGGGGGAAATACAGACACCTCTGGCTTTGAGGGGGCGTGTTTAATCCTCAGTGCGCGAAGGTTGGGTGAGGGGTGAGAACAGTTCAGAGGATTGTCAGAGATACACAGAGGTACCACCACGGTGAACAAATATGGGCTCAGGCCAGACACCACCAACAATCGTTACACATTACTTAACCAAGTTGGGCCTCACCCTTAAGGTCCTGTCCTGGAACATAAATGGGCTAGGATGCAAACTGAAGAGAGGGGTAATAAGGAAGTACCTAGCAAGATAGAATCCAGATAGTCTCCTTCAAGAGATGCATACTGCAGGGAACACTTGTGGAATATCTCACCATGGTAGATACACCCTACTAGTACACGCGGGCTACTCGTCGGGATTGAGGCAGGTGGGCATACTCGCTCCCCCTACAGGTGACCTGCACACGAGTGGATATTGTGGGTTGTCAGGCTGTGGTCAGTGGATTGGGGTGAACCTAACTTTTCCCCGTCCTACAGACGATAGAGTTAGCTATAATGAAAGGGTGGTTGGCGGAGGTGCCAGAATCCCTACCACTGATTGGTGGAGCTTAATGTGACTCATCGTGGGGACAGGGACAGATTGATGAAATCTGGGGAAAGTCAGAGACAGGGTATACCCCTGGGGTACCTTCCTGGACACCAAGGGGCTGGTGGACCTGTGGCGAGAGGAACACCCGGGGATCTGAAAGTATACCTACTGTTCTAATCAGGTGCAGTCCATGTCTAGGTTAGACTATTTTCCGACTCCAGGACACCAACTTGGATGCTTCGGGCACATTGAGAATCAAACACGGGGCATATGAGACAATTCACCGCTGACTGCACTCCTATGGACGGACATCCAGAGATTACGGTGGGGAGTAGAATTATTTAAAGGTAAACACAGGGACGGTAGACTTGGAGGTCACAGTATGGGAGGCTTACGAAGCTGTCCTGAGGGGACGTCTTGTAGCCCACATCTATTGTAAAGGTAAAGAGAGGGATAAAGAGGTTGCTGAACTTGAGTCATGATTGGCTCAATGGAAGGCAGAATAGATGCCTAACCCTACCCTGGAGCTAGCAAGATTGAGGCAGAGAGAGAGGAGCAGCATCACCTACCTCACCAGGAAGCAAGGGCAATATACAGGGCAAAGCAGGTTAAGTTATATGAAGTAGGGTATAAGGCGGGTAGGCTACTAGTGTGGCTGCCAGAAAGGAAGAGGTCTGAAGGTGGATTGCAGAAGTTGAGGAGGGATTAGAGAGGTGACCCAAGGGCCATAGTGCAAGCCTTTGTGGCACACTTAAAGAACTTGTCCCTGGCTAGAGTGGGCGAATGCGCTAGGCTGCAGGCCCTTGAGGACTTTGCGGTCAAGATTCTGCCTCCCATGCTACAGTGAGGTTTGGGTGAATCTCTCAATGTAGAACTGTCTGAGAGGGAACTGGCCGAGGGAATAAACCAGATGTTGATGAATGAGAATGATGATGAAAAAATACTTTATTAGTTAATAAAAACCATAAAACATCTAGAGGAGACAGACCACATTAACAATACCAAGGGTGTTCATGCCCATTCGCCCATAATCCTCTTAGATTAACATACAGGACTCTTATGCTAGATAAAGTCCAAGTGCAAAAGTGTCAAATAAATACACATATTCTAAAATGACATGACACAATCATAATAAAAATACCTCATTATAAAAACACCAAAACCCGGGAACAATTCTTATGCAGAGATCCTCGTGTCCATCACATCATTACATATCTCATTTAGTCCAGACCTATTTGTCCATGCCCTAAATATTCATGCCCAATAGCCCACCCATACTATCTTTGAATCCTCCCTCCTTGGCAAGCAAGGCTGTTATGCTGACAATAATAAAGTGTGATACACAAATAACAATGACACCCAACATCAAAGCAGGAATTCATCATTATAAAAGAACACAGTAATGGTAAAAGCCCCGGTACCCCGAAGCGGTATTGTAAGATACGGCATAGCCCTTACTTAAATGCTTCAACATACCTACAGGGCTGGGGGAAGTTATTGAGTGGGTTATTTTCACTGCTTTACCTAAATTTATCTTAAAAACATCTATATCCCTCAAATACCTTGACATAGAAAAGGTTATTGGGCAAGAAATCGTACCCTATTCCCTTTGCTTTAAGCACCAGATGTAAATTTTTTATAAAGACACCCCCTACTCCTTCATTAAAGGGAGCGGGAAGGGGCGACCAGGGAGGCAACAATTGTCAGAAATTGAACAAATCTAATGTTTAACATTTCATTACTTGGATCTAGTGCTGACATGACCGCTGACCTACAGGATCGACCTCCTAGGGCTTTAAGTTCCCTTCTCAGTAGTTCCCTTCTCTGGCTTTGGAGGACTGTACATATACAGACCACATGGATCAATGTCTCCCTAGTCTGGTGGCATAACCTACAATCCTGGGATTGTATCTCTGCCTCCTTTTTCCATTTAGGTAGGAAATCTAGGGTTGGAAAAACTCCCAATCTAAGCTATAAAAGGCTCTGTTTAAATTTCAAGGATAGAAGAGCAGACCGAATGGGTGATTCCATACTTAGTTTATCTGAGTTTAGAACCAACTATCCGTGTGATCGTTTAGATAGCTCTTCCATATCTCCTAGCCAGCTTAGAATTTTGGCTGATTTATTTACTTCTTTCCTAAAGGCGGGGGACGGCAATGATTTACTCCATAGATCACCCAGCTCCAACTGTGCTATGTTTTTCTCTAAATGCTCCTTAAAGTTGCAATTACCCCTTTCAAGATTGACTTCCTGCCAGACTAAATTAGATAGTGGTCCCTTAGTGGCAAGGCGTAATTTATAGCAAGCCTTAATAAATGCTGCCGGCCTGGCCAGGGATTGCTTTACTAAGGAAAATTCTAATCTAACTTGAGCCAGACAGGCCGATCTAGGTAGCTAAAAGACTTGTTTATATGATTTAATTAGTAACTTATCTAACAGGGCCAGCTCCGCCCCCTCATTATTTGTGTACCATAAGAAAGTCTAGGTAGTAATTTAGCTGTCATAACCATGGTCATCAGCTTAAGAGGCTGTCCAAGGATTGATTTTGCTAGATTCCAAAAAGCACAACTTAAGGCTTGGGCATTTTCCCTAATTACTTCTCTATGGCCTGCAAACATACCTTTTGAGTCGATCCAGACCCCCAGATATGTGTATGCTGCCACTTCCTCAATTAGACACCCATTCAAATACCACTTACGGTGTAGAGAGGGTTTGCAGTTAAGGGGGATTATTTTCGTTTTACCTTGGTTTATTTCCAGATCATTGGCCAGTACATATACTCCTAGACTGTCCAGATGTTTCGGTAAACCTATTCTAGAGTTGCTAAACAGCAACAAGTCATCTGCATAAAGTAGGTTAGATATTTGGTGGCCGCCAACGAAAGGGGGGTGGGCTGTTATATATAGATTGAAAAGAAGTGGAGCTAAAACACAGCCCTGCTTTAATCCAGTTGTGGTCTTAATAGACCTGGATAGATAGGAACCATCCCCAAGTTTGATTTTTACCCAGATGTTTGAGCAGAGCATAATAATGGCATTCAGTAAGTTTGCTGTGAGCCGCCACTGCTGTAATTTTGCCCACAATTTGTTTCGAGGAACACAGTCAAATGCGGCTTTAAAGTCTACAAAACACATATAAAGAGGCGTCCCTGTAGCCTTTGCTCTATTGATTATTAAACTAAGTGCCAAGAGATTAGTTAAAGTGCCCTTCTTCTTAGTAAAGCATGTTTGGTTAATGGGGAGCATACCACTATCTGAGGCCCAGCGTTCTAAACGCTGTAAAAGTCCTATGGAAAAGTATTTGAGGTCCACATCCAAAAGGGCAATTAAGCTATAGTTAGATGGCTGGGAGGCTTTCGCTCCCTTATAAACAGGATGGATTATAGAGCCCTTCCAACTGTCCAGAATTATACCTGTTGCCAAGATATAGTTAAACATTACAGTAAAAAAGCCACCCATCTTATAGTCAGCTGTTTAAACAGGGCCTGGGGTAAACCTTTGGGGCCAGGTGCACAATCTGCGTGATTTTTCTATTATTTTTGTTATTTCGAGTGGGGTAAACACGATACACTCCTGGGCCTCAGACCCACCGGGGCCCCTCTCTCATTGAACTGGGCCAGCATATGCCGAGGATGATTCCTTGAAGTGGGATTTCAGGTATCCCACCCATAACTCCTCCTTAATATTTGCGTTGTTGGTGGCGCTGGGCCTTTTTCAATACTATTGACCAATCTCCAGAAGTGTCTAGAATTTACAGATGCCGATGCAA
Source organism: Pleurodeles waltl (assembly GCF_031143425.1). NCBI lineage: Eukaryota > Metazoa > Chordata > Amphibia > Caudata > Salamandridae > Pleurodeles > Pleurodeles waltl. Next base: position 1,191,329,545 of record NC_090444.1, read on the forward strand.
GATGTAGTTTTGCCCATAGCGTTTCCTGTTTTTATTTTTTTAGAGAGCCAAATGTCCCTTTTTAGAAGTTTTTTCCTCCTGTAGGGATTTTAGGATTGATCCATCTTCCAGATGTTTCCGCAGTTGCCTTAGGACCCTGTTCACCACCGATTTCCTCAGCCGTACTGCACGTGGCATAAGAATGCTGTTACTGTGTCCCAGCTATGCACCCCTAGACCTACCCTTGGCCGAAGATTGATGAGATTTTTTGAGAATGAGTCACATATGGCAACTGCATTCAAAGGTTTGTTAGCAATGTTTTCCAGGATCTTGACTGCTTCCTGCGCTTGTACTTTGACCAAGCGGGAACTCCATTTTAGTCTCTTTAAGTTTTCAGAACGGAGCTCCCCCTTAAGCACATTTGATTCTTTCTGTATACGTACTTTGCTCTGAATAGCGTTCCCTCATTAGATTGCCTTCGAGAGAGATGGGAGGGAGAGTTGGATAGGCTGAAACCCTCACGAGGTGGCTGTATGTGATGGATTTCAACTGATACAACTGAAACTTCTCCATAGAGCCTACTTTATCCGATCAAGACTGTTCCACATGGGTAGGGTGGACTCAGACCACTGTCGTAAGAGGCTGTGGAGAGAGGGGAACATTACCACACACTATTCATGAATGCCCCATTCTTCAGGAGTACTGAGGGAATAGGAAAGCGACTCTCGACTGTCTTGGACTGCACAATTGAACTGACATCCTCCCCCAACTGATAGCCCTGGGCATATGGGGCGACCAGTTCTTGACAGATACTCCCTACTCTTCTGTAATAGGGCATAATTTGTGGCAAAGTGTGATGTGGGGAAGTGGCAAGGTCCGAAAGCAGAGGAACTCGGATGCTCATTTAGACTGGTGCATGCTATTCAATAAAATGGTGTACAGGGTGCGTGGTTCTCCTAAGAAATTTGATCAAGTGTCGGGCCCTGGTGCCAGGCCATGGAGGAAATCTCATGAGGGTGGAGCCTGGGAGGGGGACCTGTTTGATTCCTATATTTATAGCCAGTACCATATGATGGGGGTCACTGGGGTGTAGGTTCTCACATTCTGTTCTTACACGGTAGGACTGGTGCTTTGGATAAGAGAGTCTGCAACATTGTATGTTTTACGCCTCAAGTCTGTGTTTGTTTGCGGTAGAGTAGCTTTCCATCCGATTGTATGAAAATCAATAAAGAGATGTTTTTAAAAAAAGAATAATTAATTTAGCTGAGTAAAGCATGCCACAGGTAAGGTATTGTTTTGGAGATGCTATCCCAGTACTCTGTAACTTGCCACAGTAAACAAACTGATTGAGATCGGGTTCCTCCTTGTTGCATTGGAAACACACAATTTAGCCTACAACCCTACTGGTGAAGCTTTTTAGCACATTACACAAATCACACATTGTTTTATAATGCTTCATTTTGAGATTAGCAGCTTTCACTAAGCTGTGACCCCAAAAGATGCTATCCATCAACACTTGCAACTCAACAACCATGCCTAGTTTATATGCCTCGATTATATTCACCTCGGGCAAACATGGATGTGTAGGAACTTTTAAAAATCCTGCCGTAGCTGTATCATTTTGGAGCCTCCTCAAAGGAACAAAGTACCACACCCTTATACATGTGGCCTACATTGTGTAATTGCATTTGCCAACAAAAAAGTCCCAGTATCCCTAAAGATTGCTAGTAAAGAAGAACTATAAAACAATACTGTGACACAATTTATTAACCGTGGGAGTTTCAAAATACACAAGCCATTGTTTCCAAATATGGGTCGAAATTTCTAAAGATATAAATCTAACCTTAAAGTATCATGTTACCAAAATAAAAGAATGCCCCCTACAAAATTAGCCTAACATGCGGTGTATAATTCCCAAACCAGCTAGTCTAATGTATTGAAGCCATAACCTCCGACGTTCTATAGCCAAAAGCAAACCAATAAAAATTCCTTAGTTTAGTAACAGACCACCCTACTCGATCCAGTAGAAATGTCAACACTATTGCTCCCCTGGGTTTTCTGTAGTTCCAAACAATGCTACTTCAAGTAGACTTTAAACACCAGGAAAATTCTGCTGGGAAGAATAAAGGTATGGCTCAAAAGTGAAAGAATGTCAGCAAAAGAATCATCCTTATGATGTTTGATCATCCTCTAATTTTTATCAGTAGCCACTCCCACTTACAAATCAAGTCCAGTAATATTGGCTCATAATTAAGGTTAATCATCTTTTCAACCTTGGGGATAATGCTAACCACAAAACATCAGATTCTATACCCTTATCATCAGAAATTATGACACTTTGCTTCCTATTTATGTCTTCCCAGGATTCATAAGTGGACCAAGCCCTACACGAACATCTGATTTTCTGTCATTAGTCAGCACAGCTGACCCAGGCTCACAAGTTAAGATGACAATATCATCTGTGCATGCAGAGATCTTATGCTCAGCCCCATTGGGCACTATGTTGGTGGGGGGGGGGGGGGGGGGGGGGGGGGAATATTCCTTGATTTCTCAAGATGACCCAGAATTTTCCAAACTTTCCTGTGCCCATTCCGCATACATACCACTCATGACCAAGCCATCCTTTAGCATTCTTCTGGACTCAGATTGGACCAAGCTTCTTTTTATTCAGTGTAAACCACAGGTCGGGCCAGGAGACCCGGTCAGATGATTTCTCAATGTTTGACAAGCTCATCCTAGCTTCCAACTGGTTATGTCAATAGACATGTTGATATGAGCAGCAGTATTGCTAACGTGTACAAAGCTTGTGGCGTAGGAGATACCAGAGGCTGACTAATTTTTGCCATACCATTGGCCAGAATTGTAGAAAATACTTTTGGAGTCTGCATTAATAAGATAGGGTGACAAGAGTTCCACAGTTCAAAGATCTTATTTTTCTGAGGAAAGATGATTATGTTTGGTTCCTCTCACAAATAAGTTTTAAACATGGTGCAAAAATTATTCAGCATGGCCAACTGTAGCAGGGAATGGCATTTCCAAAAAGAGACGACTTCTGTAGCCAAAGGTGCCCTTATCTTCTGACCCCCAATAGTAGTTCAGTAATCGCCTTGGGAACTCTATTTTCTGAACAGAACTTATTATGTAACATTTGCGAAATGTCTCAAGAATGATTGTCAGTTCGTTGGTCACCGCACCTTCTGTATACTACAAACTAGGAATTTTACCCGCGCTTTCGGGTTTAAGTGCAAATATTCTGCCCATGGATTAGCTATATTCAAAGATTTTGGATTTCTGCCTATTTTATGCTCTTGTAGCCTTATCTCTAACCTGTTTAATGAGCAGATATTGGGTACCAACCTGCTGTTTAAACACTTCCGCTTCCTTCCTGGCAGTGAACCAGACATGCATGTTGTTGCTCCAAACAAAGCAGTTTATTGCATCTGTGACTGCTTTTAGCATGTCCCATACAATGTTCAAAGAGCAAGAGCTTATATTAACTTAGAGGGATTCCCGTATGACAGTTTTTATCAACTCTTTAATTCTGGATCAAGTGATAAGGACCAATCATAGGTCCATGTTTAGGTTTAGGAGGACAACGGGTGGATGGCACAGCCAAATCTAATTAAATCTGATTGTGATCCAAAACTATATAGGGATGGATTTCTACTTGAACATAATTCATCAATCTCGGATCACACAGAATGCCATCTACATGTGAGTGCTCATGTATAGAAAAGCATGAAATGTATGACCTAGGATATTGCCATTGAATATGATTACTTGTTATGCACATCAAAAGACTTTATAATATAATTAGCTGCAGTACACACATTATATATCTTATTTCCGCTTCACATACTAGATTTATCTACGAGTGACTCAAAGGAATATTCATTTCTATGTAAATAATAGAGATCCTTTCCTTTCTAAGGTCACCTCAGTTTATACCATATATAGAAGAAATAGTTAATTTAGACCCAACCTTTACTAAGTCAGCAAAGGTCCACCAACTCTTATCACCCACCTTAGCATGCTGGCATATCCATGTGTTCCTTCTAGTTCGGTTTGCACCCGTACTGACAAATGCACTCTGTGTGGAAGCAGCAGCCACCTGATAATCCAGCAGCTGCAAAACAGTGTGTTTCTGTTTAGAAATATGTGTCCCCTGGAGACAAAATATTCTGCTTCCAATTAAATCAATTTGTCCGGAGCCGGCCACCCTTTAGAATGCAAATTCAAGATATTCACATTCCAGGTTTGTCGTTTAACCTATGTTTTATCTGCTACCAGAAACATATACTCATACATAAGCAGGTGGTGCCGCACATTAAGAGTAGCATTGGCATTCCATATTTTAACCTGCTCCCGCTTTCTTCATCAAGCAACACGGATAAAGGGGGATTCGGTGGGACAGAAGAAGCCTCACAGACAAAGGTAGGGGAGGAAAGAAGCATCACAAAAGAAGAAAAAAAAATAAAAAAGAAACATGAGCAACACATCTAGAAGAAAAAAAATAGTGCCACAATCACAGTGCTAGCATTGGAAGGACCCTAACCAAGACAAAGCAATCTGTACTTGGTCTATGCAACAGAGGAAAGAAGAGGAAGTGAAGCCAGCACATGCTACTCAATTAAATGTCAGAAAATAAGAGTGACAATTAAGTCAGTGAATGATAAGCAATTGGTGGGCTACAAGCCCCTTGTTGTATCCAATATCTCTCGCAGGCGAGACCTTAAAAAATACCCTACTAAAATTAAACATTTAAAAAAAATGAGAACAACAACAACCCCAACCCCATGATGTAGAATGAAGAATGAATTTTATAAACAAATGTAGGTTCAGAGTAATGGGATCAAAACACAATAGAATCTACCAGCTTGTGTAAAACAGCAAAGAGGCACAGTTCAGAATTTTTGTGTTTAATCTATATTGGACGTCCATCATTTTTCTAGGGCTCCAAGTATAATAAAGCCACAACTTTGAGAAAGAGAAGATATTAGCTGACACAGTCTTCCTTAATAATCTACAGTAGTGAGGTAAAAATATGTGCTGAGATGAAATTTAAAACTATTCTTATTCAGTGGTTTAGACCAGTAGTTCTTAACCTGGGGTCTGCAACTGTGTAGAAAATTAAATCATGTAAGCAGATAAATAAACTATATTTACATTTAAAAAATACACATAAAACTGAACTTTAAAAATGTTCTCTAAATGTGAAGGACTTTGGTAGGAAACTAGACTTAAGTAAGTATCATTAGCTTGAGAGCAGCTCAAGTACTTCAGTCTGGGCAACTAGTAACCACAATTAAAGCACTAAAATGCAAGAACAAAGAGAGAGCATATATTAGGAGGAAAAAGATAACACAATATGCAAGACCCTGTCCTATCTCTGTCTTAGAAATAAATCAAATTGTGAAATGCTCCAACCTTTCCATTACATTTTCAGTTTTTGTACATCTTTTGTCTGCAATAAGCTATTTCACATTTTTTTTGTTTAATGTATACTACGTGTTTCTGTACATGTCCATATTGCTTTTCTCGTGTAGACTCTCATTATCCTAATGAGACTACTGGATTTGGGCGGCAGAATCACTTGCACTGTGGGGGACTGAGTCTGAATCACTACAGGTGACACCTGTCAGCCTAATCCGGGTTTTGTTCCGGCTAACTAGCAGTGCCTCATCTCCACCCAAGAGCAGGGATGATTGGGCAAACGAGCACATGACACAAATGACTCCTCAGGGAAATTGTGGTCACTTAGATCTCATCTGCTTCTCTCAGTTACATTAGTCTCATATATGCAAGGACAATCAGAGGCAGAATCTAGTTCAATAAAGTTTTATTGAAGTAACTGCATCTTAGATAAAGCATGGATTGCAATAACTAGGACGATGAAGCATGACAGGATTAAAATTGTGACAAGGAGAGTGAAACATAAAAATAACGCTATCATATGGTCACTAAGATCGTTAAGAATAGCTCCTACCTAGGCTATGTTATACTGGGCACATTCAATTCCTTAATTTTTGCTAATCCTAAACAGCTTGTCTGTTGTACAGTTTCGTTTAAAAATATCATTTAAACAGGTATCAGGAATGCTCTGAATAAAGCTTACTTCCCCCTTATTTGCCAATTTTTTGTTCCCCACACACTTTTTAAGTCAATCGACTTTAGCCAATATTCATAGCCTTCTATAGGCAACCGGGAAACAAAGGAATCTGAATAAATTAATTTTGTATCTGTTAATAATATATGTACATTTTGCATTTATGGCAATTTGAAATAATATGACTCAGCATTTTTAACATTGTGCCCAGACAAATATGCAATGTTTTCAGAATATGTTTTAGAACTCCCTTCTGATGGAGTTGCACAATGTTCCCATTGTGTGTAATTAAAAATAGTCTTTGGGGTACTTGCTCTGTAAATGAAATGGTGTCCATAATAATTGTAACAAAACATGTCACCATAATTCTCTTTGTATTGATAAACATCCTCACTTTCAGATACAGTAAAATATTGCAATTCAGTCATCATAGAATTAACTGTTTTCACATCCCAGTCAACAGAAACAACTCCGGGAATTATTACATCATTCATAGAAATTTAAACACATATGGTATTTGAATGACCTCCGTCGGGCCGTATATGTCAAATGTGACTTTGTCCCAAACAGTCCCATCAGGAATTGGTATAGCGGAAATGTTCACAAAAGACAAGTCTCTGCGGACTGTGTGTGGATAAAAATAGGGTTTTAGAACCACATCCAACAATTCAACTGTTGATCTTTCAGGAAGATAATGACCATGTTTTAATAGAAAGCAAGTAATAAAAAAGCCAGTCCAAAGGAGGAAAGCTAATATAGTCAAGGATAGTTCCATAGGAAAATAAAGTAATTTGTTTTAAGCCAGTTTATCAGCTTATGTGTTTTTGGCAGTTCAGGTGTGGAAGAGGCAAATGAGTCCGAAAAAGTGTCATTGATGTCGGCAATGTATCCAGAAGCAGTTTGTGCAAAAACTGGAGCCGTATTTGAAGGAGGAAAACTGGTAGGGGTCTCCCGCGGTGGTTCACTGTAAATGATGCCATCTGTCTGTGTAGAAGTCGAGTCAAATCGATCAGCAATTACTGTGCTGTTTGTTGTGATGGATGTTAGTGGAACTAACGCAAGATCATTTTCGACTTACTCAAGCTCAGAGAGGTGTCAGCGTTGCTGCTCAAAACTTGTAGAGGGGCATCTTGACCAGTAGTGAGAGGGATTCGAGAACTACTGGTTGTTCCTCTTGGTCTGCTGTGCAGGATCGGCCACATGGTGTAACTTGACATTGTCGATAGATACAAAGCTGTTTTCTTTAGCACCAGGCAACGGTGATAGAATGACAGTTCTGGTACTGTGTATTCCCAGGATTGGGACTGGTGCACGATATGAAGGACCAAACTCCTTTTTCACAGCAACTGTTTCACATCTTAGATCCCCAACCTTTGGAATCCAGCCGGTAGATGTTATTGGTACATCCTTAATACTTACGGAGACTGCACTGGCAGAAGCATTGTCGTCACTGAACTGTTGTAATTCCTGCAAGACAGTGACATGTTCATTTATGTCAAAAGGTGTTTCTGCCACCTCCACGCCAGGACCACCAAGATCTGGAACATACATTTGAGTTCCAAGCAGGCACTCGTATGAAGTAGGACCCCCCAGGGACCTTCTAGGTAGATTATTAAGTGCTCTCTGGACTCCATACAGGTGAATAAGCCAACTACGACCTGTACCTAACACTCTGGCTGTTAAGGATTGCTTGAAATCTCGGTTTTATCACTCCAAAACACTATTTCCCGCGGGATGAAATGGTGACGAGTAATGGGGTTGGACCCTAATGAAGCCATGGCGTCCCTGAATGCCCTTGAGGCGAAAGCAGGGCCCTGGTCCGAGTGGAAAGCCGCAACTGCATATGTGCTGATAAAGACTTGCAAATCTTTAGTAACAATCCGAGCGTCAGCCAAGCATTGTGGCCACACCCATAGAAATCTGGAGCAAGAGTCGACAGCGACTAAAATTTATTTGTATGCACTGTCCAGTGTTAGGAGACCACGATGGTCCAAGTACACACATTGTAATGGTTTGTTTGATATTAGGAGGGGTGCCTGTGGTGGGCATTTGGCGGTGGACCCTTTAATTTGTTGAAAGATGTCACAATAAAGGATATTCTGCTTGGTCTGTTTGTATAGACCTGGCCACCAATAACGTGCTTGCAATAATGATATTGTAGCTGCCACACCAGCATGGGTGGAGGCAACACTCATGCACTGCTTTAATCAACTCTGGTCTTAGGTCTTTATTAGGAATTATTCAAACCCCCACGCCTGGTATTTTTACGTCTGCATCAAGAAAGCCTCCCATGCGGTAGGAATATTTAGCAGGAAATGCTTTTGGAAACGCGTGCCTTTAGCCGTGGCTTTCATGGCAGCCCATATGTCATAGTCTGGTTTTGTTCTAGAATGAGTTACTGCAGCAACAGCAGCCATGGCTTCTGCTGATTTGGCTGCTTCCTCAGACAGTGTATTTCCAGCAATGTGTATTCCAACGCGCTGGTGTCCAAGTGTATGTACAACATGGACGTTTGGTAGCTTTTCCTTCAGATCTGCTACTTTTCCCCACAGACATCTGTGTTTGATGGTGTTAATCACAAACAATCAGTGTTAGCTGTGCAGGATCCGTATGTTCCAGTGCCATCACCAGAGCCTTTAGATCTGCTAGTTGTGCAGTGCAATCCCCTAGGGTTTGCGCAAATGTATGTTGTGGATAAAACTTATTACCCTCCATATAGCCACTTGCAAGCAGCTGAGTATTGATGCTTTGTGCCTATTGCAGGTTGTGCTGAGCCATCGGTGTGCATGACTCTTTGATATTGATCAATAGACAATGTATTTGCGGGAACTGGGTATTCTAGTTCATATTGCAAAAATTTGTGAGCTTGTAACTTTGGGGAGAAAATATAGTCAACATCAGTGGCTGTCAAAGACGTTACCCATTGAATCCAACGTGGATGTAGTGCTTTAACGTTTGGAACGCTGGCTTTGGTAACAGCCTCAAAGGCTGGAACTGGAGATACGACTATAATGCGTTTCACCTAGGCTAGTGGTCTTTCTTTAATGACGGCCATCTGAACAGCAGTGAGAATTTCCTCAGTGGGAGCAAAGCGTTGTTCTGCTGTAGAGTACAAATATGATTTGTATGCAATCTGGACTGTCTCACCCTCATTTAAAGTTACATAGGTGAAACCAATAGCACTAGCAATTACTCTGATGACCAGATGTTTTTTTATTGTCTCTTGTGTGTAGGTGCTGTGCTGCAAGCATGCCTGTTTGGAAAGCTCTGAGAATGCATGTGTTTGACTGTCCAAAATTTACTCGAAAAGTTGGGACGTCATATAAAGGTTTTATGCATGAAGCATAATCTGGAATGTAAATTCTGCCCAAATTTAAGAAACTCAATAGGGATTGGAGTTTTTTTAATGGTATTTGGAGGTTGTAACTGTGCGCATTTTTCCAAGAATTGTGGTGCTAGGCTCTTTCCTTCACTTGATAGCTTTTATCCCAAAAACAGGACGCTGAGGAAGGCTATTTTTGTTTTCTTTAAGTTGAATTTATAGCCGACTTTGGCAAATCCTACAACAATGCGAGCTACCCCCTGTTGCAGTAATTCATCATCCGTGAGATAGATATCATCTACATAGGGCAATGCTTGACGGTCAATGTCGTGCAATATTGAAGTTACACGAGCCGCGAACAGTCCTGGACTGTTCTTATACCCCTGTGGTAAACAACGGAAGCCTAGTGCGCTAAAACTTGTTAGGTCTCTACTCTCTGGCTATATTTTGGCAGAAGAAACCATTGGAAATATCCAGTGTTGTTTTGTATTTTATGCGCACTATGTTGTTCATAAGTGCTGTGAGAGTTCTGTATAGCATATGTGCGTGTATGACTGTTTAAGTGTCTGTAATCAAAGACTATTCTGTACAAATGGTCCGGTTTAGCTACAGGGAATAAAGGATTATTCATTGTTGAGACACAGGGTTCGATTATGCCCTGGTACTCCATGTGTGTGAGGATTTCCCTCAGGGGTGCTTTAGCATCGTGTTTTATTGGATACTGGGGCTGAGGTTGAGGTTGATTTTTATTTGGAATTACATGATAGGGGGAATCTTTATCCCACCCTACGTGGTTGCGATATCACATGGGTGCCTGCACCAATGCTCAATCGATGGCGTAGGATTCTGCGAGCTCATCAGGAACAAGGTGCGAACAAGAAGGTTTGATAACATCTTCCCCATATGGGCAAGTACGGACAAATTCAGGTGGCCAATCCCTTTCGGCCAGTAGAATATCATATATATTTCCGACGCCGTCCCAAAAGATTGCGTCGATTGTGCATTCATTGTTTCCTTCTAACTGTAACGTTACTTTGTACACCCTATCAGGCGTGGAGACATCCATGTCCGCAGTTTCAACTTGTAAGAAATCATCAGTTGCTTTTGCCTCCAGATGCTCTTGAAGATTCCGGCGAACTATTGTGACCTCTGCCACACTGTCTAGCAGAGCTAGTGCCCACTTCTTGTTCTTCAATAGAGCCCACTTCTTGGGTGGCATGATGAATCGCAACTTCTGCCACTTTCTTCTTTTTAAATTGGGGTTTTTGTTGGGTAAATTTCTCTTCTTTTTTAGCAGAAACTTCTGTAGAGTGTTGTGATTCCTGTCTCGGTTTCACATACTCAGTTCCTTGCTCTGACCGCCCACCTCTCTCACTGCGTTTTTCCGGTGAGTCCTGAAAGGAACGAGATTGGCGTGTATCAGTATATTAATATCTATCAGGCGTTTTTATATTATCTCTATTTCTGAGATTATATCAGTTCTGTGGGGTCTTTGTATGTGGAGATTCTCCCCTTTCTTTTTTAGGTGTTTGTTGTTTTTTATCCCAGCATTTCTTAGAACCATCAGGAGCTTGCTTGGTAGAATCTTTTTTAGATTTATCCTGAAACTGTGCTTTTTTGGGTCTGGCCCCCCAGACTATCTCGACCAATACTAGAGTAGGTCCCCGCAATAATCTTTGGCAGCTCACGTTCTTGATCCTGTGGAGGAACATCCCGGAGCCGCATGCACAATGCTAGTGCAACTGCTGCCCCTTTAAGGTTACTCAGTATAATGGAAAATATAGTGGCAAAATTGCTCTCAAGTTCCATCCCCAAGTCCAGGGCCAGGGCAGCCCCGTATTCATCTTGGTATTTGTTTCAACACTTCCGGTAAATTGGCAAGTGTCTGTGTACCTTGTGCGGTAGTATAGAGCGTGGCAAATGCAGTGCCCCAAGTATTGCAGTTATCTACTGTAGGAACCATTCCAAATGGCAAACAGATAGTAAATATTCTATGCTTATCCTGAGGTCCCGTATGGGAAAATACTGCTTCCAGTGCATTTATTACTTGAGCTAACCAAAACAGAATCTCTTCTCGTTTGGGGGGTACTTTACCCATGATCGAATGTACAGTTGCAGGATTCATGCCTGGCGTTACTGCATGTGGTTGCGCCTGGGCAGCACGTGCTGGGTTTGTATTTAATGTTTGTATTACAAACTGTACTAATCATCATTGCGGTAAGCTCAGCATATAAGCGATGGACTTCAGCTACTGTCAAGGTCGCTGCAGGAGTGTGAGGTGTGTATGTGGCCAATGAAGGCCAGGTAGGACCATCATTACTTAGAGGACGTAACCTTACATGTAGAATTGTATGGGGTAGGGCGCCATCAAGCCAATTATTATGTTCTTGATAATATAGAGGTATTTCTAGATATGCATATGCTGTCAACATCAGGACAGTGCGTGCTCTACGGGTGACGTAAATGCAAAAACCCATTGTGTTTCTATGCAGTATGTTAACCTTTTGCATTGCAGAACTTTTACCTTGAAAAGCTATTAATGCTGTTTGTAATGTATTGTTCATTTGCAAGGCTTTGCTGCAGGCTTACAGGGTGTGGTTAGGGAGTGGTCCCTATTCTAAGACTTTCTAGAAGCCTTTCCTGCAGCATGGCTGGGTGTGGCTCGTGGGCGGGGCTTGGCTCTATTTAAGGGAGCCAGCCCAGCTCCACGTGCTCACTATTCAGAGGTCCCGGTGCACAGCAGCTTCCTGAGCTCCTGTCCAGGAGGCCTATCTAGGCATTTCCAGGCCTGCCCTCATTTCCTTGGTGATCCTGAAGCAGGGCGGTAAGGCTGAGGTCGGGTTAGGCCCCTGACTCCGTTTTCAGTGACATTCGAGTTTTGGGCCTAATTCTGAAATCGCGTGTGCGATTGTTTTTCCTGGCATTTAACCTTGGCCTTCAGGTCGGCAGTGTGCGCAATCATTTCATGGCATTTGCATTGTGATGTTCGAATTGGCAACAGTGTGCGCGATTCATTCCTGGCATTAAACTCTTGGCATTCAGGTCGGCAGTGTGCGCAATCATTTCATGGCATTTGTATCGTGATGTTCGAATCGGCAACAGTGTGCGCGATTCATTCTTGGCATTAAAACTCTTGGCATTCAGATCGGCAGTGTGCGCGATCATTTCATGACATTTGCATCTTGAGGTTCGAATCGGCAGCAGTGTGCGCAATTCATTCCTGACATTGAAAACCCTGGCATTCAGATTGGCAGGTTGCGTGGTCATTTCATGGCTTTTGAATATTGATGCTTGAATCAGCAACAGTGTGCGCAATTCATTCCTGGTATTTAACTCTTGAAGTACAGATCGGCAGAGTGCGCAATCATTTCTAGATCTTGAAATCTTTGATGTACAGTTTGATTATTAATGTGCATAATAATTCCTCCAATCCCTCTAATGTATATGGGTCAAAGTAGTGTTTTTATAATAAAACAGCTGATGTTCCAAGAAAGGATCCCCACGTAAGAGTGTGTATGTTTCTGCGAACATTAGAGACAAAGCGTACCACTTTTGCCGGCAACCTATCTTACTGCAGCCTTGAGAAAAGCACAGAGTGAAAGAAATGTCTTGTTTAAGAACACAGTGCTGGCCTAGGCAAAGAACAGCTAGATAGAGAAAATAAAACAAGACCGCAAATGTGGCTCTTGTTGAAATAATAAAAACAAAGCTGAGTAAAATATGTCTAGGTTAAAGTGCGCAGCAGCAGGCCTAGTTTGCTAAAATAACGTGTGTAAAACTACAGCTAGAATGGCTACACAATGCTTTAACGTTCAAATAGTAGAAGTTGAATAGCCGGGGGTCTCTGGTGTCCAGTAGTCATTCATTGCTATCCTGAGAAGTCAAAAGTTTAAGAATTGCTGGTTTTGACCATTGTACTTGAACACAGATGAACTATTGCAGCAAAACATTTCCAACATAAATCAGAATCACTTGTGGTTTGCTTTCAGCATCATATGGCTTCCAAAATGGACATTGATGCATGCACTGGTTCCGGCAATCCCAATTCAAGAGATCCATAAATGCTTGTCCTTTGTCAACCTCCTGTAGTCCACAGACATCGAGATTTTTGCATCATAGTCCTCTTTGCAGGTCTTTCAGCTTTGATAGTAAATCACAAGTTATTGCCTATTGCTGGATGTGTCTTTTACTAAGTTGCTTTTGTCTTCTGCACTGCTGTCTGCGTATTCAAATTAGCTGCCCTGACTATCTCTTGATCATTCCAATTTTCCTCACAATGAGGGTTGATCATATTAAAGATTGCAGACAGTGTAGGCTCTGGTGATTCTCCATCATGTGCATTCTGGCCTTTTTGTGACTGACTTATCATGCTGATTTCAAAGCTGTATTAAAACATTTGTAGAGTTATCATTCTGTTCTAATCTTGGCATTTCCAAAGCACATGGCAACCCAATGACCTTCCCAGCCCTAGGTCGACCAGAACTAGACATGTAGAACAAGCATTGGCAAAGCCAATAGGTCTCGCCTATGCAAGAGCCATTGGCTTTGCCAATATGTTTTAGCCATGTTGCACACCAGCATGGCTGCTGTTCAGCATGGCTAAAAGTTAGTGGGCTAAAGGAGAGTGGAATGAAGTTTCGTAAAAAGGAGTAGACTGGAGTGTTATGGAGTGGCGTAGAATGGTGTACAATTCTGTGGTGTGTCATGGAGGCAGTAGAGTGTTGTAGAGTAGGAGGATGTAAAGTGGAGTAGAATTGAGTGGCGCAGAGTGTCAGAGTGGAGTAGAGTGACATAGCGTTTCGTGGAGTGGTGTATGGCAGAGTGGAGTGACAGGGTGTTGCGTAGCGTGGAGTATAGTCTTGTAGAGTAGAATGGGGTAAAGCATAGTAGACTGTCATAGAGTGGAGTATTGTAGGTGAGTGGAATGGCATAGAGTGAAGTCGAGTGTTGCAAAGTTGAAAGGTGTAGAGTAGAATGGAGAGGCGTAGAGTGGAGTAGTTTGGAGTGGAGTGGCATAGAGCTGAGTGCTGTAAAGTAGAGTGGCTTAGAGGGGTATTCACATAGAATAGAGTGGCATAAAGTGGAGTGCAGTAGACTAGAGTGGTGTGGAGTGGCATAGAGTGGAGTGGCATGGAGTAGAGTGGCATGGAGTATAGTGCCAGACTAAAGTGGAGTAAAATGGAATGGAATGGGATTGAGGGAGTTGCGTAGAGCATTGTAGAGTAGGGTAGTGTTGTAGAGTGGCATAGAGTGGAGTATCATAGAGTGTTGTAGAGTGGCCTAGAATGAAATGGCATAAAGTACAAAGATGCAGAGTAGACTGGCGCAGAGTGCATTGGTTTTGAGTAAAGTGGTGTAAAGTGCATTGACGTAGAATGCAATGATGTACAGTAGAGTGGTGTAGAGTTGAGTGGTGCACAGTAGGGTGCAGTGGTATAGAGTAGAGTCGTGCAGGGATCGATAGCATACAGTGCAGTGGTTCAGAGTAGAATAGATTGGCGTAGAGTGCAGTGATGTAGAGTGCACTGTTGTAGAGTGTAGTGGTGCAGAGCAGAGTGGTGTTGAGTTCAGTGGAAGAGTGTCGTCTTTCAGGGTAAAGAGTCGTAGAGTTGAGTGGATCAGTGTGGAGTGGTGCAGAGTACAGTGGTACAGAGTAGAACAAAGTGGCATAGAATTCAGTGACAGAGTGCAATAGGTTAGAGTGGTGTAGCTTGCAATAGTGTAGAGTGCAGTGGTGCAGAGTAGAGTGACATTGAGTTCAGTGGTGTAGAGTAGAGTGGCATAGAATGCACTGGTGTGGAGAGCAGTGGTCCAGAACAGATTAGTGTGGCGTGGAGTGATGCAGAGTGTGGTGGCATAAACTGCAGTACAGTGACATAGAGTTGAGTGGTGCAGAATAGAGTGAATTGGCATAGAATAAAGTGGTGCACAGTAGAGTGGTGCAGAGAGCAGCCGCATAGAGTACAGTGGTACAGAGTAGAATAGAGTCACATAGATTGCAATGAAATAGAGTGGTGTTGGGTTCAGTGGGGAGAGTTCAGTCTTGCAGAGTAGAGTGGCATAGAGTACAGTGGATCTAGAAACAAAGGAGGGACTAGGAGCACTTCTAGGCCCAGTATACAAGCTCTCTGAAAGTCTGTATAGTCCAGTAGGGTATGCAATTCCTCTAGTGTCAAAGGGAAGAAGAGTGAGAGCCGCTGAATAGAACAGAGTGGCATAGCATGCAGTGGGTCAGAGTGCATTGGCTTTGAGTACAGTGGTGTTCAGTGCATTAGCATGGACTGCAGTGGTTTATGGAGTAGAGTGGTGTAGAGGGCAGTAGAGTACAGAAGAGCAGTGCAGGGTGCAGTGGAATAGAGTGGCACAGAGTGGAGTAGTATGGCGTAGAGTGCAGTGGCACAGAAAGGAATGGCACAGAGTAGATTGTTTCAAAGTAGAGTGAAGTGGCGTAGAGTGGAGTGGCAGGATAGAGCGCAGTGGCATAGAGTGCACTAGCGTAGAGTGCAGTAGCATAGAGGGCAGTGTTGCAGAGCAGAGTGGCATAGAGTGGACTGGCATAGAGTGGAGTAGTGCAGAGTAGAGTGGAGTGGCCTAGACTTGACTGGTGTATAGAGCAGTGGTGAAGAGTATAGTGGTGCATAGTAGAATATGGTAGAATACATTTACGTACTGTACAGTGGTGCAGAGTACAGTAGAGAGGCATAAAGTGAAGTGGTGTAGAATGTGGTACCAGATGCCAGCAGTGCTAAAGCTGGCCTTGGTGGTAGGCAGGGGTTGTTTAAGTGGAACATGTTCACCTATTTCATTTTTGACAATAAACACATTCCACCAAATAGAATAAAAACTATGTTTTGACATAGGCAGGTTGTTTAAGGCTGCACTGTAAATAATTTAGTTGTTGTGCTCCTGTTTGTAGTTTTCTGGAAAGTAGTAATTGGTGTTGTCTAGGTTTTTAGGGCATGGCGCTACTGCATGTGTTGCACATACTGAGGCTTTTGCTCCTTGAGTGTAGGTGTGTAGGCTACACCTTTCGGCTTACCAATGCGTGTTCTTATTAAAAGGGTTTGGTGCTCTGACCTGCTGACTCTAAACAGAAAAACCATTAGACATTCACTAGCGGGCCGCCATTAATCAAAAGCCAACAGTGCTTTGATAGAAGAACCTTGCCCTGAATATTTGTTGCCATAGAAAGTGTGAGCACTTCCTCCCTGCAGGCCTGTTTTAAGGGTTATGTTACAGATGGGGAGAGTAATCTAGATTCCTCTTGCTTTCCTATAGATGTTCCCACATTGAATTCACAGAAATAAAAGTAACCCCAAGCTCCCTTAGAAGAAGGAGCCTGACATTTGATCTTTATGTTTAAATGCACAGCAAATGTGGCAAGATAAGAAAAAGATTTACAGAAAATGAGATCTCGGAAGGATACAGTAAACAAGGTTCGGGCAAGAACAGGGATGAACTCAAGCTGGCCAACAAATAGAAAGCAAGGAAATGTGAGCTACAAACCACAAAGCCAATGACAAGCAATGGTCAGAATGTATTCCCAGGGAAGCTTTCTGAATGTCCCCAATATGTTGTTAGCAAACCAGACAGCTGCGCTATCTGGTAGGCTTTGACCTAAAATGGCCTTTGCACTAATCAAAACAGCACTGCCTTCAATCGTTTCCTGAAGCTCAACTTTCCCCCTATTCATTCTTTTAGTTACAGGAAACTCATTCAATAATTGAGGGGTTAGATAGTAGGAAGATCATCCTCCGCTCCTTGCTTTCCTAATCTTAAAGACTGTTAGCAGCCCTATAGAGTAGGATCATAATGATCTTGTTGGGTTATATGGGCATTTCAAATGCTGTAGTATCTAGTGGCCCTTCTTATTTAGCACCCGATGAGCTATACAGAGTGCCTTAAACTAAATCCTTTGTAATAAGTAACCAGTGTAGCAATGCCAGTCCATTGGAAATGTCATATTCCTTAGGTAATTTCAATAGTATTCGTGCAGCTGCATTCTGTACCACTTGTAGTTGTTTGATCACAAATTGGGGACTACGCAGGTAGAGTACGTTCTCATACTCCAGTTTAGATAGCACTAATGATTGCACCACTACTCTTTGGGTTGAGCTGGGAAGCATATCCAGTACTTTCCTAAGTGTCATTAATAGTACAAAGCAGTCTATGGATAATTTCTTGACTTGTACCTTCAGTGCTAGCTTACTGTCAAGCCACATCCCCAAGCTTTTTATGGGGGATTTGGGGATTGGATGTTCACCTAATGAGTTTGGCCAGCTTATTTCAGACCAGATAGTAGAACTGCTAACTACCTGCACTTCTGTTTTGTTGAGTTTAATTTTAGGCAGCTGTCAGAAATCCATATTGCTACTTCTTTTAGGCAGGCGCTTAGATTGGAGACTGCCCCTGGGTCAGAACTAAGCAACAAGATGTTCTCCATGTCATCCGCATACGACACCAGTGAGAGCCCATGCAAAAACAACAAGGTGATGGATGGAATCCTTGAATTAATCTCAGCCTCTGGCAATTGCACGGGCCGCATCCCAATCCATTGTTTTATTGCCCATCGTGCACCCCAATTTGGACCCAGCCATATGTGAACCAGTCTTGGCCCTGCGCCCCATGGGAACAGTCCAACGTACTGCGAAACAAGCATCTTGGACTGGTTTTGGGGCATCACCCCTCATGAGCCAGGCTAGCTTAAAAATGGTGGCATAGCAAACATGGGACCCACGTTTGGGCATACCCAGCACACGTTGGGCGGCAAAGGCAAAAACAACAAGGTGATGGATGAAATGCTTAAATTAATTTCAATCACTGGCAATTGCTTCTGTTCTTTTTGCATTTGTTGCTCTAAGTGGGAAGGGTACGCCCAGATGTGGCTCTCATGCTCCCTATGCCACAGATTCAAGCTAGTCTGGCTGATGAGGGGTGATGCCCAAACACCAGTCTCAGGATGCATGTTTCCGGTCCAAAGAGTAGCTGGCCTGGAAATTCGGGCTTGACAGTTCCCATGGGAAGCAGGGTCAAGACTGATTTGCAAAAGGCTAGGATGGCAATCAAAGAATGGATGGATGTAGGCCCAGATCTCTGACTGGGTATGAATATTTGACATTGTTCAGCATTCTATCCATCATCTGTTCTTTTTGCACCAGTGAGAGCCCAAGGACGGTACAATCTCCGCTAGTGGGCGAACATATAGATTAAGTAGCTTGGGGCTTAAGGTAGAACCTTGTGGCACCCCACACTTTAAGGGATATGATTTTGACTAATAAGGTTCTTCAAAGACTTGGAATCTTCTGCCTTTCAACAAAGGAGGCAAGCCAGTTCAAGGCTACACCCGTAAAACCCACCTCTTCTAATCTTCATAAATGGATGGGGTGGGATGTGGTATCAAACTCTGCACTAAGATCCAGTAAAATAACTGCGGCTGACCTGCCTTGATCAAGGATTTTTTTCAGCTCTTCCATAACTTTTAGCAGTGTACTTTCTGTACTATATCTCAGATTAAAACCTGTTTGAGTGGGATGTAGGACCTTATTAGTTTCCAAAAATAGAGAAAGATGTCTGTGTACAAGTTTTTCTAGTGTTTTGCTTACGCCTGGATCCAAAGATATTGGCCTATAATTTTCTGTCAATGAGGGGTCTAACAAGAGTTTTTTAAGGAGGGGTCTTTGCAAGGGTCCTAACAGGGCCTTAGCGCCAGTTAGCGCCATTCCATAAATATGGTGCCCAGCCGGCGTCTAGGAATCGCAGGTTTGTGCCAAAAAGTATAAATATGGGCCCAAATTTTCTCCTTTCATCAGTATGTCAGGAGGAGACGGATCCAGTGGAGAGCCAGATTTTACAGTCTTCATAATGATTTCAATCTCCAGATTTCTGGGAAAGCTACAAATTCCTTCTTGGCCAAGCAGTGCTGTGGAGCACTGTTCTCATTGACCATTAAATTCTGGAAGGTCTCATCGACCGGGACATTGTGCTCAACATTCTCTGCTAAGGTGGTATAGATATTATTAACTATTCCCAGAAAATAATTTGCCCTCATGTTGCATCGAGATGCAGATGTCAAGATCCCTGAGCTTTCCATGGCAGGTTTCATATTCAAATTTACTATGTTGAATAACTCCTTCGCTGAGTATGACGTACCGTCAATCTTTGTGCTAAAGTATGTTGCTCGAGCTTTCTCTTCCCGCATAATGGTATTTTTTGCTGCTTCCTTACAATTTGATTTGCTAATAGCATCATAGCATTTTCTCCACATTCTTTTGGAACTTTTACATTCTTTTTTTAGTTCTGCTAATTCCGAATTGTACAAGGGAGCACGTCTCTGTGAACTGCTAGTTTTATACAGTCTTAGACGGATGATTTTATCTAGTGAGTCCTTCATCCAGTCCTCAAACTTTGCTATCTTATCTAAAAAGTCCTTGTTTGTTTCAGGGAGGGAGTTTTGAAGGGCGATTTCCAAGCTGCTTTTGGTCAGTTTGGACCAACATCACCCACATTTTAGCCATTGAACATGTGACCTTTTCCTTCCTTCTCTATCAACACAGAACAGAATGATATAGTGATCTGACTAGCATACTGGAAGGGGGATCTCCGATCTCATGCGTAGGAGGTTAGAATTGGATCTAGGACATGCCCCTTTTGGTGTGTAGGACCTGTTACCGGTTAGGTAAGCTGTATGGTGGATAGATCCTGTATTAAGGGGCATATTTATACTCTGTTTGCACCACATTTGGGTCTTTTTTTTAACGCAAATTCAGCAAAAACTTATCTCCATATTTATATTTTGACACTAGACACATCTAGCGTCAAAATATTGGAGTTTACACCATTATTTGGATGCGTGAACCTACTTTGCGTCAATGAGATGCAAGGTAGGCGTTCCCATTAAACAAATGGTGCTATCCCCATAGCGCCATATTTATTCCCCTGTGCTAAAATGACACACGGGTGGGAGGCAGGGCTAAATAATGGTGCTAAGAAATTTTGCACCATTATTTAACGCCTGGGTCAAACCAGGTGTTAGGGGACCTGTGAACCCATTCCCATGGTTATACACCATGGAATGGGTCCACAGGTGCCCTCCCCAAGCCCCAGGAACACCCCCACACCCACCAGAGGGACACCAGAGGATGGAGGACCCCATCCCAGGTAAGGCCAGGTAAGTATTTTTTTTTTAATTGCCACTAGGGACCCTAACTTGGGGCCCCCTGCAAGGCACAGGGTGCTAAGGCCATGCCCAGAGGACACTTGTCCCCTGTGCAGGCAATTGGGGTGGTGGGCATGACTCCTATCTTTCCTAAGACAGGAGTCTTGTTTTTGGTGGTTGTGCGCCAGGAAATGGCGCTGAACTGGGAGCCTGTGCAGGCTCTCTCCAGGTCCAAACCACCACGAGCAAGTGGGTAAAATATTTTTCTTATGATGACCCAGGCCACAAGAATGAATTACCAATGGAGGTGAGGGAGATGGAAAAGCATAAGTCAGCCACAGCACTTTCCTGACTAAGTTTTTCTTTTCCAGTTTTATCAGTCAGGTGGTGGAAAGCACTCTGTTTTCTAGTAGAGTTTGCACCTCTTTGGTGCACTCTCCCCTCCTCCCCGTTCCCACCTCCCGTGGCCCAACCCATCCCCTCCCTGCACTGCTGGCTGTGCCAGAAACAGAAAAATAAAACAATAATAAACTAGTGTTTTATTTTTCTGCTTCTGGCTCAGCCAGTGGGGCGACATTCCTGCTAAACCTGAGACCAGTTCATGTGCTAGCTGCCTCCACACCTCTTGGCGTATCTTACTTTTTAATCTTCCCTTGTATATAGGAGAAGTGGTGGATGTAAGGAAATGCCTCCTTGGCATGGTTACCCCCTGACTTTTTGCCTTTGCTGATGCCAAGTTATGATTCGAAAGTGTGCTGAGGCCTGCTAACCAGGCCCCAGCACCAGTGTTCTTTCCCTAACCTGTACCTTTGTCTCCACAATTGGCACACCCTGGCATCCAGGTAAGTCGCTTGTAACTGGTACCCCTGGTACCAAGGGCCCTGATGCCAGGGAAGGTCTCTAAGGGCTGCAGCATGTCTTATGCCACCCTGGGACCCCTCACTCAGCACAGACACACTGCTTGCCAGCTTGTGTGTGCTGGTGGGGAGAAAATGACTAAGTCGACATGGCACTCCCCTCAGGGTGCCATGCCAACCTCACACTGCCTATGGCATAGATAAGTCACCCCTCTAGCAGGCCTTACAGCCCTAAGGCAGGGTGCACTATACCACAGGTGAGGGCATAGGTGCATGAGAACTATACCCCTACAGTGTCTAAGCAAAACCTTAGACATTGTAAGTGCAGGGTAGCCATAAGAGTATATGGTCTGGGAGTCTGTCAAACACGAACTCCACAGCACCTTAATGGCTACACTGAAAACTGGGAAGTTTGGTATCAAACTTCTCAGCACAATAAATGCACACTGATGCCAGTGTACATTTTATTGTGAAATACACCCAGAGGGCATCTTAGAGATGCTCCCTGAAAACATACCCGACTTCCAGTGTGGGCTGACTAGTTTTACCAGCCTGCCACACACCTGACATGTTGCTGGCCACATGGGGAAGAGTGCCTTTGTCACTCTGTGGCCAGGAACAAAGCCTGTACTTTGTGGAGGTGCTTCTCACCTCCCCCTGCAGGAACTGTAACACCTGGCGGTGAGCCTCAAAGGTTCACCCCCTTTGTTACAGCGCCACAGGGCATCCCAGCTAGTGGAGATGCCCGCCCCTCCGGCCACAGGCCCCACTTTTGGCGGCAAGGCCGGAGGAGATAATGAGAAAACCAAGGGGGAGTCACTGGCCAGTCAGGACAACCCCTAAGGTGTTCTGAGCTGAGGTGAGTCTGACTTTTAGAAATCCTCCATCTTGCAGATGGAGGATTCCCCCAATAGGATTAGGGATGTGACCCCCCCTCCCCACCGGGAGGAGGCACAAAGAGGATGTAGCCACCCTCAAGGCTAGTAACCATTGGCTATTATCCTCCCAGACCTAAACACACCCCTAAATTGAGTATTTAGGGGCGACCCAGCCCAGAACCTAGGAAATTAGATTCCTGCAACCTGAAGACGAAGAAGGACTGCTGACCTGAAGCCCTGCAGAGAAGACGGAGACACCAACTGCTTTGGTCCCAGCCCTACCGGCCTGTCTCCCCACTTCGAGAAAAACTGCAACAGTGACACGTCCCCCAGGGTCCAGCGACCTCTGAAGCCTCAGAGGACTACCCCGCATCTAAAAGGACCAAGAAACTCCTGAGGACAGCGGCCCTGTTCCACAAAGACTGAAACTTGCAACAAAGAAACAACTTTTAAAGACCACATGTTTCCCGCCGGAAGTGTGAGACTTTCCACTCTGCGCCCGACGCCCCCGGCTCGACCTGCGGAAAACTAACACTACAGGGAGGACTTCTCGGCGACTGCAAGCCCGTGAGTAGCCAGAGTTGACCGCCCTGAGCCCCCACAGCGATGCCTGCAGAGGGAAACCAGAGGCTCCCCCTGACCGCGACTGCCTGCTTCAAAGAACCCGACGCCTGGTAAACCCACTGCACCCGCAGCCCCAGGACCTGAAGGATCCGACCTCCAGTGCAGGAGCGACCCCCAGGCGGCCCTCTTCCTAGCCCAGGTGGTGGCTACCCGAGGAGCCCCCCCCTCCCCTTGCCTGCCTGCATCGCTGAAGAGACCCCTGGGTCTCCGATTGAAACCTATTGCGAACCCGACGCCTGTTTGCACTCTGCACCCGGCCGCCCCTGTGCCGCTGAGGGTGCACTTTTTGTGCCTGCTTGTGTCCCCCCCGGTGCCCTACAAAAACCCCCTGGTCTGCCCTCCGAAGTTGCGGGTACTTACCTGCTGGCAGACTGGAACCGGGGTACCCCTATTTCCATTGAAGCCTATGTGTTTTGGGCACCACTTTGACCTCTGCACCTAACCGGCCCTGAGCTGCTGGTGTGTCAACTTTGGGGTTGCCCTGAACCCCCAACGGTGGGCTACCCTGGGCCCAACTCTGAACCCTGTAAGTGCTTTACTTACCTGTGAAACTAACAAATACTTACCTCCCCCAGGAACTGTTGAATTTTGCAGTGTCCAATTTTAAAATAACTTATTGCCATTTTTGCCAAAACTGTACATGCTATTGTGATGATTCAAAGTTCCTAAGATACCTGAGTGAAATACCTTTCATTTAAAGTATTATTTGTAAATCTTGAACCTGTGGTTTCGAAAATAAACTAAGAAAATATATTTTTCTATATAAAAACCTATTGACCTGGAATTGTCTTTGAGTGTGTGTTCCTCATTTATTGCCTGTGTGTGTACAACAAATGCCTAACACTACCCACTGATAAGCCTACTGCTCGACCACACTGCCACAAAATAGAGCATTAGAAATATCTCTTTTTGCCACCATCTTAGCTCTAAAGGGAAACTTTGGACTCTGTGCATGCTATTTCTCATTTTGAAATAGTACATACAGAGCCAACTTCTTACAGTGGACAAGACCTGTTAGCAGCTAATAATAGTATATCCCTTAGGGGGTTGCTTTTCACAATACATTAAAACAACTCACACATACAATCATTGCATGCCACAGAAAAGAATCTTTAAAGAATAATTTTTAATTTTGTTTAAGAAAAGGTTTAAGAATCAGAGTAGTTTGGTTCATATTTAATTTGAACAAACATGGGGGCAGTTGAGACAAGTGCATTCGGCAGGCCTCCCTCAAGAGTTTTAAGTGCAATCTGTGGAAACAGTTCAGGAGGTACAGCCTAATAGAATTCATGATAAATTTCCGTAAACCTAAATAAATATACTTTAGTTCATTTAAGGTGTATTGTGGCACAAAGGATGTCTATGCCAATCTAAAATTCAGCCAGTCTGAATCAATGTTGTTCAACAAAGTGAGAAAACTATTGACTGCATATGTAATCCAAATTTCGAATTGCTTACTAATAAACTACACCAAACTACAGTTAAATCACACTTTTTGCTGAAGATGATATGACTGAAAGATCCACAGTTTACCTTAGAATATCCAACATCAGTGATTTCTTTAACTAACATGCTTTGAAGGGACAATACCAAACTCATTGTCAGATCATAAACATAAAGCAGTAGTTTACCTGAAATACTCATGTTTTCTGAGTTGAAAAAGAGAATGCAACTCATTTTAGACCAAACCATTTAATTGTTTTGCACTTGTCTTTTATCACTCTGAGACTGCATGTAATCACTTTCACCTTTCTTTGATTTGAATGCAGGAAACACCAGCAGTGTCCTAGAATATTCTAAATGTGCAGAAATACATTCCTTTAAAGCGTTGATAATAATCAGTTAATGTATTTGCAAATTTACTGGATCTGACTGAAAATAAGCATGTGCTTAACACACATCAGAATGCCAACTGCCTTTGGCCAGAAAATAAGAGGGAAACTATCTAAATTCTTATCCAGCTGCAATATGGAGGTTGAAAGATTTGGGGATCAAAACATAGCTTTGCTTATGTTTACTATATCTGTCCTAAGGTTGATTGTCAATCCCCCACATTGGCATGTGCCTGTACAATATGTCACAGAAAAATAATAAAACATGTGATAGCCTCAAAGAGGCAATGGTGCCTCCACAAAACAATTGTTGGAGCAATTCAAATGTTCTTGCACAGTCTGTGAAGCACATAAAGAGGTTTGACAAAGCTAGATCTGAAACAAACGAATACATTCTCATTTGTGGAAGCTTGCTCGAGGCAAAATGTAATACATTCTTTTGTTCCTCTTTGTACTTTCTCATTTACTCTAAAATAATAATATTCGCCTCTGCATCTTTTCTATTACGCGATGGAAAAAGTGTATTGAGGGCATGCTATGTGTATAGTAAAGAGCATGCTACCCCTCCTGGAATGTGGTAAAGATCTCATTTGTTCAATGCCCCTTCTCGAAAGGACGAGGCTTTCAACCAAAAGCTGGCTGAGCCTTTTAGATTGCATCCAAGAGGCTATAAACTTTTCTGTCAATCTGATTATTTTTCTGACTAAATTAATCTGGTCAGGAAGTAGACGGTCTGAGCTGCTATCTTTATATTAAAGTGTGAATATACTTCTCTGTTTAAAAGAATACTATTGGTTATCATTTTACAGTTTCAGATGCGGAGCCATGGTCACTTTTTCAGCCAGTACCTTTTAATTTTCTTATACTGAATAATATAAAAGATCCACCTCCTTTGTTGTTGCAAAGTCTTAGAATTTGCAAATGCAACTTTTTATACATTTCCTCTTAGATATTTGGGTGGTTTCATGTATTTTAGTAAGAGCGCATGCTGTCTGCTATATGCTACTCAGTCTGTAGTTTCTTTTAACTCATGTTGTTACCTATGAGGTGATCACACAAAACTCATCTGTTGTGACCATTGTACCAGAGGTCTGCAGGAGTTATGCCATTTTACAAAGGACCTGTCCATTGTGCCTTTCTCTGTAACATTGGCTTTAAAATGAGAAAAAAATTCTTGAGCTGTGGGAGTCCGATTGAGTGGAGGCATAGTGTGCATGTGCCTCGTTGCTAAAACTCCATGTTTTTCTGTGCATGCTATGTTCTTGTGCATCAGCCGATGGCTGAGATCAATCCATGAGGGGAAGAATGCGTGACTAAGATCTACCAATAAAAGGTATCTGATACAAAGCTTAATATCCTCACAAATGTGAATTGTCAATTACCAATATATAATGAAGATTTACGAATCACACACATAAGATACTGTAGTACTTAGTACACATATAATGCCTTCTATAAATTGTGCACTGCATGCCTGAGTTAAATCAATCCCATGACTGGTAGGGGCAGAGGTTTGATGCCTCTCCTGTCATTTCAGTTTTAGCTTTTTACCATGTACACATGAACTAGTCATGCTCTCAGGCACTGCTGTCCCGCCGCCCCCCTTCTCAGCCATGATTTCAGTTCTATGCTTCTAAATAATAAACACAGTTCAATTTCATTTAAAAGTCAACCACGCACTAGTCCAATTTTACTTTATGTGTAAGATCAGCTTTGTTGATGTCAATTGTATAGCACACAGTCTGCCACTGATGTAGCACCACAGCATTTTGTGTAGTCCAAGCATGACTTTCTAAATGGCTGTGAGGAGTCCATCCCAGGCCGAATTCAAATTTGACTGTTGAATAGGTAGCCAGTAGTGAATGGCAATGTATCTGTTGTGGGTAAAAGCTGTTTGTGTTTAGTGGTTGAGACTGAAACCACATTAATTATGCTCCTTCTCAGTCATTAGGCTTGCACATGACACAGCATATATATATATATATATATATATATATGTGTTTGTTCTCTCTTACATGTACTTTGTCTGCTGTAAGAATCCTTGAGGTGCATCTAAATGGTGAGTACTGTTGTGACCATGGTGATGCACAACTATATGGCATTATTAATGTTGTCTTCAATGTGTATGCAGTATTGTTTATAAATCCGGCTACTCTGTACCCCAAGACATGCTGCAACCCTCTTTGGTCCCCAGTTGTTCCGTTTGATGGAAAAAGCAGTACTATATTAAACATTACTTACTCATCGTTGCCTCACCCGTTAAGCAGTCAACATCATAAATCAACAGGTGGACACAAGATTTGCATTATCTGACTGTAACTTGTGTAGGGGAGACCTCCTTGTGGGTTTGAGGCCTAATCCTGCTCCCGATTATCCGCTTCGAGCTGTGTAGGTCCTCAGCTGGGCTGCAGGTGCGGTGTCCAGGTCCCCATACCCTACTTTGTAGCCAGGTGGTCCTGACATTTGGCATCCCAAAGCCCTACTGGGTCACCAGGCACCCCTTTCTAACTCTCTGTAGGGTGCCTCATTCCTACAGTTGAGATTATTCCATCCCTTCCATGCTGCTGGAGGGTTGCCGCCCTCAGGCAGCTCCCCCCTTACTGCTCTCAGTGGCCCATCCTACGTACAACCCACCATTGCTAAAGTCCCAGTAGTATTCAGCAGGAACATGTCCAGCCCGATAGATGTACTCCGTCCTCAATGTAGTAACCAGGGCTTTGCTCCTGACTACAGATAGGAGCCTCCTGGCATCCGCTTCTCCATTCCTCAGCACCTTGTTTGGGGGAAAACTATGACTGCCTGTTCTCTTGAGTTGTGCTGATGGCTTATTCTTTCCCAAGGGCTTCTTATTGACTCCCAGGGGGTGAGATCTAAACCTTGCCCTCACACTCATTTTGTGTTACTGTAAGGCCCACTTCATGCTGACAACAAGGCAGCCTCTCCAATCTTTAGCTCTCCGACCTCATGAAAGTCAGCCCAAAACCCAAACCTCTGTTACTGCATGGCATACCTTTAACAGCCACAACATTGCTCACCTCAATTTAGCAGATGCGTCTGCTTGATGCCTCCGCTATGTGCTGCCGCTTACCCCTGGTGAGGGCCCGCAGCTTCGGGAATGAATACCCCATGCCTGGCTGAGTTGTTCCCCACAGGCACCGCCGCGCTGGCTCCAGGTGCCATGGAGAATGTTCCCTTCTGCCCGTGTGCTTCTGTTATTTTTTTTTGCAGGTCGTGGTGTAGGGGGGCAGGTGTGTTCCTTGCATGAATTTGTGCTAACTGTTGGCGAGTTGTAAAATCTTGGTGTTGGAAATTGTGGTATAGGTCCCCATTTACACCCATCGAGCAAGTCCTCTCAGTTCAAGCTGACAGGGATTCAAACTTTGTTGCCTAGCTCCATCGTTGGCAGCTCTGTTCTATAGACTTCCTTAAGTCCTTTGCTGGGTTCAGGTTGTGGTGCACAAGTGCTGTTGTGGCTCGTTGTTTTTTTCTGCTTCTTGGGCTTCTGTGGGGCCAAGTTATCTCGGCGCAGATTGGCTTGAAAGAGAAGAGCCTCTGAACAGAGTTCTGCAGAGACCCATGAGTGAAAGAGATCAGATGGCCTGGCTTGGGACAGTGTTTTCCTGACGGTATCTGTAGTAAACCACCACACCAAATTTTGATGTAATAATCTTTTTAAATCTAAGGTACAGAGCAGAAGGAAACTCAATCCTTCCCACGCAAAGCTGTCCTCCAACTGCCATGTAGAATTCCCATGAGACATTAAAGTGAACAGGACACACGTAAAGTTCCATAAGTATTTATTGTTTAAAAGAAGAAACAATTTATTTCCGATGAAGGGGCGCAGAGTCCTGCTGTAGAGCAACTGTCAGAGAAGGACCATGGAATCACATGACATCAGAGACAAGTGATGTCATAAGATTCCAAGGCCCATATTTATACTTTTTGATGCAAAAATGCGCCGGCGCAGTTTTGCGTCAAAAATATTACCGCCGGCTAATGCCATTTCGGTGCGCTGTGCAGGCGTCAAATTTATACTTTGACGCATGGCGGCTCAAACCACAGGTGTAAGTCATTTTTTTTACGCACACCGCAGCGTCAAGTCGTAAAGAAAAACGACGTTAACGCAGCGGAAATGACTGTGGGTCGATTTACGACCCGCACACTGGATATGAAGCGTTTTTTGATGCAATAGCGTCAAAATTCCCTGCAAACACAGCCATTTCAGCAGAGGAGAGCAAAAATGGATCCCAGATGCCTGTACAGACCCCAGGAAGATGACAACAGACCAGGAACCAGCCTTGAGGACCCACTCAAGAACCAGGACAGTTTGAAGAAGAAAAGAAAGTGTCGCTTCAGTGCAGAGGAACAGAAATTTCTGGTGAAAGAGGTGACGGAACACCAGCACCAACTGTTTGTCACCTCAAAGTTGCCAATCGGTAGGAGAGAGGCAATATGGCAACAAATTGTTGACAAGATTAACAATGTGGCAGAAGTACACAGAACAGTCATTGAGTGCAAGAAACGCTGGCATGACTGCAAGCGTAGGACCAAGGAAAAGATGGCCAGGAACAGGAAGGCAGCACTGCAGACTGGAGATGGGAGTCCAGCACACCAGGAGGCCCTGGACCACATGGAGGAGATGGTCGCAGCCATCATCCCTGAGGAGATCGTCACAGGGATTCAAGGACAGGACAGTACAGACTACCAGGAGACAAAACACATGCAGGGTAAGTTGTATGGGGAATTAAAATGCACTAATGTGGACTGCAAGCGGGGGGGGATACTGACCACAAAATGCATGGAAGCCATGATATACATGGAGTGGCATGGGTAAAGGGGTATGGCATGGGGGCATGGCCTGTACAGAGGGAAGCTGGGGCACTCCTTACCACAACACCAACAACAGTCCCATGGGGGTATGCTGCCATGCCAACAATGTAGCAAAGGTAAAGCCACGCCAGGAGGGAAGGGCACAACATCAAACTGACATCCCATCACACGTCAACCACTATACCCCCTACATTAACTAGGGCCCAATTAACAACCTCTAGCCATACCGACAACTGGAATGTAACAGTGACAACAGTTGCCACTACCACCTCCGCTCTGTGTGCAGCTCAAGTAGCCAATGGCAGTAACGTCCCCATGGATCATACACACCTAAATTAGTGGGTTGAGGCTGACAACTTTAACAATCCCCGGAAACAAGACAAATGCTCCAGTCCTGTCAAATGTGAATGCCCATAGTTGCCGCAAATATCAGCCAATGTCATCAACAGTAGGAGCTACACAGCACTAAGGGCACACCCATGCAGCATATGCCAGGGTCCATCCTGTGCCTGGGTCACAATGCAACATCCCAAATGTCATACTGCTCAGACAACAGCATTGAGGGGGAGGACACATGTAACTGGTCACTGACATACACCTGCACAGTCAGAGGAGGAAATAGGACACTGCTACGACTATCAGGGCAATCCAATCTCCACACATCCCCCAACATCAGCTGTACACATTACCAATGCTAACATCCATATCGTGCCATAACAATGCTATGCATAGGATATGCTACATTTCAACTACATATAAGTGGATGTGAAAGATCAGAGACTGGGGCAGGTCCAGATTGTTAAGTGTGCTGCTAGTGCCATCAGAGCACCCACAGCCAGTGAAAGGCCTCGCCATTAGAATGGAAGTAGACGGAGGGTTGAGTAGGACAAGAAGGTGGCAAATCAATATTTGGCCTAAACCAACACCTAGAGGAGATGATGCCGACAAGTCAAAGAACTTACCACAATACATGTAACATGCAGGTGGGCCATAGGCCAGGTAGAATGCCAATCTGAAAGACTGGAGCAATGAACACGAAACAAGATCACAATGTGAATTCATCAGAAGGCAGGCATGTCACATCACTAATGCCACAACACAGACACACTAACACTAATTGCACCCTATTTCATTGCAGAGGATGATGGATCTCCTGCGGATATGCCTGTCCAGGACTACCCTGATGACATGGATGACGAGCTGACAAACATCAGCCACCAGACCCTCCAAGATGTCCTTGGAACCCTCCAGACCCCACCTTCTGTCACAAGGAGGAGCTCAGAACAAGCAGCCATCACAGAGGACCCACCCACAACCCCAATTGTAAGACCTGCCAGCTCCAATACAGCTGAGGACTCAGACTACACATGCACCAGCTTTGAGAGAACTGTAGTCGGAATACAGCGGGAGCTGGCCAAGGAGGTGCGGGTGGGGATGCAAACTATGGCAGCAAGCCTAGAGGGGGGGCGTTCGTGCATGATGTCATTTGCAGATCAGGCAGCAGCCATGCAAGCACTAACATCCATCCTGTAAGGACTACAACAAAATGTAAAGGAATTCACCACTGCAGTAAGGGAGTTGCCACAACACCTCACACCCCAAACCTTCCACTGCATGCACAAATGCAATCATAACCCCCTCAGGGCCGACCTGGCTGCCTACCATCGTGAGGTGGCTGCTATTCTTAAGAACCAGCAGATCCTCCTTGCAGGAGTACTGCCCTTAAGATCTTCACAGGTAGCAGTGACCGGGATGTCTGACTCCACGTCTTCTAACACTGAGGTGTGTGTTGCCCCTTCACAACCACCACCACCAAGGACAGAGGAGGCAACACACACATCAGAAGATGAAGACGTGGAACAGATCACCTTCACACGGAAAAGTACCCGGAAGCAATAGTCCCTGCCACATGGCCAACTATTACCAAGGTCCAGCGCTTTGTAACATGCCAGTCTTACAACAACTGTATTTAATGACTGTTCTGCAAACCACTGTTTATCTTTTCAGCCTTCCCAGTGATTGTCTCTCACTTACTCATTGGCAAATCCTGTCCCTCTGCACGGTCTGACACATCACCCCAGCATGTCAAATGCATTTTCCTTTAGCACTTGTGTAGGATCACAATGGAAGATATCACTATAATGGACTCACAATCATGGACAATGTACATATAGCACTACAGCATCTCTGTGTAATGTGACACATCAACCGTGCAGTAGATCACTGAAATTTGCCTCCTGTCAAATTACATAGCTTGTCAATACAACTGTCTTGAACTTATGTAGTCTGATAACTATGCACAGTGGCCTGGATTGCACCATATTCTGCCCTTCCTGGGGGTAATATCTGATGAAGAGAGAAACCATACACCATCATGCTGTGTTGGACAGAATAATGCTTCCTCAAGGAATATCTAAGCCATCAAATAGTGGCAGCAAAATGTTGCCACCATGCAATACTAACACATATAACAGTGCCCACAAATCTAAGCAAACAGTCAACAAACTGCATGAATGAAGGTGTCTGAGTTTACATCCAAATAAGTAATCATGCTGAACAGTGTCGAATGATGTCTGTGAGTCATGAACACGATACTACAAGAGTGCTTACTACCACTCAGCTAATAAGGGTTTCCTTGAACATCACACTGCAGTCAGACATAACACAGTGTCCCCAATACCAAATCTGGAAGCACTGCTTGTGACTTTGAAAACATACGTAAAGAAAAGAACACGGTGGGATCCACAGTAACTGTGATTGGTGGTTGCAATGAATGGTCAAATCTTTGCAAGGTAGCTTTGGGGTAGCTGCCAATCTTACAGCTCAGTTGGGATTTGTTCGTAGCATAGGACACAAATGTAATAGAACAGAATTGATGTACACTCATGCCAAGGCCCTGATCAACAAGCATTTTACACATACCATAAAGGGTTCACTACATATTTATTAAACAGTAACAACAGAAGAGGAAACTCTGGGAAAAGTCTTACCTACCCTAATCTACCCTAACTACTCATTACCCACAACTTTCCCTAACTAACCTAAGCTAAACTTACTTATCACATGTAACAAAATGTTCTAAACATCAACCCTCCACCCCCCTTATGAGACGGGACACATGGAGGACAACAGATACTAACCTAAACACATACTATCCTATACTAAACAAATATATATATTTTAGTATTTTTTTTTCTTTTTTTTTCTAAACACACAAGAACCCCAAAATAGCCCCCCCCCCCCCACCTACCCACACACTCAAAAAGAAAAACTTGAAATATTCAGGACCCCCCACCCACTAACACTAACTAAACTAACAGCCTATACTAACCTAACACTAAGCCCCCTAAGCCCATTAAGTATAAGAATAAGGAAAGAGGAGGGAGGGTAGGGAATCATGTCCATCAACAAAGTCTAGAGGTTGGCCCTCCGGAGGGTCCGCTTAATGGACCGCACACGCCTGTTGATATGGCGAACATCCCGCCGCAGGTGACTCATTTTCCGGAGGACACTGTCCATTTTGTGCTGCATGTCTGCAAAAGCAGCAGGGTCAATTGTTGCAGCTGGGGCGGTCTGGGTACCAGCTAAGGACGTGTGTGGCTGTGTATTATCAATGCCTGTGGGCTGCCCAGAAGGTGGTCCACTGCTAGGGCCTGAAGCACTTGCAGATGTTGTTGGGACAACGGTTCCAGCTGTGGGTGGTGCCACCAGGGTGGTAGTGGTGGTCGTGCTGGTGGTGGATGTGGTGGGCAAAGTAGGGCCACCCTGTGGGAAAGCCCTCCAGGCTCCGGAGGCACGTTCGGTCCTGTATCTTCGGGCCATCCTTCTGTACCCCGACTCTACCAGCAGGATATGCTGGTAACGCATTGCCCGCCTCTGGAAATCACAGACCTGGATGGGTGTCCTATTAGCAGCCGTGAAGACAAAGGAAAAAATATTACATTAGGAACTGCATTGTGTGAAATGGCACAAGAAGTAAATCAGACAGTACATCTACTGTACTTGTAACAGCTCCTATCATCATACAGATCATTGAATGTCCCTGAGGAAGTACATGGCAGGCCAGCCTACAAAGGTCGTATCACACATAGCACATCCAAACCCTACAAGATGGGTAACAATTGGCATGATTTTGGCATCTATGTTCTGCCAGTTGTCAGCTAACAATCATGCTGCACATCCTCCGCCAATGCCAGTGCTACAAATGTCAGTGTACCGGATGGAAATCTAGGGCCACATGATCTGCAAGTTGTAAATGGACTTGCTAGTATAGTACTCATGTGCTATACCTGAGTGTGTATACTAGGTTCCGACCAAAGATTCACTGATTTACATGTCTGTGTAACATACTTGTATCATCAGTCCTAGGTATACTATTCACAAACCCATGCCTGTGTTTGAGGGTGGGGGGGTATAGAAACAACTAACAATTTCCAACAACATGGACACCCAGGAAGCTTAGGAAAGCTGGACATGTGTTTGGCTCAACACACACACCACAGGTAAGGTGTATCTACAAATAGGAGACAGCAAACCCTTGACCAATCCCTGCTCCACACATGTCTGTCAATGCAGACCTTTGTCCACATCATATACTTCCAGTAAGCCATGACTTACAACTAACACAGAGTTGCAAGAACACCCCTGGCCATGATTTGCATGCACACCTAGCCCATTGCACTCAAGTGCCACATACTTGTGGCACTACATGTGGTGCTACATGCTGCTAGGAAGTTCAACCTACAGGTTTATAAGTACATTAGTGAATAGGGAAGCAGAAGTCTGTGGGTAAGCATTTTGCAGCCCCATTCTGGGAGAATGTGGGTCTGACAGGCAGACTAAATCTGAGATTAGGTCCAGTGCGACTCTTGTTGATACAAGTGTTATCCACATGACTCAACCCAATTCACATTGCAGGGCCTACAGGAAGGACCTAGAATCCCTAGATAAGACAATAGGAAAAGCATTGGCAAGCTCCATAATGCAGAGTTAATGAAATCCCACTCATGGAACAAGACAAAAGATGGGCCAGCGCATCACACCTTGCTATTTGTTCAACACACAGGAGTCCATCACACATAACCAGCAAACACAACACATAACAGACATATCAACACTGGAGTTGTCGGGGTCCTCGAATGAAGCCACCTCGCCCACAGTGTAGGGTGCGGGTCCACCTGTAGGGCACGGAAGGAAGAAATGTGCTCAAAATCTGTGCACTGACCAACAATTCCAAAGACAAAAACTATTTGTAATATTACATAAGTAAGTAAAGCCACTCAGACATGGTGATACTGCATCTGATAAAGCACGGCTAACATGTACATAGCATGGGTCTCCTGTGACATTTACACACATATCTGCACACATGCAGTGGCCCTAACTATCATGTGGTGGCAAACATGCTCCTTCATTAGTGAGCAGAAATAATAATGGAGTGTATTTGTCTCATCATGTGCATCCAAGAGAGACATCCAAAGCCACTTTCCTTGAGGAGTGCACTACCAGTCAAACAGCCATTGTGGCCATGACAAATGTATGACACATAGGTACAATGTACAGAGGGGCAGGGACATTTGTATGCCCTCATTTTGTTACCGTTTCTTCATTGGAATTGGCCCAGCTATGATGAGTTGCACCAACCATAGAGATATGAACCCATGTGCATACCTTTAGCCTGCCATCCCTAAACGAAAGGTGGAACACCAAACACCAAATACCAGTGTAAGATGGTTGAGGGCACCTTGCACTTTTTCCCTATGTTTCCAAATCCAGATCTGACATGTATCCAAAAGGATCTAGAACCACAATATTCCCTAACATTCATTGAACTTCTGTGAACGCTTTCCTTACACACTCACCAGACACACATGAGACATGTGTCTGGGCCACATGGCTATCATCAATTGACGTGAAGCCTGCACTTATTTTCTGCATTATGTAGTGTTTCTAAAGTCAGCCTAGCTATTGCGTCAACAAAGGTCGGTAATATTTTGGAATATGTACACCTCACTGGCAAATGAGACCTATATAGACATGATTGGCTCCTAATTTGTGTTGCTGTCTGACACAAAGGGAGCACCAACTTGCATTAAGCAAAAGTATTCAGTAAGTTTGCAGAGCACTTGCGTCCTGACAGCTAGCAATTGTGGTCCTTCACATAGTCCATCAATGACCCTGTATGTTTCCAAAGAATTCTACACACTCAACAACATAGCCGGAAGATATTGTACAAATCATCTGATGTCACTAAAGAGCTTTTAATCGTGCACATTTACATGATTTGTACTCACCAACAGGGCGACCAATCACTATTCCCAGGTGGTCCAGCAGATCTTGCTCCCTGGAGATGAGGTCAGCCCAGCGGTGCTTCAGCTGGTGGTCATTCTTCTGGCTCCGATATACGCGCTGCAAGTGATGCAGGACTTTTCCCCACCGGATTCGATGCGCATCGGTGTGATTCCCCTGTATCACCCGCCCCCCTTCCTCAATCATAAGTGGGAGGAAATGAAACACCAGCCATATAAACACCCAATGCTCCTCCTCACCCATCTTGCCAAGACGTGGCCTACCCAACATCTTAGCACCGAAAAAGGGGAATA
The DNA here is from genome assembly GCF_031143425.1 of Pleurodeles waltl. NCBI lineage: Eukaryota > Metazoa > Chordata > Amphibia > Caudata > Salamandridae > Pleurodeles > Pleurodeles waltl. Next base: position 1,191,365,730 of record NC_090444.1, read on the forward strand.
GGGGATAAAGAAGAACAAAAGAGAAAAGGGGGAAGGGGGAAGGTAGAATAAGAATAAAGTAAACTTAACAACTAAAAGAGCCCAACTATCCCCAGACTAACACTACCCACAACAGACTCCCACAAACAACAAAGACAATACAATACTGGACAATAGTACACAAAAAACACGCAGACAGTATACAACAATTTTAGATAACAAACTAACAAGTAAGGGAGCACACAGGAGACAAAAGCACAATTTCACTGGACAAAACTAAGAACACAGCCAAACAGTCTAGAAGAATCACAGACTGCAAAGTGAAAGTGAAAGTACCCCCACTGTACATAATCTGTAAACAGGAAATCCTATTACATAACTTCCTGCATAAAATGGCTGCCGTTTTTGTCGTTATGCGTCATAATTTTTTACGCATACAGTATGTGCGTCATTTTTTTCGAGTAAAAATTAGGCCGCATCCATATATTTGAAAATAGTCTAACACTTAACCAATTTTAAGGGCATTATGCGTTGTTTTTCAGGCATGAGCGTAATTTTTTGACGCGTATGTGTCAAAATTTCAGTGCAGTAACTGGGTTTGGGTAATTTTGGCATTTTAATGTAATGTTACATTTGTGACACAACTGAGATAGGCTGATTGCACCCACTTTGGTGTTGACGGTGTATGGTCACATGTGAGACATCATACTGCTGCGGACCATGATCCGCTACTTCCTTAACAGGATTTTCACACTTGGCTGATGCACTAGATGGCCATATGTGTGGCCTACATATATGTTTTGCACAAATTGGGCATATTTGGTGTCAGGAGAGGATAGCAAGGTGACGCACATAAGTACAATGCCTCAATGCCTATGGCTCAATGTGTATGCATTGGCTACTAATATAGTTGTTGACCCAGTGTGTGTGCATCACAAGGTGCATTATTGAAAATATGCTTGTATGAATTTGAAGTCAATGTGTCCAAACCTTAGATGCAAGACAGTGTGGAAATGAGAGAGGACATGTGCTAGTCATACATGTAGCAACATCGGTTGTGTGCACTTCCAAGATTTTGGGTAACGTAGACACCACAAATGACAAAGCATGCACCGGATAGATGGCAGACACTTGTTCATGTCAATGGTCCACAAGTTGCCCATCCCATGTCCTAGAAATCTAGTGACTGCTTCCTAGGCACTTGTTGGTGAACCCACCATGAATCTGGCACATATACAGACTAAGTGGGTACCATGTTATTGGCACAGACAGCCAAAGGTGACCCCCAACTGTTATATCATGCCACAGTTGTGGTCATATGACTAAGCTACAAACTCTCCGGTGGCAGTGGTGGACCAGCAGACGAGACAGCACATGGCCACATATTTCCAGTGATCAATTGCACAGAGGTGTCTGGTTCATGTGTGTGGTCCAATGTTGATCCAGTATATTTTTAGGGGTGTATGTTACAGTTACATCCAGGTCTCATCATGAGCCAATGGCGGCTATTCCTGTATCTACTGAGTAACCTTCGGAGATCAATATGAGTAAAGTCGATGAGGACATGAAAACCTACATGGGGATGGTCCCACCCTGTCACTGCAGACGTATTATGAGACTATCAACAGGGCAACCTTGGTGTGCTGAGTGAGATCAAATCTCAGGAGTCATGTTCCGGCAGGTGTCATTACAACATTTGTACACAGGTTGGCCTGTAAAGTTCCCACTGCATCTGGGAACATCATAGCCTCTGTGTTGATTAATCTTGCAGCTATTCAGCACGCACAGGCCATAAATATGTTGTGAGCAATGTGATTCTGCGTGTGAACTGTCAGGGTCCTAACATGTGTGGACTTTTCATGCATATTATCAGAGGTAGCTGGTTCTGCTGGAGGCACCATACCCAATCCCTGCATACGGCCCTGGTACACTGTCACACTTTGTCGTTCATACATACATGAGACCCAGACAAGGGATAGGCCATGATTTTGGTATTCAAGACAATTTTACTAATATGGTACAATTAAAAAGCAGATGATGCTATACAATGTATTTGGGTATGCATTGAGGAAGCACCTGACAAAATACCCCCTGACGAATGTGAGGTTTGGTAAAGCAAGTGTGGTACATCTGTAGCCACAAGGAACCTTTAGGGTAACGCACAGACAGGTGCCAGTCAGACTGACAGGATGCATGGTCAATCAGGATCCAGCAATTTCACAAGGTACATACTCAGTGGTCTGACTCAGACTGGTCGGAGGAAGAACAAGACAGTTGACAAGGAGAACTGTGTTTGTCCTGTGTTTTTGAAGGTGACACATAAACCCAAGGGCTGTGTTACACGGCTTAAATACTAGCAATGCATAACAGTGTATTTGACAAAATGGCAGCTTCTGTGCTGTTCCAATCATCTGCAGGGGCAGTGCATGTTCAAATAGGTGGTGTGCATGGAGGTGATCACAGGTATGTGCTGCATCAGTTTCTCACAAGTCCTGTAGGTGAGATTCGAGTTCAAATGGCCAACAGTACCTTTCACAATCTACAGGGCTTAGAAACTACAAGCCAGTGTATTAATTGACCTGACGTTCATGCAGTCAGATGTACTATGACAATGGCATAACATAGGAAAGGGTGTAGCACACTGGATTACTATTGTTAACCTGTGTGTGTAGAGGAGGGAATATCGGGGTACACATATCACCATTCCAGGGACCTCTTCAGACAGGTGGGTTGAGACCAGGAGCATGGGTGTGTCAGGAGTTAGGAAATAGGCTGACATGTACATGGAATGTCATGTGCGCAATGCTAGTCATAGGTATGGCACTTGTGCTGTCAATGTTTTGCTTATATGGAACTATAGTCACAGGTAGTCCTAGCAAAGATAGGTGCTGTACGACTTACTGCTGTGAAGGGTCTAGTCATACATTCCTGTTACCAATGCAATTGCACATCCACTGCGTCATGTATGAGGCTTTTTTTTCCCTTATTGACTGATGGTGTCTTAGTTGTGTGCCATATGCTGTGATGAACCATGTTGCCAAAATGTATGTGTGAAATAGGTGTGGTCCTCTGCTATTGCCCTTCAAAGGTGAAATGTACAGGATATATGTCATTTACAGTGTGTGTGTATGTGACTGTTGTATGATACACATCACAATTGCTCAGGAAATTTCTGTGTCCTGATCGGTATATCAGCAATGCTCCATGAGGCTACACTCTTATTCTGATATTTAGATATAAAGGTGAGCACAAATGATTAGCCATACCATGATGTGGTGATTATTATCGGTGTTTATTTACATTAGTTAATAATGTGGTGATGGTGAGTGGGCTTAAAAGAAATTGTTCACAATATGTTGGCGCTTACGCAATCCAGCAGCTGTGTTTTGTTGTTCCCCCTCATGTTGCAGGCCAGCATCTACCTCTTCCTCCTCTTCAAGCATGTGTGGCTCTGGTTCTAAGAGGGGAATGTTCCTTCGTATGTAAATGTTGTGCAGGATGGCACATGTTAGAATGATCTTACAGACCATTTCTGGGGAATATAGGAGGCTGCCACCAGTGATGTTGAGGCACCTGAATCTCAACTTGAGGATGCCGAAGGTCCTCTCGACTATGCTGTGTGTCCTCCTATGTGCGTCATTGTCGGCACGCTCTGCTGCAGTGCTTGGGTTGCCAAAAGGTGTCATAATCCATGGCTGGATCCCATACCCCTGATCAGCTGAAAAAGAAAATGAATGGGACCATGTTGATGTAGCTTGCCCCATTGATATCACCTTGCATGGCAGTAGTTGTCTTGTGTTGTCTGTGACTCTTTTGTATTATTGTGTTCCTTCCTAGGCTTGTAGGATGTACCATCTGCATTGGGTTGTTTCCTTGGCTGAACAAGTGTTTGCCTGCTGACCGGTTGTCAGCAGTATGTTTGGGTATTTGCAGTAGTGTGCACTCCTTAGCATTGTGACTTGTGATATAGGTGTCCCTGTGTCTTCACTGGGGGTGAGATGATAGTTCCATACACAGATTCATTTTGACAGTGGTGGTAACACGTTTGCATCTATGTACCGTGGACATCCCATACCTTTAGACTTATGCAATGGATTAATTTAAACATCAGTGAAATGCTTACATTTTGCAAGGTGACAATTGGCCAAACGACTCCAAACGTTGTGATCATTGACGTCTTAACATTAGACTGTACACTAATTTCAGATGTGTGACAGGTTCACTGCAGACCTATGAAACATGGCTAGCAATGTCACGACCTCTGTGTGTTCCTGTCCACATGTTGCTGTTGTGGTGTATGTGTTGTGTGTCCTAGAGGGTTGCTGTGCAGTGTGTATATAAGTAGGTTTCTGTACTTACCAACAAGTAGTCCATTGCCATATCGTCCATCCTGGATGTGTTGATTGATGGTAAAGTGACGGAAGATGAATGAGTCATGGACACTCCCAGGATACTTTGCCACGATGTTGGTGATAAATACTTGGTGATCGACAATGGCCTGCACATTGATGGAATGTGTGTGCTTCCTGTTGCGGTAGAGGTGTTCAGTTGCATCAGGTGGCACAAGGCATACATGTGTGCAGTCGATGGCACCAAGGACGTGTGGGAAGCCACTAATGAGGTAAAACCCCTGTTTTGTCTCCTGCTGCTTCTGCAGTGTGTTTGGGAAGCAGATGTGTCGGGGTGTGAGTCCAATGATGGCATCCAGTACTTTGGGCAAGAAGGCAGAAAATTATGGCTGTGATATTCCGGCAACCAGGGTGCCAGTGCTTTGAAAGGAGCCACTTGCCTAAATGGGGAGTACAGCTAGCAGCTTGGTTTCTGTTGGAATGGTGCAGGGTGTCAGCAAGGTGGGTGCCAACTGTGGCTCTATGTTGCGCAGCAGCTGCTGAATGGCCTGCCAGTTCAACCTGTACCTCTGGATGATGTCATGTTCCCTGAGGCCCTGAAGGGTTGTTCTGGTGCGGAATATTTTCTCCTGCCTTCTGCGCTGCCTTTGGGGTCCCTGCTGGTGTTGTGGTAGCTGCTGTTGTTGTTGCTGGGCTCTGCGTCTGCGTGCACGCCAGATGAGTAGCACCTCCATGCCCCCCTTTTGCTTCTCTGCTGTTGCTTCTGTGTGTTCTGATTAAATACAGGTGTGTTTGCCCCATTGTAACACCTGCCCTAACACAGGCGTTAATTTTTTTACGCAAATCGGGCTGTGTGTCATCTTCCGACTCCGCCTCCCGGCCATGCGGCATTTTTGCCCAGAAGCATAAATACGACGCACGGCCGTTTAAGTCGTTTTTCGGACGGGAACGCCTACCTTGCATATGATTAACGCAAGGCGGGTTCCCGCATCCAAAAAATTACGCACACGGCAGTATTTTGACATCCACAGGCTCGGGCGTCAAAGACTAAATATGGGGCAGGGTTTGCGCCGAATGTGCGTCAAAATTTTTGACACACATTCGGCGCAGACGGAGTATAAATATGTCCCCAAGTGACCTTCACATATTTCAAACCACGTCACTACACTTCTTCCCCCTTTGAAAATAAGACAACAGATTGAACTAAGAAATATAAACAATTCAATAAGAAAAATACAAATAACAACTGAAACAAATCCTACATAAAATATTATGTTTCTTCAAAACACAATGACACAATGAGTAAACTTATCAGGACATAACATAATCTTGAAACTTTGTGGGTTTATGGCCTACTCTCATACTTCTCCTCCTATCACCCTTTTCATTTTCAACAAGACCATCGTCAATAGACGGATTAAGTTATTAAGTGTACTCCGACTGATGTTATCACTTCTCCCTGCATACTGGGATCCAACGCTAACCGTGTGGTACTCCACTAACTGATAGTTTTGCAGCATTCCTGCGCAGTTCATTAATTAGTTGAGAATCCCTAAACTTTGACATGCCTTTGCTAACTAATATGGGATCCCTTACTCTCACCCAATCACCTACATGCATATTTTCATTTTTAACTTGTATCCCACTCAGCTTTTTTTCCCCACAATATTTGAATTGCTCATGCGGCTTGCCAAATTTCTCTCAAATCACTCCCTTCATGAAACAATGTAATCATCCAAAAGGGGCATAATTCAGTCGCTGCAATTCCACCCCTCATTAATTCAAAGGGACTTTTGCTAGTGGCAACATGTGGTGTAGCACAATAGGACCAAACAAGTTCTTTAATAGCTTGATCCACTGATATATTGCTTCTATAAGCAGCCTGGACACAATCCACTAGCACACGATTGAACCGTTCCACAATATCATTGCTTTGTGGATGATACATTGGAGTTCTAATATGTTTAATGCCACATTTGCGCAACAATTGACGCATTTCTGTTGAAACAAATTGAACCCCATAAACAGTTCAAATCTGCTCTGGGAAAGCCTCACGAATGAATACTTTTCTCAAACAGTTGATAACACTTTGGGTAGTCAGAAACCTTACAGATTCTACCACAACCCATCTCAAAAGATGGCCAACAATCACAATAAAATACCTCATATCTGGTGGTAATACATGATAGGTACCTAAAAAATATAATATAGACCAATTTTCTGCCAAGCTCTAGCTGGTGATGGCACGAATGAATCCACAACACCTTCTGTCACCAATATTTTGTCACTCATACAGCATCTAGTACAACTCCTGACAAATTCCTCAATTTCTTTGTCCATTCTAGGCCACCAAAAATCAGATCTCAACTTTCTTTTGGTAATAGTTGTACCCAAATGACCAGAATGAGCCTTGACAACTAAATCTTTCCTAAAACACTCTGGAGGAATAAGCTTGTCACCTCTAACCAATTTATCACCTTCAAAGGATAACTCGTCAGACACTTTCCAAAAAGGTAGTAACTCAGATGACAAATTTTTCTCTTTAGGCCAACCAGACTTAACCAAATGCATCACTTCACACAACAGTTTATCCTTCCGTACCGAATCAATCAAAATCTCCTCATCCAAGCTTTTGTCATACTCAGCAATACATGCTATAAAACATTCTTCAATTTCCATTTCCCACTCTTGTTCATCATCCTCTTTAGTAGGCAATGAGAAAGACAATCTGCTCTGCAATTCTTTCCACCAGGAATGTACTCAACTGAAAAATTAAGGCCCGTATTTATACTTTTTTTAACGCCGCATTTGCACCGCTTTTTGACGCAAAAGCGGCGCAAACTCACATAATTCAATTGTATTTTGTAAGTTTGCGCTGCTGTTGCGTCAAAAAATTATGCAAATGCGGCGCTAAAAAAGTATAAATATGGGCCTAAATTCTAAAAGCTTGGCTGATAACCTAGCTATACGAGCTGTTGAACGTTTTTTTTTTTTCCTGACAATATCTCCACCAAAGGTCGATGATCAGTGTTTAAAACAAAATTCCTGCCCCAAAGATATTGTTTAAACTTTTCTACACTCCACACACAAGCCAAACGTTCTTTCTCAATCACAGAATATTTTCGTTCCACTAATCATAGAGTTCTTGATGCAAACCCAATAGTGCTTTCACTACCATTACTTGAAAGTTGCGCACCCAAGTCATACTCACGAGCATTTACAGTTACAACTGTTTCCTTTCCTTCCGAAAAGGGTTGCAGAACAGGGGCTTTGACAATATCCTGTTTGACTTGTTCAAACACTCTATTCCACTCATCAGACCAAGAGAATGTTGTTTTTTTTAAGTGCAGATTTGAAACACTCAATGGTTCTAGTAAAATCTTTTTAAAACTTTGCATAAAACTCACACAATCCCAGAAATGACAATAACTGTTCTTTGGTCTTTGGAGCAGGAGCTTCAAGAATACTTCTTACTAATCCTGGTTTAGGTTTAATACCTTGTTTGGATAAAATATGACCCAAATACTCAATTTCTCTAGACTTGAATATACATTTGTCCTTTCTTAGAGTGACTCCTCTATCTTCCAATAAACATAAAATAAAACATCCTCCAAAATGTGCAGTTTCAGTATCAGAAAAGATTAAAATATCATCTTGAAAAAACTACTACATTGGGATTGTTAATAAACATGTCAGACATCAATCTTTGAAAAACTGCAGCAGCTGAGGCTAGACCAAAGGGTAACCTACAAATTAAATATTCCATCAGGAGTTACAAAGGCCGTAAGATGTCTGGATTTGACATCCAATTCCACCTGATGATACACCGACTTGAAATCCAATTTTGTAAACCAACTAGATGAACCGTCTTTCGTGATAAGGTCATCAATTCTCGGTAAAGAAAAACTGTCCACCCAGATCACCTCATATGAACTTCTTAAATCTACACACATTCTTAAATCTCCAGAACTTTTTTTGCCAAAACAATGGGAGACAACCACGAAGTTGCTTCTACCTTCTTATTTATGCCTTGGTCACACATGTCCTTCAACAAATTGGACAAATCTGTTCTTATGCTAGAGGGTACAGTTCTTAATTTATGTTTAACAGGCACTGCTCCTTGTTTCAGTTTAATCATGTGCATGAAATTGGTTATCTTTTCTAACTTGTCCTGAAATAACTTTTTACATTTTTGTTGCCAGATACTCACACTGTCTGGAACAGTTTTAACACAATTAGAATTGTTTTTTCAATAGACACAGGTTTTTCCCGTCCTGGTTTGATGATCAACTTAAATTCAGCTTGATGGATCAACCCCAAGACGCCAATTCCCTTTTTAGCTACATAAACTTTTCCTTGAATAGCTTTGTCAAAGTTAGATAACGAAGCCCAAAAATAACCAATTAAATCAATTAGTGCTTCCTTCAAAAGCAACTGTAGCTACATCAGGAGGAAAAAGAGTGATACAATAGTAATGCAAGCTCCTGTGTCTACCAAACGTTTAACTACAACCCCTTCTATTAATACATCAATATCAGGGTCTATAACCAGTTTGTTAAACATTGTTGTGGTATCTCTAACTACAAATACAAATTCATTGTCATCATGTTGTACGTTTTCCTTGTCTTCACTAAGCACACAACTAACATTATTTTTCCTTGCACTTCTACAAACGTGTGAAAAATGCCCCAGTTTGTTGCAATTCCTACATTGTTGGTTAATTGCAGGACAGTTCTTGAACGAAGATATATGAGCTGAAGAACCACATCTGTAACACATGGTCTTTTTGTTGTATTTAAGTAAAGAAGTGTTTCTAGAAGTCGAAGAACTATCCTGTTTTTTCTTAACACGCAAATGTTTCTTGTTATCACTGCTCTGTACGTTCGTCACCGCACCTGAAATAGTTGTGATAGACGAAGATAGTTCCAATTGATTAGCATCCTCCAAAGAACATTCAATACTTTTTGCTTTATCAATAGCTTTGTCTAAAGACGGATCTTTACAAGTAAGCAATTTCTCTTGAATCCTTTTAGAATAGCATCTTGCTACTAACTGATCTCGAATGAGTAGAGAAATAAAATTCTCAAATTCACACTTTGCAGCCAAATCTTTCAACACTGTAATAAACGTGTCAACACTTTCATTAGGATTTTGTGACCTAGTAACGAACTTGTACCTGTGTACTACAATATTCTTAGTTTTGGTAAAATGTTTGTCCAATTGTGCAACAGCCATTTCAAATTCATCCAATTTTTCTTTGTCCAATTCGTAAGCTGGTAAATGGTCAAAAATATTCCGACCTTCTACTCCCAAATAATAATGCATTCAACTTTTTTTTCTTTCAGGCCTGAACTTGTGTCCATCAATAGCTCTTAGATAAGTCTTAAAAGAATGTAGCCATAGCTTCCACTCCAGAGGAGGATCTCCAGGATCTTGTAAAAAAGGAGCAGGAGGCAATACATTCTGCATTTTAAAAGCTACTAAATATTAAAATATATATTTCTCCTGTTAGATTACATACACAGAGACACAAATATTCCGAAACTATGAAAAACCCTGCAGAAAATAACTCCTTAAGACTCAACCAATAAAACAATAAAAATCAAACAAAAATAATATTTGGTCTCCTTTCTTTCTCTTATCCCAAAGCAAGATGGCCGGCTTGTAATGACAAACTTCTACTTTGCTTCACACGCACCAAAGAAATGTCTCACGCCTCACGCGCATCGCTGGAATCGCTTCGCACATGCCGAAAAAAAATTTTCTCTGGCCTCGCGCGCTGAAGAAAGATGTTGCTTAATACACAGTAGGTGCCTCACATGCACCGAAAAGTATTTAACACGTAGTGCTGCACTGGTAAAAAATAAACTCTGTGCTCTCCCTAGAGATCCAAGAACACTCACAGCGGCTTGCCGAAGACAATCAAACTCCAAACGGAAAATAAAACTGCTGGAAACGCCTCAGTGATAGAAACAGCACAAAACCACTAGAAAAGCGGAGTTTCTAATCCTCAACTTTCTTCATCCTCGTCGTCACTTTTAAAGTGAACAGGACACACGAAAAGTTCCATAAGTATTTATTGTTTAAAAGAAGAAACAATTTATTTCCGATGAAGGGGCACAGAGTCCTGCTGTCGAGCAACCGTCAGAGAAGGACCATGGAATCTCATGACATCGGCGACAAGCGATGTCATAAAATTCCAAGTGACCTTCACATATTCCAAACCACGTCACTACAGACATTCCAAGAATCAGATTGTTAAACAAACACTAACAAGGTACGAGCCCGCAACACATGCCCCTCCTTATTAAAACACAAAGTGGTTGTGTTGACATAGCAAACACCTCCCCCTCTTTATACACAAAGAAATGTAACCTACTATTTACATTCTAATTGCTTACAATGCCTTACAATAATACAATTATATATATAAGAACAATAAGAAAAATGTATAACAACTTCATTTCTAACCTTCATGAATGTAACCTTTCAGTCATTTAGGTGGTTTCCTTACTCTTTTATCCACTTTATCCTCCTCCACACTAGAAGAAAGCATATTCTTGTCTGGAGTACACTCATCACTTTGTTCTGTTTTGTTCTAAAAAAAAAAAAAATGTCAGTACTCTCACCATCAATTCCAATTTGTGCTTCCAAATTAACTATGGAGTCATCCATGTCCAACCAGTAAAATCCATTCTTCACCTGATTCCCTCACTCCACCCATCAGAATTGCTCATTGCCACCCACTTGAGATTCCAAACTTTACCATTGTCCAAACAGACTGTGTTGTGCAAAACTTCTCTACCACTTCTTCTGGTTCATAAAATGTACTCTCTCCTTTGATTTGATTACATACCCTGGTTTCTTTTTGCGAACCCAGTCCCCAACATTTATGTTCATAGGTGTAGTACTATTCTTGAAATCATAATACGCTTTGCTGTCCTGTTGCTTTCTTGCCATGGTATCTCAACAGTTTCCAGTGACCAAGGTTCTACATTTCCAACAAATAAATATCCAGGATTGTATTTGGTCCTAGGATTTCTGTCCCTCATTTATTAAAAAAGGTGACAAGCCTTTGGCCTCATGTCTACTGACTCTATAGGCCCAAATAGCTTTTATAAATTGAACCTCCCAACCTTTCCTACTGACACATGCAGCCTGAATTGCACATTTAATGACAGTTGAATCTCTCAACAATGCCATTGGCACTATGGTTGTAAAGAGAAGTAGGGGCAGATTATGGAAAGTGGCACTGCACCTCTTAGTGCCCCACTACCACCACCACGTGTGCGCTGTATTTACATACAGCGCACCATGGCGCAGGGTAGGGGGCAATAGCGTCATTCAATGTGATGTAATTGATGTACTCTGCAGGAGTAGCGCCAAAATGTTGGCTCTACACCTGCAGAGTACACAGGAGCCCATTCTAAATAATGGAAGCCCCCTTTTAACACCTGCTCTGAGCAGACGTAAAAAGTGCCGTAAAAAATGGTGCAATGAAATCTCAGAGATTTCCTTGCGACGTTTTTTCAGCCCCCCTAACGGGGGAACGCTCCCTTTGCATACATTATGCCTGGTGCAGGCATAACGTAGCGCAAAGGGTTACAGAGTGGCGCAATGCATGCATTGTGCCACTCTGTAAATACAGCACAGGGATTTCAGCCTTGTTGGGACACATTACCGTAAAAAATAATGATGCTATTGTGGCACAAGGTGGCGCTTGAGGATTATAAATCTGCCATGTAGTTGTTAACTTCACCCCAACCCTGTCACAATACTGAATAAATGCATTAGATTTATGCTGCACTCCATTGTCACTCAAAATTGTAGTAGCAATACCTTCTGAACCGAAAACTTGATCCAAGAATATTAAAACTTCGTCAGTGTCAGCATTCTGTACTACTTTGACCACAGACCATCTATAGAAAAGATCCACAATTACTATGGTATATTTTTGTGATTGGTCTATTGATATCATGATATCTATGGCCATGGTTTCCCATTGATTCTTTGGAAGATACCCCTTACTCATTGGTGGCCTAAGTGTCTGTAAAGACTTGTCCGCTCTGGAGCATGCTATACATGTTCTGATCATGCATTCAATTTGAGAATCCATTCCAGGCCACCAAAACAATTTTTTTACAACAGCTTTGGTGTGTCCTATACCAAAATGGCCTTCATGGCACAATTTTAATATGCAGTCCCGAAGGTTGAATGTCGGAATGATTCTTTCACCTCTCAAAATCACTTTCCCATCAAGAGACAATTCAGAACATACTTTGCAGAAGGGGTTAATCTTGTCTGTTAAGCTCCTCTTATTAGGCCATTGACCTCTAATAAATCTAAAAACTTCCTATAATATTATTTCTTTTTTGTACTCTTGCTCCCACTCTTCACTCTTTATAACTGGAAATCCAATATCATGTATTAATGCAACTTGAAATTCATTCCATATATCATTCTTTCAGCTGAGTTGGCATTCTAGACAAAAAGTCTACAACTATGTTATCTCTTCCTGGCATCTATTTGATTTTATATATAAAATTCTGCATCCCAGCTATTCTGGCAGATGCATTAATTGCGCCTTCAGTAGTCAATAATTTCACCAGAAGTTTATGGTCACAATATATTGTGTTAGGTCTCCCCATGCAAATGAACTGAAATGTTCTAGGGCCCTATAACGGTATTTTTCCTCAGTAGGTGTCAAAGACCTTGAAGCACAAGCTATTACAGTTTCCATACCTTTGCCATTGACTTGCGTTAACAAACGGCGCAAACCCTTGCTACCGGCATCAGTTGTTATTATGCTTCCAGCAACTGGTTCAAAGCTACTCAATTTGGTTGTGCTTGTGATGCAGCTTTTTTTAACAGAAAAATCTCTCTCACGTTGTTTTGACCATACAAATTTGTTCCTACGTTTAAGGTCACCTGATATAATAACACTTGTTTACAAAATTAGGAATACATTTAGCACAATACTCAGCGAGTCCATAGAAGGAACGTGTCATCCTTAGACTTTGGTGTAGCTGCATTTTTGATTGCTTCTATAAAAGATGGCATATGTCTGATACCTGATTCATCAATGACATATCCTAAATACGTTACATTCCTTTCCACCAACTTACATTTAGACAATTCTACTGTTAACCTTTTAGATTTCAAAATGGATACAGCTTTTATCAACTTGGCATCATGTTCTCTCCTTGGTTTTTCCAAATGCCAGACTATCATCCTGGAAAAACATGATGCTTTCTTCTTTACCAAAAACATTAAACATAAGCCTCTGGAAAATGGCTGCAGCTGAAGCCAGTTCAAAAGGCATCTGTTCGAACTGGAAACAATCATCAGGAGTAAGAAAAGGAGTGTACTTCATAGAATCAAGAGTAAGGGAAACCTGGTGATATGCTGATGAAATGTCTTTATTTAAAAACCATTTTGCATCTTTGTGTAGGGTAATTATTTCATTTATTTTGGGTCATGGAAATTTGTCAGTTAGGATGTTGTTATTCAAATTGCATAAGTCAACACATTAACTGATATTTCCGTTACTAGCGGAGCTATCACCACCAGAGAAAACCATTCCGATGCTTCCACCAGTTTAGTTATACCAGATGAAATCAACTTCTCAAATTCTTTAGAAACTTTGGGGCAGATTAAAGAAAAGTGGCGCTGCATCCAATGCAGCAGCACTTTTCTTGCACACCTTAGCGCCCCCCTAACGTGACCCTGGCGCCACATTATGCCTGCACCAGGCATAATGTATGTAAAGGGGGCATTCTCCCGTTAGCGGGGAATGCAAAAATGGCGCAGAAGAATCCTTGAGAGCTCGCTGTGCCATTTTTTGCAGCTATTTGTACCACCTGCACAGAGCAGGTGTTAAAAGGGGGCACACCATTACTCTTAATGGGACCCTATGTGCTTTGCAGGATTAGCGCCAAAATGGTTGGCTCTAATCCTGCAATGTACTACAAGAGCATCAAAAAGTATAACGCTATTGTCCCTAAATTGCGCATGGTGCGCCGTATGTTAAATGGAGTGCACAAATGGTGGCGTTAGGGGGCACTACGAGGTGCAAAAAAAGTGGCGCTGAATATAATGCAGTGCCACTTTTCTTAAATTTGGGCCTTTGTTTTATGCAGGTTGCTTCAATAATATTCCTGGCGTGTTAAAACTAAAAGGCGTCGGATAGTTGCCTTCTGAAGAAAACGTGTATGAACAAAATACCAATTATGTTTGGTCATGCACAGTGACCTCACATGCCATGCACTGACTATGCCTCCTGCAATGATGTGTATACACATGAGTGTGGAATAAGCCTGTGCGCCTTATTTATACTCTAGCGTCATTTTGACGCACAGGAGGGGGCGGGCCTTAAAAAATGGCGCACAGCCTGATGTGCGCTGTTTTTTAACGCATGGGTGAGGGCAGGCGTTAAGGGAACTGTGGGGTCATTTCCATGGTCTCTGACCATGGAAGCAGTCCACAAGTGGCCTTCCCTGCCCCAAGTGACACCCCCTGCCACCCTCGCCCACCCCTGGAGGACACCCATAGATGGGGGGACCCATCCCAGATAAGTACAGGTCAGTTGAGGTAAGTAATTTTTTTTATTTTTTTAGGTGGCATAGGGGGGCCTAACTTGGGCCCCCCTGCATGCCACTGTGCCCAATGATCATGCCCAGGAGACAGAAGGGCAGGGGGGCATGACTCCTGTCTTTGCTAAGACAGGAATAATTTTAATGGGGTTTGTGCTTAAAAAAATGGCGCAAGTCCGGTTAGAGCTATGATTTTTACTCTAACCTGACTCGCACCATTTTTTGACGCACAACCCCCATTCTTCCCTACGCCTGTGCTAACGCGTCCCAATCTAGATAATTTATTCACTCTGGGACTCATTTTAGGCCGATGAATCTTTTGACCCTGATTGAAGTCTCCTTAAGACGAGATAACTAATCAACATGTCAATTAATAATCAATAATCCCGTCAATAATCATATTAGCAATTCAATCATATTAATCAATGACATTAATAATATTCGAACACCACCATGACCTTTCAGTCATGAATAACCACACCAGATTTTAGCAAGTTTGTGATGTTTATTCCCTATTGATTACACTCTACTAGCAAGTTTATTAGTCTCAAAACCAAGAAGCACATCAACATTGTCATAATATGGCAACTCGAATAAGATTTCATCAAAGCAAAGATTATGAATATTAGCACATAGCACGACGTCAACATGGATTAACTTTAGCAGAGTATTATTAGCGCGTTGTTCAACAAGGCATAGATTCAGTCATTTGTCTATTTGCGTCCGTTTAATGAACCCCTTAACTAACCTCGAATTAGCAATGGCATGTTGGGCTTCATGCAAAACAATTTTGGTAACACAAATTTAGAAAACATCTAACTATGGTCTCTGTCAAAAGGAGCAGTTGGTACCTAGAAAGGAAAGGCAAACAGACAAATACAATTTCATCATCATATAGTTACCCTCCGTAATGGGTCAGCATACAGAGTCAGTCTTCGTCCTCAGGACATCAGTTTATTCGCCATCAGCCAGGAAACACAGCAAAGTTCAGCAAGACGGGGTAAGAAGGGACACTTCCCACAAAAGGAGGAGAAGTATAGAACGGGCAAGGTAAGGGTGAGGATGGGTTGAAGAGTCAAACAACAAAGTCTTTAAGCAGAGTGACAAAGTGTCTGGGTAATAGCAAGACTAGTTCGCAATGGCATCTTTTTTTGGCTCCTCGTGTCAAAGGGTTTTATCCCTTTTCTGTTGTACAGTCCCCTAATTTCCAATTGGGCAGGTTTGGCGCACCACTATCTCCATCCAATAGTTTATTGCTCGTCCTATCAAAATTGTCACCTCATAACAGTTCTCACGTAGTTTATTGGCTCCTGTGATTGACGTCTCCAACGGGTAAAATGTCCGGTATGATTTCATATTCTCGTGGTCCTCTCGCATCCCAATATTCCCCATATTATTTTTGCAAGTATCCCATTCCAAATGCTACCAAACCAACTTCCTACTTTAGCAAGTCCCTTTCCAACCTTTTCCCAAACTCCAGGGGCCAGATGTAGGAAACTCCCAAATTGCGACTTGCAATTTGCGAGTCCCTGCGACTCGCAAATTGCAAGTCTCAATTTGGGATGCAGAAAGGTGTCTCAGACACCTTCTGCGAGTCGCTATGGGGTCGCAAAGACCCACCTCATTAATATTAATGAGGTGGTTCGCAATTTGCGACCCCATAGCGACTCAGGGCACTCACAGGGATGGAGGCCTGCTGGGAACAGCAGACCTCCATGTCCGTGACTGCTTTTAAATAAAGCAGTTTGTTTTTTTCAAAGTGCAACCCGTTTTCCTTAAAGGAAAACGAGCTGCACTTTGAAAAATAAACCGAAACCTTTTGTTTCTGTATTTTTCAGGGCAGGTAGTGGTCCATTGGACCACTGCCTGCTCTGAAAAATTATTATTAGGTCCAGTCACAAAGGGGAAGGGGTCCCATAGGGACCCCTTCCCGTTTGCGAGTGGGTTACCATCCACTTCAAGTGGATGGTAACTGGAATTGCATACCACTGCGACTCGCAAATAGGAAAGGAACACCCCTTCCTATTTGCGACTCGGAAATGCATTTTGCGATTCGGTTCCAACTCGCAAAATGCATTTCTACATACCAGATGGGGTTTAGCGACTCGCAAACGGCGTTTTTCGCCGTTTGCAAGTCGCTAAACCTTTCCTACATCTGGCCCCAGGTTCCTTCAGCTCCTTCAAATCTGTACTATCTCTTGTTAGGTTAGTAAGCATACTCCTAATCTTATGGCTATTTTCAGGTATGAATGCACAACAGTGGCGCTCATTAAGCATCCTACAGACTCCGCCACTTTTCGCTAAAAGAATGTCTAAAGCAAGCCAATTTTGAAGAGTCATAGCCCTCTCTGCAGCAAGTTCAGTATCCATCAGGAGTATAGCCCCTGTGAAGTTTGTCAGCATGATATCCACAATTGTAGACAACTTTCGAATCTTTATTGAATTCAAGATAGCTCCCACTGAAGGAATTATTGCTCTAAATATATCACCTACAACAGCAGCCGCTGTCTCTCTCTTCTGTCTAGTATGACGTAATTCAGACATTTTAGGAAACTTTCTTAAGTCATCAATTTGGTAAATTTTTGGAAACACTATTCCCAAATAACATGTCCCACACCATCCCTTTGGAAGACGGGAGTAAGCATTAAGTCCACATATGTAATTGATCCCAGGGATCGCTGGATCCTGTCCATTTAACATGAACGTCCACTTACTCTGAAACAAAAACACATGTCTGCACTCACTCGTTCCCACAAATAAAGTGACATGATCAGATTTTGGCCTATATATACAAAGCTTTCCTACGTGTAATGCATCTATTGTCACGACTCACGTGCTGCTTGCGCCTGGAATTTGCAGATCTGGTGGCGTGAATCTTCAATGTTCGGCTTTGGCCCAAAAAGGGGCGACTCTTTCTGGTAGCCACGGTGCTGTAGGCAATGGAGACACCAAGAACAGACCGTGCCCTTCAGAAAGTAGCGCCAGAGGGAAAAACCCCTTCCAAAGGGGAAAAACCTCCAAACAGGAAAAGTCCTGGAGAAAAACAAGAACAAACAAACAGGAATCCAAAAGGAGCAAAATTCAGAAAACACAGAATGCTGAGTCCAAAACCAAAAGGCAAGGAAATCAGGAGCGAAGACACCAACTGAGCAGAAAGTGTTGCAGCGCAAGGAAAGAGGAAAAACACAGCCCTTATATACCAACAAACAGGAAGTGACCCACAGGAAGTAAAAGGACACCATCTTAGATAGGGAAACAATATATAGAACAGAATAGTAGAGGAACCATAGAGAATAGGGAACAAGGAATGCTGGGAAAGCACAGGAATCTGGGAAGGAGGAAAAGACATAAAGAAAGGCACACAACAGACTGCAAACAGAAGAAAGGACAAGGAAACGAAGAAAAACAGGTAAGAGGGTTCAGAGACCCCTGGGACAGTGAAAGGCAGAAGGAAGAACGAGGCCCCAAGCAAATCTGGGGCCTCGAAACGCGCAGGAGAGGCTGGGGGCGCGCCGCGTCTTAATAACGCGGTGCGCGGCCCGAGCCGAACGCCCGGCCGAAGTCGAGCTCTCGGCTCGCGCCGCACCGCGCGGCGCGACAGTAGGTCCCCCTCCCGAAGGCCCAGGTTTAAGAGGGAATAAACAGTGAAAGCGTTGAGTCAGGAGAGGAGCGTGAACGGAAGAGGCATCTTCCCATGAACATTCACTGAGAGGATAACCCTTCCAATGAATCAGATACTGAAGTCGTTTATGAAAAAGACGAGAGTCACAGATTTCCTGCACTTCATATTCAGGAGCATCATTCACAAGGACAGGAGGTGGACAAGGAAACTGACGTGAGTAAGGATCAGGCACATAAGGTTTAAGCTGAGAAACATGAAAAACCGGATGGATCTTCCATGTATGGGGTAAGTGAAGACGGACAGTGACAGGATTGACCAACTGGAGAATACGGAAAGGCCCATAGTAACGAGGTGTGAACTTGTTTTGAGAGAGACGTGAGGGCAAGAATTTGGAGGAGAGCCAGACTTTATCTTGCAGATGATAATTTGGATTGGTTGTACGTCTCTTGTCTGCAGCCTTCTTCATATACCTCTTGGTATGTAACAAATTAGATCGAATTAGTTTATGGAGTTGGAGAAGGCGTTTGGAGAAATAGTTAATAGCAGGTAGAGGAGAGTTGGATTGTGGAGAAGTAGGGAAAGAGGTAGGATGAAAACCATAGGAACAGAAAAAGGGAGTGACCTTGGAGGCACTATGGACTGAGTTATTGTAGGAAAATTCAGCTAAAGAGAGGTAAGTGCTCCAGTTACTTTGGGTAGAATTGCAAAAGCATCGAAGATATTGCTCTAGTCCTTGGTTCAGACGCTCAGTCTGTCCGTTGGTCTGAGGATGGAACCCTGAAGACAGGGCTCTATTCATATTCAGTGTTTTACAAAAATGCTTCCAAAATCGGGAGATGTACTGAGGTCCTCTATCAGAGATTATGGTATGTGGAAGTCCATGGAGACGGAAGACATGATCTATGAATATTTGACCTAGTTCTTGGGAAGTAGGCAGCTTTTTTAGGCCAGTGAAATGAGCCATCTTTGTGAAAGAATCCACTGTGACCATGATAACCCGGTTTCCTGCTGATGGTGGGAGCGAACACATAAAATCAGTAGAGATAGTATGCCATGGGGCCGATGGAACAGGCAAAGGTTGTAGTAATCCTGCCGGTCTGGTGTGAGGTATTTTGACTTGGGCACATATGGGACAGGCCTGAACGTATCTTTCCACATCCAGTTTCCAGGTAGGCCACCAAAAAAATCGTGAAAGTAATTCTTGTGTGGCCTTGATGCCTCTGTGACCAGCTACAGGGGAATCATGGCACATTTGTAATGCTTTCTTTTGCACCTTGTTTGTAGGGAGGAATATCAGGTCTTGGTAATAAAAATATCCTTGTCTTTTGTACAATAATGGTCTTAGTTCTTCTATGTCATGGTCCGATAGGTTGGCGTATTCTTGTTGTACTTCTTCCAGGAAAGACTGAGCCACTCCAATGATCTTACTGGGTTCTAGAAGATACTGGGATGAGGAAGGAGAACACTCTGGATATCGGCGAGACAGAGCATCAGCCAGAATGTTTTGAGATCCTGGAATATATGTAATATAAAAATCGTACTGACTGAAGAAAAAGGCCCAGCGGGCCTGACGACTATTCTGGCATACAAAATTTCTTAAACATTGTAAATTACGGTGGTCTGTCCTCACCTCAAATGGTTCCTTGGAACCCATCAGAAACTGCCTCCACTCAAGGCAGGCTGTTTTCAGAGCCAATAATTCCCTTTCAAGTACGGAATAATGTTGTTCAGCTGTGGAAAGGATATGAGACAAATAGAAAACAGGATGTTCAAGGCCATCATCCTCTTGTCGTTGGAGTAAGACAGCTCCGATGGCTCTCTCAGAAGCATCAGTTACTACTATAAATTGCTTGGTGGTATCTGGATGTCTTAAGATGGGGGCTTGGGTGAAGGCTCTCTTTAAGCTTTGAAAGGCTGCTTCAGCAGCCTCAGTCCAGACAAACCCCTTCTTTAAATTGTCCTTCTTTAAGGTGTGAGTTATGTGGCTAGTCTGACTGGCAAAGTCTAGAATGAATTGTCGATAGAAGTTTGCTAAACCTAGGAAACATTGTGTTTCTTTTATGGTAGAAGGAGAAGGCCACTCTAGGATAGCTTGTACCTTTTCTTGATCCATAGCTATGCCGGTGGGACTTAAATGATAGCCCAGATATTTGACTTCCGTTATGTCGAACTCACATTTCTCTGGTTTGCAAAATAGTTGATGATCACGAAGTCTTTGAAGAACTTGTTTCACATGGGAAGTATGGAGTTCAGGATTTCTAGAATAAATAAGAATGTCATCTAGGTAGATCACGACTGTCTGATTAAGTAGGTCTGAAAACACTGAGTCCATAAATCTCTGGAAGATTGCCGGGGCGTTAGTAAGACCAAACGGCATAACCCTATATTCAAAATGGCCAAATGGGGTCCTGAATGCTGTCTTCCATTCGTCGCCTTCTCTTATGCGTAAAAGGTGGTAGGCTCCTCGTAAATCCAATTTAGTAAAACGTTGGGCCCCTCTGATTGCTTCCAGTATGTCCCTGATGAGAGGCAAAGGATAACGATCCTTAATGGTGATTTTATTCAGACCTCGAAAATCCAGGCATGGACGAAGATCCTTAGTCTTCTTGGGCACAAAAAAGAGAGGGGCCCCAGCCGGAGACGACGATGGAACAATAAGACCACTCTGTATATTTTCGTCCAGATACTCCTTTAGAACTTCCCTTTCGGGTTCCGTGAGGGAGTACATCCTCCCAAAAGGAACAATTGTGCCGGGTTCTAATGGAATTGCACAATCATATTCTCGATGTGGAGGTAGCACAGGTTTTGACGGTTTTTGGAAAATATCCTGAAACTCCAAATAGTGGTCTGGGACCCCTTGGACCGTATTAATGGACATACCAGTGGCACCTTCAGTAGCTAAGGATCTTTTCGGAGACCAATACTTGTCGGAAGTAAAACAGTTCTCGTGACAAAATTGCGAAGACAAAGAGACTGTCCGGGTAACCCAATTTATATATGGGTTATGTCTAATGAGCCACGGAATTCCAAGAATGATGGTATGGTTAGGGGACGTAATAAGATCGAAGGAGATGTGTTCTTGATGGTTTCCCACCTGTAGACTTAACATCAGGGTAGTGGTGTCTACAGGACCAGAGGATATCAAAGATCCATCCACAGTGTGTACCTGTTCGGGTACTTCTTTTGCTTGAGTAGGAACTAGGTTAGCAGCAGCCCATGTCTTGTCCATGTATATACCACTAGCACCACAGTCTAGTAATGCCATAGTCTTTTCTTGACGACCGTCAGGAAGTTGTAACAGGACAGGAAAGATGAACAAGGCAGTTGTATTGTCATTAAAGGAGCTGATGGAAGGTATAGCTGTAGATCCCGTCCCCTCCCTTCTTACAGAGGACGGGAGGTGGCGTTTCCCGAAGGTCTGGACGGACGTACTGGACAGGTACGGAGTATGTGACCAGCAGAACCACAATACAGGCACAACCCTCTCTTGCGTCTGTCTTCTCGTTCACTAGCAGAGAGCGGACCTCGGGTAGTATCCACCTGCATGGGTTCCCCTTCGATGTCTCTAGCAGGAGTGCGAGGTTCCTCGGAACGCTGCAGGTATGCACGTGAGCTACTTGGCTGGGTAAACCCTCTACTCCTTTTCTTTTCCGATCTCCGTTCCTGAAGACGATATTCGATGGACAGTGCTTGATCCATCAGGCCACGAAGATCTTCCGCTCTGGTAGAATGCACTAGTTCATCCTTTATTTCTTCTTTGAGTCCTCTACGAAATAATGTTACCAGAGTACGTTCCACCCAAGTGGTCTCTGCCGCCAGCTGACGAAAACGGGTTATATATTGCAGGACGTCTTGGGAGCCTTGTTGGATGTCGCACAAGGCTTCTTCAGCGGAGGCTTCCAATCCAGGACGGCTAAACATTTGTTTGAAGCGACTCACAAAGGCGGAATAGTCTGACAATACAGGGTCGTCGGAGGACACCATCGGGGTTGCCCAGGCCAAGGCTGGGCCGGATAAGGCACTGATAAGGTAACCCACCTTGGTCCTGTCGTGGGAGAATTGAGTAGGTCGGAAGGCGAAATACACCGTTAAAGCATCCAAGAACTCGCGAAGCTTGGTTGGTTCACCAGAGAAACAAGGGGTAGAAGCGGAGATTGTCGGAACATCACTGGTGCGGAGGGCCAAAGCCTGTCGTAACGCAGCATTTTCATTACGTAGTTGTTGCAACTCCTGGGCTTGTTGCTGAATCGTGGTTAACAGAGATTGCTCCGGATCTGCAGCAGCCGCCACTGTATTATCCATGGTGTTTGAGGACGTCGGAATGGTTAGGCGCTGCAATCTGTCACGACTCACGTGCTGCTTGCGCCTGGAATTTGCAGATCTGGTGGCGTGAATCTTCAATGTTCGGCTTTGGCCCAAAAAGGGGCGACTCTTTCTGGTAGCCACGGTGCTGTAGGCAATGGAGACACCAAGAACAGACCGTGCCCTTCAGAAAGTAGCGCCAGAGGGAAAAACCCCTTCCAAAGGGGAAAAACCTCCAAACAGGAAAAGTCCTGGAGAAAAACAAGAACAAACAAACAGGAATCCAAAAGGAGCAAAATTCAGAAAACACAGAATGCTGAGTCCAAAACCAAAAGGCAAGGAAATCAGGAGCGAAGACACCAACTGAGCAGAAAGTGTTGCAGCGCAAGGAAAGAGGAAAAACACAGCCCTTATATACCAACAAACAGGAAGTGACCCACAGGAAGTAAAAGGACACCATCTTAGATAGGGAAACAATATATAGAACAGAATAGTAGAGGAACCATAGAGAATAGGGAACAAGGAATGCTGGGAAAGCACAGGAATCTGGGAAGGAGGAAAAGACATAAAGAAAGGCACACAACAGACTGCAAACAGAAGAAAGGACAAGGAAACGAAGAAAAACAGGTAAGAGGGTTCAGAGACCCCTGGGACAGTGAAAGGCAGAAGGAAGAACGAGGCCCCAAGCAAATCTGGGGCCTCGAAACGCGCAGGAGAGGCTGGGGGCGCGCCGCGTCTTAATAACGCGGTGCGCGGCCCGAGCCGAACGCCCGGCCGAAGTCGAGCTCTCGGCTCGCGCCGCACCGCGCGGCGCGACATCTATAGCTAACTTGCCTTGCGTCTTTATTGCACTATAAGCGTAATCATTTGCAAACGTTCGTTTTTCTAATCCCTTTTCTAGCTTTTCCTTTAACGCTTTTCTTCTATCATCAGTGTGATCTAAAAAGCTCTTTTCTACAGGCGTTAATAAGCAGGTTAGATTATTGCGATGCGCATAAGCCGTGCCAAATGTCAATGTGGGCTCAAAGAAACCCCTAACTATTTTTATACTATTATCCCTAGCTATCTTGCTCAAATATTCATTTATAGGCACAAAAGAAAACACTACATCTAGATTAGAATAGAAGTATTGAATATATCCTTGATTATAAATCCTTGTTAATAGCAAACTACAACTTATCCCGTAGGTTAGTGGCAAACTATGGTAATTAACCCCTTCTTGTACTGACGAAGGAATCTTTGTGCACACATAACAATTCTTCGCATCCATTGTTTCAACATATTCATTCAGCAAGCGATAGAAAACAATGGTAGATAGTTCCCTTTTTGTGTTAGTTCCCTCATGCAAATATTTCTTATCCTGCTCAAACCTCTCCCATGGTGTTAGTGTAGCAGTCTCAAGAATTGAAGCATTGTTAATAGCACTCTATCCACCAATGGCATTCCCACAATTACACCTATAATTACTATTGGACACGCAACACCCAAAATAACACTCAACCAACTACGAATCCTACCCCTATTATCATTATCTCTAATGTTACTCATGATCTACAAAGAATCAGAGAGCAGAATAATATAAAGCAAACAATCAACTTGAGGAAGATCTAAGGCTCTTTTTTTTTTTTCTTCGAACAAAGTCTTTCTTTAGCAAGTATTTACAGCGCTTCACGCACTCCCAGGACCCTTTGTCAAATCAGATTAGCAGCTTGTCATAATCGTTTTTTCAGAGTCAATTTAGGTTAACAGTGTCACATCCGGTAATTTATCAGTCTCTTTTCGCAGGTTTCTTTCTCTATTCAGTTTCAGCTTAACACAGTCTCTTATTTGTGGGCAACTTCAAGTACCATAATATTGACCTGGAATTTCACGATCAAAACAAAATGCCAAGAATTCTTGTTGCCACTCAGCTGATGTCGCATAAGCCCATTCAGGACCTGCGTACCTCCTGTTTGCAACTCTCTTTCTTTTAAGTTTGCGATCACCCTGTAACTCTCCTTCACGGAGATCTTCCTTCCTTGTTGTGTCAACTTCTTAATCTATTTCACGGGTGCAGCGCTTCCAGCGTACACGCGTCTGTTTCAATATTGTGGCGGTCGTGACTCTGTATTTCGGAGGCTCCCTGAAGTCGGGATTTTTCTCTCCGACCAGTACAATAACGATTGGTACGGTTTTCTGAGCATTTTTGAAAACTGATTCATGGATGGTCCTGCTAGTGGACGAAGTAATTATAGGTTAAGTTGATCGATACCAGAGCTTTGCTAATTTGGAGGTTTGCTAATTATGAAGCGACTAAGTCTCAGCCCTGAAGAAGTCGTATGACGAAACACGTGTTGGCTGTGATGTTGTTATGAAAGGGATGGACAACTAATTTAAGTATCAACTCAGGAAGAAGGATGGATGATCAGTTGGAAATCATGTATTTGAGATTAATATAGGACTTTCGTGTTGATGTAATATACATGAGGAACGGACTCATAATTTGATGACTGAGAAGGTGGAAGAAAAATACATGAATTTCAAGCAAGGAGACTGGTGGAGATTCAAGTTTGTTCAACAATTATGGAATACATTTGAGGGTTATAGTATTGAATGTTAAGTTATGAAGTGTGCAATTTCATTTTGCCTTTCTCTAGGTTTACTATGATATATGACTATACGGTATGTGACATTGGAAAAAAAATATTATCACTAACACTTTTGCTAATTGATGCGAGAACAATGAGTGCACAGTACTGGTATTGTTCTTCCTCTATTGTTTCGTTAATGACCACTTTCTCATTTGCAGCTTGTGGTTCTGGCCAGTTATCTCCTTTAAGTGTTTTCCTACCACTCGGCTTTTCAGGATGTTGGTCAGTGCCCTCCTCTTGTCCTATGGTGTTTTCTCTTGATGGATTTGCAAGCGGCTCAGGAGAAGCCGGAACACTTTGACCTCCTTCTGCCTCACCTCCTTCGCCTTCAGGGTCTGTCAGGGGTTCAACTTCAAACCCGTATCTGTCTGCTTCTGGGAGAACCTCTCTTTGGGTCGGTCCTCCTGGCGCCTCAGTTGAAATAGGCTCACCGTCACCCCTCTGGATTTCGTTTGCTGGTTGAGTAACCAAGCCGTCCTCAACGGGCTCTCCTTCAGTCTCAGTTCCCCTTTTATTACTCTCCGGCCCTGAGACTTCCTTTTCTGTAGCTGTTATTCTCGACAACTCAAGTTCCTCATCAGTTGGACACGTCACCTTCTTTGTGTGACTGGCATGGATCCAGTTTGGAAGTCCTGCACATTTCACAGCAGTAGTAGTTGTCAGTATCACTTGATATGGCCCCTTCCAACATGGCTCCAAACACGACTTCCTCACGTGTTTCTTGACAACAACCCAGTCACCGGCTTTCAGGTTGTGACCTGGATCATTTATCGGTGGCAGTGTGGTTGCTTCCAACTGGTGAGAAAAAGAGCAGACCACGTCAGCCAGACCCTTGCAGTAGTCCAACACCATATCATCCATGATATTCACAAGAGCATTTGCAGGCACTGCGGGCAACCTCATAGCTCGGCCCATGAGAATTTCATGAGGAGACAGTCCTGTTTTCTTGTCGGGTGTATTTCTCATTGACATTAGCACTAAGGGCAGTGTACATGGCCACTTCAGATTTGTAGCTGCACACATTTTTGCCATTCTCGACTTCATGGTACCATTCATTTGCTCCACTGATGCTTCAGGGCGGTAGCTACAGTGCAACTTCTGTTCAATGTTCAGTGCAGCACAAAAGAGCTTAATCACCTCATTGTTGAAGTGTCTTCCCCTATCTGATTCTAGAGAGATCGGAAACCCGAAACGTGGTATTAACTCCCTAAGCAGCAGCTTCGCTACTGTGAGACTGTCATTTCTACGTGTAGGGTAAGCTTCAATCCAGTGCTGAAAATACACACAATCACCAACACGTACCTCAGACCTCCACACACAGGCATCTCAATAAAATCCATCTGCATTCTGCTAAATGGACCTCCTGCTCTCCCAATGTGGCTCAAATTCACCACGGTCCCTTTTCCCGCATTCATCTGCTGACAGATGATGCACCTGTGACAGATAGCTTCTGCAGCTTGTCTGAATTTTGGATTGAACCAATTGGTTTTGAACAACCTGATCATTGCGTCTCATCCAACATGTGCTTGACCATGGTCAAACCTCGCAAATTGTGACAAAAGGCTGTTTGGCAAAACCATTTTCCCCTCCTCTGAAACCCATAAATCATCAGGTCTTTGTACACATTGCATTTTGAGCCAAGAGCGTTTCTCCTCTCTGCTGGCACGTCCCTGCAATGATTTTAACTCTTCCAGTGTGTCAACCACCCTCAATGCATAACCTGAGCATGTTTCATTTTCAGTTTCGGGTAACAATTCACACTGGTCTTGAAACGATATACAGTTCAATGCACAAAACCTTGCGACTTGATCTGCATATCCATTTCCCATTGACACAAAGTCTTGTGATTTAACATGAGCATTGCATTTCACCACGGCAATTTCAAGAGGTAACTGAATTGCATGCAACAATTCCTTGATTCTTTCGCCATTTTTCACTGGAGAACCAGAAGAGGTCAGGAAACCCCTCTGTGACCATAGCTGGCCAAAGTCATGGACAATTCCAAATCCGTATCTGCTGTCAGTACAGATAGTGACTTTAAAATTTTCAGCGGCATGGCTAAGAGCAACCAATTCAGCCACTTGAGCAGAGTATACTCTTTCGAGCCAGGATGCTTCTAGGATACCAGAAATTGTACACATGGCATATCCGGCTCTCAGTACTCCTACTGAGTCTCTCAGGCATGAACCATCAACAAAGATAATGCAATCATTCTCTGCTAATTGGGTATCTTTAATGTCGGGTCTCGGTTTGCTGCACAGATCTGTTACCTCAAGACAATCATGTTCTACCTCCTCAGCATCATCAATATCTGCATTTTCTTTAGGAAGCAAAGTTGCCGGGTTCAACACAGTACATCTCTTCAAAGGTACATTAGGTGACCCCAGTATAATTGTTTCATATTTGGTCAAGCGAGCATTCGTCATATGCTGAGTCTTTGTTCGGGTCAACAGAATTTCAACTGAATGTGGGACCATTACTGTTAAGGGATGTCCCATCACTATACCTTCACACAGGCTTTGACTTTGACACAGGCTTTGACCAACTGCTGCAACTGCATGCAAACAACCCAGTAAGGCTGCTGCGACTGGGCCCAAAGTAACTGAAAAATATGCTACTGGGCGGTTTGCACCTCCATGGACCTGTGTCAGGACAGACAAAGAACAAGCATCACGTTCATGACAAAACAATATAAAAGGCTTTGTGTAATCAGGCATAACTAAAGCTGGTGCCCTGCACATGCTTTCCCTCAGTTCAATGAATGCCCTCATCTCTTTCTCGGACATGGTTATGGCACCCGGGCCATCCTGAATTTCTTTATCAGTCAACCTCACCAAAGGTTTAGAGATAATCGAGAAGTTGGGAATCCACTGACGACAGTAACCCACCATTCCCAAAAACATCATAACGTCCCTCTTGGTTGTCGGGGGATTCATCTGCAATATGGCTGTCACTTTTTCTTTGGATATTTTCCTCGACCCTTTTTCAATCAGGTGACCCAAGTACTTCACCTCTTTCTGACAGTACTGTAGCTTCTTTGGGGACACTTTGTGTCCGTTCTTTCCCAAATGATTCAGTAAGGCAATAGTATCATACCTACAGTCATCTTTCGTTTTGGACGCAATCAGCAAATGATCAATGTACTGTACTAGAGTCGAACTAAAAGGCAATTCTAATGATTCCAAGTCCTTGTTCAATATCTGATTGAAGATGGAAGGTGATTCTGAAAACCCTTGAGGAATTCAACACCAACTGTAAACCTTGTCCAAGAATTTGAAACTGAAGAGAAATTGGCTGTCCTCATGAAGAGGCACCGAAAAGAATGCTTGAGACAGGTCCACAACTGTGAACCACTCTGCATCACACGGAACCTGAAACATAATCACAGCTGGATTTGGCACTATGGGGCAACATTTTACCACAATCTCATTAACTTTTCTCAGGTCTTGGACAATTCGAACTTTCCCACAAGGCTTTTTCAAACCCATTATTGGTGAATTACACGGGCTGCTCATCACTTCTTTTAGGACCCCTTGCTTTACAAAGTCTGCGATTATTTGCGTCACCCCTTATAAGGACATCTTGTGCCATGTGGTACTGCGGTACCTGGGGAAACTCTGCATATGGCATCACTTCTACCTTGACTGCTTCTACTCCTTTTATTAATCCCACTTCTTTTCCTGTCAAGTCCCACACATTCTCAGTCACTGTTCCC
This sequence comes from Pleurodeles waltl, assembly GCF_031143425.1. Lineage (NCBI taxonomy): Eukaryota > Metazoa > Chordata > Amphibia > Caudata > Salamandridae > Pleurodeles > Pleurodeles waltl. Next base: position 1,191,394,919 of record NC_090444.1, read on the forward strand.
TGCAATTCGGTTGGCAAATCAGTCACTGTGACCATCGGGGATAATGTTATCAAAGGGTACTCCTCATCTACGGTCTCCGGTTCTGAGATTTGACCATCCTCCCCTTCATCATCACTGTTTGTCTGTACTTCAATCCCTTCATTGGAGCAGGTAATCGAACACCTCGTTTTACACAGTCTCTTCCCAGTAGGGATACGGGACTCGAGTCACAGACTATAAACCTATGTAATCCCTGGAAGGTACCAATCTCAACTTGGACCGGATCTGTAATCGGATTTGTCAAGAGCTGATTTGCTACTCCTACCACCCTTATGGTACGTCCTGAAAGCGGCAATTTCGGAACCTCTGCACTTCTGACTGCAGAGCGTGTAGCTCCTGTATCAACCAGGAATTAAACCTTGTGACCCATCACCTTCCCTTGCACGTAAGGTCCCCTCTGATCTACTTCTAGGGACGCTGCAAGCCTGCACTCCTCACTATCTGAACAATCATCCGACCCTTCTTCGTTTATTCCATCCTCACCACGCAATGGGAACTGTTGTACTGTGTTATTTTGACTCATTGTTTGGCCTGTGACCTGTTGAGGAAGCATCACCTGTTGCTGTCCCATTGGAGCTAATGGTAACTGCATTTGCTGTCTAGGTACCATGGGAATCTGCTGCTGTACCTGCTGCATCTGTGCTGGTTGAACACGTGCTGCATCTGCACCAAATTATTCTGAAAGTTTGGATTTGGACCCCTCATTCTCGGACCTCTTACATTTTGAAAAGTACCAACATCATTGCTTTGTTGAACAACACCATCCTGCACCATCATTGGGCACTCCCGCTTCCAGTGTCCCACGCCCCCGCACGCATGGCATGGTAACATCTTTTTCATCCCTTGCACGTCATTCTGAACCACAACGGTATTCAAATCTGGACCATGGTTCACAAACCCTCCTCAACCTCGTCCTCTTGGTTGTGTCTGAAACATCCCGTTTCCTTGTGGTTGCTGCTGTACCATCTGCTGTACTCCATTTCCCTGCATCCCTGCTTGAGCTGCTCTAATTTGCATCACCATCACCTCCTCTTTCAGCTTTTTCTGCTTCATTTCAATCTCATCGCTACAGTATTTCACATACTGCAACACCTCATCAATCGGCTTCGCTTGCCAACAGATCAAATGATTCTTAATCATCTGGCTAATCTCTGGCCTCAACCCTTCAACAAATCTGAATACAAGGTGATTCATGTCTTTCGGTTCTATGACCTCAGTTCCACTATAGTGTTTGAATGCCTTTAACAATCTCTCATAGTAAGCATGTATCAACTCTTTGCCTTCCTGTGACGTTCGATCAATCTTCTGCCAATAAGTAACTTTCGGCGACACCTTCTGTTTCAAAAACTCAATCACCGTATGGTAATACCTCATCACATCAGGAGACGGTTCTCCAATAGCCTTGTCCCCTTGTTGGTTCCTCTGTTGGCCAATCCACACCCCTCTTGCACTCAAGCCATAAATCAGCTGGGACTATAATCTCAAACAATGTATTCAAGTCCTCCCAAAGACATTTCGCAAGCTTCACAAACATGTGCGTCTGCTGATACCACTCTATTGGCTTCTCCCTCAACCTGGGATAATCATTTGTGAATGACAGGATGTCACCTCTAGACCACAGTACATGGACTAGGACCCCTCCAGCTGTTTCTCTCATTGGTAACATTTTTATTGTTCCTGTGTCTGGCACAGCTTTCGCCTGCTTCGGTTCCAGGCAGTCACTTTTCTCTTTATCTCTCTTCTTTGCCCATCTGCCTTCCCACTTCTCTAATGCTCCCCAAATTTGAGCACTCTGCAATATCTCTTTGAGGTGTGCCTTCATTCCAGTGGATCTCATATGATCGAAATCTTTAGGTTCAAAGTCTAACCTATAACTCCTCTTCAAATGCCTAGTATTGTCTAAGTCTATGCTGTATTTATCCGCTAGGTTTGCCAACCTCTGATGTACCCTGTTCACTTCTTTGGTTATTTTGGGGCAGAGAAACCTCAATTCTGCTTCAGTTTATGACTCTACTCTGTTCACCCCCTTCGTTCCTTCTACTAACTCTGTGGCTTCCACACCCAGCCTCACAAAATTCAGGTATTCCTCTCTTTCTGATCGCTCTGTGGTCACTGAAGTAGTCTGCGGAGTGTTGAGTTTATCTAACCACTCGTTCAACTGTTGCGCTGTTAAGCCTTGCAACAAGACATTTCCAGACTGCATCATTGGTGTCTGTGACGTATTTGTACTTATTACCTGTGGGGTTAGTGTACCCAACCCTGCTTGCCTCATTGTTTCTAAAGGAACCCCAATCGGACTGAAATCCAACAGGGATCTAGACCTTTCGGCTGTCTGTTCTCCATGCGTCATTACTTGGGAGCTTCCTGCAAACCCTCCTCTTATCGCCTCTTGAGTCATTACCCCTTGGTCGTATATGTTAGGCTTTGCTTGCGCATACAACGGTACTGGCGGGCCAACAGTAATTGGCAATGATATAGCAGCTGGTGTCTGTCCTGTTCCCAAACCCTGTGGTGCATTAACTCCTATAGCTCAATTCATCATGGGTGCTGTAGCTACTGACTGCGGTCCTGCGACCGAAGTGTAATGCGGGACCACCTGTTGCTGCGGCTTGGGCAGCAATTGCGGAGTTAGCTCAATCTGCACTAACTTTGATCTTGTGTATACCGGATCAGGCAGCACCATCAAATTCGTAGTTGTCTCTAGTACTGGGACATCAGGGTAGAGCCTCTGAATTGGTGGTGGCTGCAACTGTATCTGCGTGTCTGGTGCAGTGGATACACTAGCACCATACTGTATCGGAACTGTATTGCTTGTCTGTACTGTATTTATGATTCCCTGATTTTGCGTCAGATCTTCAGGACCCGCACTAGTACTCGGTCCATTATCATTCATGGCATATGGTGGTGGTCGATCATGTAACAACTGATTAAGAAACTCATCATCGTCTGAATCATCTGCATCCGCCCAAGACTTTTGAGGCTCCTTAGGCTTGCTAGAGCCCTTGTCGGTTTTACAAGTGGCCTTCTTTCCCTGTGTTTCAGCTTCTTGAGTTATTGCTGGAAACATCCTAATTCCGTCTACTATTACCCTTCTCCACATCTTGGTCTCACTATCCCATCTAGCCTCCGCTAGAGTCTTTTCTGCTTTTCTCATTCTCCTCACAAATTTCTGCTGCCTCTGTCGTATGGCCATTAAATCCCAAATCGCTAATGCCTCAAACTGAGCTGGTCTTGGAGGCGGTTTTTGCTTGCTTAACACTCTCCGTAAGTTTTCCAAAATTCTTATATTAAACGTTCCGTAATCCTGAAACGCCAAACATCCCTCCTTTTCTGTCATTTTGCACCACTGCTTTAGCCAAAGACATGGCGCAACTCCCTTCTCCACCATTACGGTATAAGCTGGAGTATCCTCTGGCAGTGTAGGCTCCCCCACACTCGCGGTAATATATGTATCTCCCGTCAAAGCACACTTTAGAGACCTGAAAAACTTCATTTTTGCATCTTTTATTTTGTTTAGAATCTAATCAGGAAGTGACTTTAATTCCCAGAACACTCTTCGCCTACCCTCTCAACCAATTGCCTCTCACGGGCGGCTGCCAATCCATGCACGACCCCTCTCGGCAACTGACCTATCCCAGCGCGGCTCCAATGACGTCACACTCACACACACTGCGGCTGACAAAGTCTTGCGGCTTGTCTTCCTCACTCTCTATTCACACAAAACTAATGCAATATGTTGCGAGCACCTTCACAATAAACTCAAATTTGCCGGTTTACTACAGGAAGGGTAACACAATCGCTTCAGAACTTTACAGAGATTTCACTTGAAGCCTCGGCCGCTACTCTCACCTTCTCAGATCCCGCACTCGCAAGCAGAATTCGACCCGCAAATCCTACTCTCGACTTGTTAATGATTCGTTCTAGTGCACTTTAGAACTTGCCAAATCTCCATTGAAGGTTTCACTCACACATTTTGACTCAAACCCGAATTGTCAACCACGCCTGATTGACCTAATAAACTGCACAAACTACAACATAAACCAAGTGTCTCATTCACTTCTCAATATACTCCGGAGTCTTAGACCACGACGGGTCCGTACATCACCAACAACCACGTGGACAATTTTTTAGCACAAAGCGCCACACTCACATGAAGTTCACCGACTTCCCTACTCTCATACTGCGGAGTACGCCTACGCCTACTAAAACATCACCTGGCCTAAATTCACACAAACCTCATAAATCACCTGCAATATGCATAAGCTGAGCAAGCGCAAATTCTACACCACACATGCTAGAACACAGAGAACATACCCAACTCACTTCGGCAAGCTCCGAGATTCCGGGAAAGTCATTTGGACCTTAGGGGCACATCATACCTCCAATTTGCATTATTTTGAAAACACTTTTAAACAATGGTCCCTCGTCCTAAGGCCCCAAAGGGCCTAAACCGTCCTCTTCTACCAGAACTGATAACGCATTCCAATCTAGATAATTTATTCACTCTGGGACTCGTTTTAGGCAGATTAATCTTTTGACCCTGATTGAAGTCTCCTTAAGACGAGATAACTAGTCAACATGTCAATTAATAATCAATAATCCCGTCAATAATCACATTAGCAATTCAATCAAATAAATCAATGACATTAATAATATTCGAACACCACCATGACCTTTCAGTCATGAATAACCACACCAGATTTTAGCAAGTTTGTGATGTTTATTCCCTATTGATTACACTCTACTAGCAAGTTTATTAGTCTCAAAACCAAGAAGCACATCAACATTGTCATAATATGGCAACTCGAATAAGATTTCATCAAAGCAAAGATTATGAATATTAGAACATAGCACGACGTCAACATGGATTAACTTTAGCAGAGTATTATTAGCGCGTTGTTCAACATGACATAGATTCAGTCATTTGTCTATTTGCGTCCGTTTAATGAACCCCTTAACTAACCTTGAATTAGCATTGGCATGTTGGGGTTCATGTAAAACAATTTGGTAACACAAATTTAGAAAACATCTAACTATGGTCTCTGTCAAAAGGAGCAGTTGGTACCTAGAAAGGAAAGACAAACAGACAATTACAATTTCATCATCATATAGTTACCCTCCGTAATGGGTCAGCATACAGTCAGTCTTCGTCCTCAGGACATCAGTTGATTCGCCATCAGCCAGGAAACACAGCACAGTTCAGCGAGGGGGGGTAAGAAGGGACACTTCCCTCATAAAGAGGAGAAGTATAGAACGGGCAAAGTAAGGGTGAGGATGGGTTGAAGAGTCAAACAACAAAGTCTTTAAGCAGAGTGACAAAGTGTCTGGGTAATAGCAAGAATAGTTCGCAATAGCATCTTTTTTTGGCTCCTTTTGTCAAAGGGTTTTATCCCTTTTCTGTTGTACAGTCCCCTAATTTCCAATTTGGCAGGTTTGGCGCACCACTATCTCCATCCAATAGTTTATTGCTTGTCCTATCAAAATTGTCACCTCATAACAGTTCTCACGTAGTTTATTGGCTCCTGTGATTGACGTCTCCAATGGGTAGAATGTCTGGTATGATTTCATATTCTCGTGGTCCTCTCGCATCCCCAGTCAGTAGTTCCATTGTCTATACCGGTTTAGGCGACCTTGTACCTGTTGCAAGTCTACACTGTTGCATTCAGCAAGAATGTTTCCTTGAGCAAGTCAAGTTTCATGAGAACGGATCTTCTACAGTTACACTCATCTTCTAGCTTCTGGAAAAAAATACGATTACATGTCCTTCAGCAAGTTAGCACACTGCACGTTAGAAAAACACATTTAATATGCAACCGGGAAGCTAGGCCCGACTCATGCTAACTACGGCCTAGTGTTTAATTAGCAAAACCTTAACATATAACCCTTAATACTAATACATAATCATACATTAATACATTATCAATTCATTATTAGTCAATTTTATTAGTCACCGTATATATTGGCGGCCACTCCTCGTGGGCACTTTTCAAACACATGTTTAGTAAAACAAAGCAATATTTTTTCTATGCAGCATTAATATATATTAACTCACAAACATTTTTATGTTAATTTTGATTATAAAAGCTACGCTCCCACACCTGCGTTGCCTGGTTAGAGTCATTTTTTTTTTTACTCTACCCAGCCCGCAGCGCCGGTTACCGTCAATCCATAAATAAGGCGCCCACCTGATGTGTTGGAATGGCGTTAGCCGGCGGTAAATTTTTTGACGCTAACCAACACCAGCACTGGGTTGCGTAAAAATGTATAAATATGGGCCTGGGTATCTGGAAAAGGTGGCTTGTGGCACTGTGAAATAAGTGAGGCGCAACCAGGTAAACTACTCCAAAAGCCCAATAGGGTCTGGATTGTATCTTTAGCAGAGTCCAAGTCGCCAAGTAGTAAATCATGGCACCAAATCTTAATGTCATATGCTCTTTAATGCTAAGGTACAGAGCAGAAGGAAACATGACCCTTCCTATGCAATGCCGTCCTCTAACTGCAATATAGAATTCCCATGAGACATTCCAAGAATCAGAATGTTAAAACAAACACTGACATGAGCCCACCACAGTATCGCCCTTGCTTTCTGACTCCCAAGAGGACCTGTCGTTTAGCCATGATGCAGGTTGCTGCGAAAGTGATTTTGCATCCCTTATAGATCTTACACATGTGGCCCTTCAGACAGGCCAAGAGGAGCCTGCTTAAGGTGAACGATTCATGTATGTGGTTTTTTTTTACGTTCTGAAGACTAGGGGGTATATTTACAATGAAAGTGGTGCATCAGCTATGATGCACCATTGTTCTTGCGCCTCCCAGCGCCCCCCTAACATCGCCAGGGTAGCACCCTCTTTCTAATACAGTGCACCATGGCGTATGTTAGCAAAATAGCGTCAACATATTTGATGCTTTTGTGGTGCATTGGTTGTCTTGTGCCAAAAATTGTGGAGCTCGTCCAGTAATGCGTGGGGAGGCCCACTGGAAACAATGGGAGCATAACTTTAATGCTTGCCTTGGTCAGACCTTTAAAATTATGGGAAAAATGGTGCAGTGAAATCTCGTAAAATTCACTGCACCATTTTTCTGGGTGCAAGCATAATGTGGCCCAAGGAGTTACAAAGTGGTGCAATGCTTGCATTGCACCACTTTGTAAATATGGCACGGGGAAAAGTCCTTCTTGATGCAGCAAAAAAATGATGCTAGGGCAGCACTAGGGACTTGTAAATGTGCCCCTAAGTGATTTGGACAAGATGGTGGGCTCCTGAGTGACACTTGCTGTACCTGCTACTTGCCGGTTATTGGGCTTAGAGAAATTTACTCTGCACACACTTCTCCCCAAGAATTGCAACCACCAACCTGAAAAACCAGCCCTTCAGGTAATACCATTGCTGCCCTGTGTTACCTTGAGGCCGCTCCTGTCCCATTGGGTGGTAGTTGCAGTTGGTAGCTCCACATCCTTGCTACTGCAGCTGGCCTTTGACCTGGCTGCTCCTTCGCCACAAGGAGTTAGTTTGCCCGCCCAGGGGCCGGCAGCTCCAGGTCCCACGACAAAGCGGGTCCCATTCTCACCACCTGCAGAGAGGTAGATCATTCAGCGGTAAGCATTAATTCCAAGCAATCCTCTGTCGGCCCGATGACTGGCTGTTGCAGGCGTCCCTCCTAGTCAGTGCTCCTTCAGGGTGGCACAGCTCCAAGCACAGCACTTTGATATTGAGGTGGCAAGGTCGGTTCATGTTGGGGGTGCTGTCCTGCACTCCCCTTTTAACCTTCCCGGCCTTCGCTGTCTGGGGACATGATTGGCAACTTCAAATACCGCCAACCAATCTCTGTACTCAATTCTGGCAGGGGTTGTAGCCTCCCCGGGCTTGCCGGTCCCACCCCTGGGAAGGGTTATTTGCAGCCCCAAACTGGTCAGCTCTGCTGACCGGCTCGCGACTACACCCTTGCTCTTCTTGATTCTGCTGCCACCATGAGTTCTATGGCAGGGGCCTCTCACTGCTCTTTATGGCATGCCACCCTGACCTTTTTGGTCATTTCGAATGTTGGTGGGGGGAGCTCAGCCAATAAGGTGATGCTCATTTCACTCAATTCCTGCCTTGGGGCTTGCTCTCTTCCTTCACACCCACTTCTTGTTTGGAGCCATTGGGGCCAATCCCCATTTCCCCCTCTTTTTTTGGCATTCCTTGGGCCTGGTTAATGCTCTGGTCCCTATAGGCTCTTCTACTTTGCTTGGCCCCTGTCTTCATACATGCTGTTCTGTTCAGAGCAATGTGGATCATACAAATAACAAGTTAGTGAAATGGGGTTGTTAACCATTTAAGTAAAGCAGTAATGGAAGGAGGACTAGTTAAAACACCAGCAGCCCTTCCATAGGTGTGGAAACTGTTCTGCTACAGTACCTAAAACTTGGCGGAAGACCATTAATATGCTAAAGTATATTTTCAAGAATCACTAAAAAAACATTGGGTAAGGCACTGGATATCTATTGAAATCCACCCTGTGTATGAACAAAACACCACCCTATGTACTATGATAGACTCCTATCAGCCAGAGAGGTATTAAAAAGGAGGTAGTAGTAGGTGTGAGTCAATCCTTCAAAACTCCCGCTTCATGCAGTTAAACAGATAACTCCTTAACCACTTACCAGCTTCTCAGTTGCAATTGAATGGTAGATCAGGTTTTCTGTTTGCGAGGAAATAGTGATAGCCTCTCTGTACTGTTCAAGTACACATCAGACATTAGTTGATATAATCCTTGCTCTATAGAAAAGAACATAAAATGCTGGCCCTTCTGAGGGGTGTGCCCTCTCTGTTCCCAGGTGATTCTGAAGTGAAGTTCTGAGAAGGCTGAACCTCTCAGAACAAAGAGAATATATATATTTTTCTAGCTGTCTGTATTGATGATGGGCAAAACACAGTCAAAGCAAGCGTTGCCAAAGCCTTTTTAGCCTCATTGCATTCGCTATGCTGTGCAGCATGGTGAAAAAAAAAAAAAAAAGGCTTTTGACATGGCCACCGCATCATTTTGTAGGCAAATGCATCGCTCATGCGTACCAACAAAATTATGCAGGTGCTTTTTTTTCTTTTTAGTTACTAATGGAAAAATAAAATGCAGAAACCTCTTTTTTTGTTTTTTTTTAAAGTGGAGTAGCGTAAGTGGAATCAACATGGTTGAGGCCGGGGGAACCATTGAGCAACACGGGGACATACACAAGAGAGCCTGCTTGAAAACAGACACACTCTAATGGAGTGCTTCGCATAAAAGAAAAAAGGAGTGCTTAAAAAGCAAGCAGTGGAAGCAGCAATGCCAGCCAATCAAAGAGACTGTAAAGAGGCAGTACTTCATGGGAGCGACAAACGCAAGACTGACAAGCTGGAACATGAATAAGAAGAAGAAAGATGAGAGTGATAAGATGAAAGTGATGAGGAAAGCCAACCAATAGTAAGCGATGGGCAGGCTCCAAACTGTTTTTGGTAAGCCACAATATGTCTTGGGACACTCAGTACTGTCAGTGTCTAGTAAGCTTGACCCTAAAAAGTGATATTTTCTTGCTTTACACAGTAAGATCAGATGGTGGCTGAAAGTCAAAAGCAAACAATACTCACATTCCAAACCTTTTGTTAGTCTACATAGATGTGAAATGTGGTAGCCCACAACATACACCTTCATGATTTCTAATTTACAAAGAACGGGTGAAACATGGAAGATGAGAAGCTGGACTCTGAAGTGTCAGTAGCTAATGAGTCAACTTCCCGAGATACGCCAAGATTTTCAGACCAACTTGTATTATTGTCTTGCTTGATTTCCGCATGGGTCTCCTTCCCATTCCCCAGCATGTCTGTCTTCACAATGCTGCTCTAGTGCTCTCCTGCACAGCCATCCTGGATTTAAAGGCTACTATGGCTGTTATTGTTAGTGAGAAACAAAGCAGGAAGCTTGAGATTGTGAGCAGAACTTCGGTAATTGAACACATCAATGCTAATTGCAAAAAATCAGGATTCTTTTGTATTGATGGGTAAGGCTAAATATATTTCCATGCTTACATCACAAGTAGAGTACCACCACATTCTGCTAACTGACAGTTGTAAACATTGGACTCTGTTTTTAACGCCCAGGTGGACGTTTTTCTGATTTATGCCTTATGGATTGGCAAGGCATCTACAGTCTCTGTGTTCAAGAGACTGATGAATAATCTTTACAGGAACATGGAGTGGGCACTGCTTTCCAAGATGACAATCTGGTGTTTGCATCATGTTTGGTGGAGCACAACACAGTTTTGAGCAGAGTGATCATTTTTCGAAGGGACAAAGGGAGGATTTTTTGTTGTTCTTCTTTACGGAGATGGAATATCTAGTACAGACAATGTCGGATGATGGTACCAGACGAGAGGATTCTTTCTTAGAAGCCATTATGGAGTTGCCCATTCCTTCTATGAAGGGCAGTTGGTTTATTTGCTTAGTGTGTGTATGAATACTATTTTTGATTTTTGCAGGATTCCTATATTATAACCTCATCAATGAGAAACCTCATGATATAAAATACTAAGGGCCTCATTTATGAGGCCGTAGCAGCACACTGAGCCACTGGGGCGTCATTTATTTTGAAGCTGTGATAGTGCAGTGTGCCAGCCCATATTTATAAGACCATGCACATCGACCTTGCGTGATGTTTCATGGTTTAGCAAATATGGACCTATTTCACGCATAACACTGCATGAAATGGTGGTTCTGTGCGTGTTGCTTGGAGTTTTCCCATGCAACACTCATGGAACTGGAAGGAATCTGACTCATTCACAGATTTACAAGTCTGGGAATGCCTCAGATTCCTACGCCATCTTAGGGGTGGCGTAAGAATGACGCATTGACAATATCAATGATGGTACCAGACCAAAGGCGTCTTTCTTAGAAGCCATTAAGGTGTTGCCCATTCCTTCTATGAATGGGCAACTCCTTAATGGCTTCTAAGAAATGTCTCTCTCCTCATTTTTCCTCTTTCTGTGTGCCGCATTCTGCAGAACACATAGAAAGAGGAAAACACCTCTTGTGATTGTTTTCTGTGCAGGAAGGTGCCCCTTCCTACCCAAATACAATCATCATCACAGCACAGATATCCTTGCACAGTAATGCAAGGGTGCCTGCGTTGGTACTAAGCAGCAATTTGTGCGCCAGCACAGGTGAGAGGACAGAAATGTGCCATATCTTGTAGATATAGCACATTTTTGCCCATTCCCAGTGGCACAAGGTGGCACAGTAGAGCACTTGCTGCGCCGCCCTACGCCCCTGGCTTTGTAAATGAGGCCCTCAGTTTGTGTGGTCTCATCAGATGACTCAAGAGCCCAATACCCTTAAAGATAACATAATTTAGGCTCTAGCCTTGTCACGTTTCATCAATGTAAATGTAAATTAGCACTTGTATAGCGCACTACTCACCCGTTAGGGTCTCAAGGCGCTGTACTCATACCGCTATGGAACCCCTCCTGGCTTTTCCCTGTGAGGAACAGCACCCCCAGGGTGAAGCCAGGCATCCAAGCGCTGTTGGGGCCGTTGTGGAGATTAAGCAAGCTATTGCCCAGAGTTGCAGAGTGGGACCCATGAATTAGATTAGGCACCGAGGCGAGAATTATCTGGTCAAGGGGAATTGAGCCCAAGACCTGCCGAAGCGGGACTTGAACCCTGGTCTTGAGCCAGATCTCTGCTTCAGGGTCTGCCGCTCTAACCATTGAGCCACACTTCTCCACTGTGAGGTTACAGTAGATACTAGTGGCTTTCCTTTAGGGATGGTAATAACCCAGAAATCTAAGAATAATAATCAGGTATACAGCAGTGTGACTTTCACTTTAAAAGTTTTTGGGGAAACTGGACAAATATTTTGCTATTGAGAGGGAAACGCTAGGTTGTAGCTGGGTAGTTGAGCAGAAAATTTGCTAGGGGCAGATACTTAACCCTTAAAAGTGTCTCAAGCCCTTTATATTTTTTGCAGAATACAAATAATACAGGTCAGGCTTCCTTCAGACTCATTTGCATTTTGTTGAACTTATTTCGGGGAAATTAAATGTGAAGGCTAATTGTGCTTTCAGATTACCAAATATACACAATGAAGATACAGAGAGCTGCATTGTTGAAAAGTGCATTATAGCTTCTGTGTCTAATGTGTTGGGGACTGATCAAGGAGTATGTATCTGGAAAGGATTGGATGACTGGCATGAGCCCCAATTATGTTTTGGAGCAGATGAAGGAATTAATTTGGTGTACTTGGTCAAGGGAAAGCGCTTTAAGAAAGGAATTTCAAGTGTTCTGGAAGGTCATGGACAATGTGACATTTGAAGCTGATGTCTTAATACATGGCAATAAATGTGTATTTCCTTTTAGTGTTAGACAATCTATAATTAATTTACAGTCTATGAATAATGTGGGTTATTACATGGTGTGGTTGTGCGATATCACTGTGTAATAATGACACTAATTTGTGTCACGTTCAGTCAAGTGTGTCTTGTAAAACCTTTGCTCAGTCCTGGGTAGCTGTGACTTAGAGCAGTCAGGCTTTATCAAAGGAAAAAGTGGAAAGCACACAGGGGCATATTTATACATTGTTTGTGCTGAATTAACGTCATTCTGTTTACGCTAATCAGCGCAAACTTAACTTCATATTTATATTTTGGCACTAGACATGTCTAGCACCTAAATATTGGAGTTAAAGTCATTTTTTGCCTGCTGAAAACTACCTTGCATCAAGAGATGACTTAAGTCCCCTGGGCATAGCCATTGAGCTGGGGGGCATGACTCCTGTCTTTACTTAGACAGGAGTCATGTCCATGGGGTTTGTGTGTCTAACACCGGCGCTATTCAGATTAGAGTCATTATTTTGACTCTAACCTGACTTGCGCCATTCTTTCACGCACAACCTCCAGTTTTCCCTACGCCTCCCCCACTAGATTAGCATCATGTATTTTGACGCTAACCAGGCCTTAGCGCTGGCTTGGGCCATTCCTTAAATATGGTGCCCGGCTGGCGCTCTGGAATGGCGCTAGCCACAGCTATACATTTTGAAGCAAACCTGAGCTAACGCAGGTTTGTGTCAAAAAGTATAAATCAGGGCCACAGTAGTACCCAAAACAATGAATAAGCAGGAAGCGCAAAACAAGACAAAATACAACACCAATTTATCAAAATATGTTGTATTGTTATCTTTATGTAGACAACTCAATGTCAAAAAAACCCTGGAGTGTTCTGAGATATGCATTTTTATAAAAGCAATAAGTCACTGCTTTTCACTAAATGCAATAAGTCTTTGCAATGTACCGCAATCGTGGTTTAGCGTTAGCCTCAACAAGCAAGTTGAAAACAGCTAAATCGGTGCCCTAGGGGTATTCAACCCCAATAGGGAGCAAGTCACAGGTAACAGTCAGGTCCAGGGGGACAGTTACCCCAACTCTTAGTAGTCTCCAGTCCAGTTCCGAGTCTTGTGGTCCAGCCGCCATTGAAGCCAGTGGATTTTTCGCGATTCAAGGGATACAAGGTGCAGAAGATGATCAGAGATGCAGAGGATGCTGAGTCAGTGTTAGGTATCTTCTTGTGGCCACCTCTTGGTCATCGAGCTTGTGAGGCGACTCTGACCTCAGGGGTCAATCTCCCATGGAGTACAGGGGAAGTCTAGGGCATGGCAAGTTGCCACTGGTCTCCGGTTACAGAAAAACAAGCAGATCTCTTTAACTTGCAGAAAGTTCTGTGCTTGGTGACCAAATTGAAGTCTGCTAGCTCTTCAATGTCCAGCAGACTTGGGTGAAACTTTTTAGGGTCAGGGCTTACGTCTCCCAAGTTGCACATGGCACCCAGCGGTGGCCAGGCGTCTTGGTGCTGGGCGCTCCAGGGTGCAGGCATCTCATCTTTCATGGTAAGCCCTTATCAGGGCGACATCGATCCTCGATTGCTTGTGTTCTGGTTCGGTGAGGCCTGGCAGTTTATGGTGGACTTTTCCCATGTGGAGCAGGGTCCAGTGTGATTTGCCTATGGCTGGGTCCAAACTAAGGTGGCATGGTGAGCAAAAAAATGATCAGTTGGCATGCTACCCCCCGCAATCGCCAGTGATTAGACAGATTGCAAGCATTCTTCCCATTACGTTTTGTGTGTTTCATGCAATTTCTTTCATCACGCATGGGAAAACTGAAATAGGTCATTGTGCAGAAACATATACCATTGTACTCTTTGTCCTTTAAACATTCTTGTGAAGAAAGCTCACAGCATTTTGAGTAACGGGATCCAAAATCCTATTGCTTGTAAGAGAAATGTCAAGACATTTTTAATTGAGAAAAATTGGGTGCATCACCACTCTCCACGTTGCTCTACGAGATTTTCTCTTTTTGTGTTGTCGAAAAAACCAAATTCTCTGTGCCATGTAGAGTTGTGACGGCTTCCGCATCTTCAGAAATCTGAGCTTGAATTTGGCCAGGTTAGCACAGTGTAACAGTCTGCTTGCAAGTGGAAGCAATGATGAGACTGTTGTGCTTGATTACTTCGAGATTCCTACTTAGTGGGCTGTGGACTCAAGTAAGATCCTGGGAGGGATGTTAGAATGATGGAAAAGAGTCAGGAGACAGGTAGGTAGAGGGGTTAGTGGAAGTGATAAAAAGTAGGAATTTTGTAATTTCATAATTCTCAACTTCAAGGGATACTGTTGTATAATTTTTTTCACTACGTGTTAATGTTTGTTAGCATTTAATTCAAGAGGTTTATCTTATTGCATTAAGGACGGACGGTGTGTTGTGTCAATATTTTGTTCTGTTTCCCTTGTGATGTTCCCCATTTATGTCTCCTTTCCATTGCCCTTATGTCTACCTTTGTGATGCTGCTTGCTTGCGCTCCTGTACGAGCATCTCTCTTAGCTTGTTTTTTTTTTTATTTGAGAGACTGCTGTGGATGTTTTGCTGATTTGTACCCACAGTTCTGCAGGGCTGCAAATAAAGGAAATACAACACCTGTATTTTTCTTCACAATCCTTGACTCTTTAACTCCTCTGTCACTAGAGCTTCAACATGGAAGTTAGCAAATCACAATATTGAACTTATTTTTCTAGAAACTGACTTCTAGAATAAAGGAATAGTAAGTAGGCAAACAAAATATATTTATTATGCATCCATCTATAGGCACAAGTATGTAATTATAGGTATGTCTGTGTGTATATGTATTTATATAAAATGTATATGTGTGTTTATTATATATGTACATTAATTTGTTATAATGGTGTTGCAATGCGTGGTTGTGTTATGTATGGTGAAGGTGAATGTCACTGAATATTTCTCAATGCGTTGTGAGAGTATGTGCATGCCTGGTAATGTCTTACGTGGTGTTAGTTTGCTTTGAAGTGACTTATATTCTTGGAGCAGGTAGGATGGGTCTACTGGACTGAGGGGCAGATTTATACTTTTTGCCGCAAACTTGCGTTAGCGCTGGTTTGCGGCAAAAAGTGTAGCGCCGGCTAACGCCATTTCTAGATGCCATCCAGGCACCAAATTTAAGGAATGGCACTTTCCAAGGATGCTAACAGGGCCTGGGAGGCGTAGGGGGAACCAGGACTTGTGCACCAAATTATGGCGCTACAGTGTTTAGAGGCAAAAAAAATGCCTTTAGGCAGTGTAGCGCCATTTTATGGCGCACAAGCCCCATGGACATGGCTCCTGTCTTAGTAAAAACAGGGCCCCGAGCGGCGTTGGACAGCAAAAACAATACTCATCCGGCTTACCTTCAGATGGGTCCCCTATCCGTGGGTGACCTCCTGGTGTGGGTAGGGGTGTCCCTGGGGACAGGAAAGGGCACCTGTGGGCATGGAAATCTGCCTACAGGTACCCTAACGCCTGTCCATACTCAGGCGTTAAATAATAGCGCTAAGCAGGTTTAGCACCATTATTTAAGGCCCTCCTCCTCCCGTGCGTGATTTTTGCACAGGAGGATAAATAAGGCACTAGGGCCTTTGAGGCATTTTTTGCCCGGGAACACCTTCCTTGCATTTCATTGATGCAAGGTAGTTTTCCGCAGACAAAAAATGACGTTAACTCCAATATTTTGGCGCTAGACATGTCTGGCGCCAAAATATAAATATGGAGTTAAGTTTGCGCCAGATTTGCGTAAAAAAATGATGCAAATCCAGTGCAAACAGAGCATAAATATGCCCCTGAGTCCTTGCTTATGACGAATGAGTTTGATGAGGGAGATCTGGGAGTCATTGGGAAATGTGTTGACCTTCAAGGAGTATTTATTTCTTAGGTGCAACATGTACTATAACAGGTTAGTTTCAAGGCTCCACAGAAGAGGAGAGGAAAAAAGTACACATGCAGGGAGAGACAGAATGCAAGCGGGATATTACATATTGATCACAAGTTAATTAGACATTAGGAGGGAGCCTGTTCATCAGAAGCTGTATGCAGGACAGTGTGCTTCATTTCCTACACCTAAGCAATCCATCTGAATGCTGAAGAGTTATCTTTTGAAATTGTGTGCCCTATGCATCACCAGGAGAATGAAATTAAAAATTAATTGAATGTAAAACATTAACAATGTTTTTTTTACATACGTTCTAAATCAGAGTAGGAAGAACACTTCAAAGCATATTTTTGCCTGACACCCTCAGGTGCACAAAACCTGTTACTAATACTCCATGTAATGATTACCAAATTACCAACAAAAAAACCATGGAAGGCTGACTTGGTGTTGCCTGCAGACCACGTGTCTGACATTGACAGTTGGCAATCTCAGCTCCATTACATAATACGCTGTGTCTGCAAATCCAGAAAGATGTGCTGTTCATTGTAAGGCCCGCTCAAGCTCAGCCATTCTGAAAGGCTCGTGCTCCAAGATCTGGAAGCAAAGCATGGGGTTTGGGGCAGGAGCACGTGCTTGCCTACGTTTTACAATTCTTAAAAAGGGAGCGTCAGTTTATACAGCAGTGTTACAGAAGTAACAAGGGATTCCTTTCACTGAAGGAACTGCAAAGTGTGTCCCTTTACAGCACACTGTTGGTGGGTTTTAGATAGATTACTCTGAGGTACTAAAAATGAGTCTCTGCAGCACCCCTATTGGAGAGAGCAGACTTCACAAACTACAGATAGCTGGACATAAAGAAAGGCAATAGAAAGGTTTATGTAAAAGCGACTGTGAGTGCTTAAGACTCCAGGGTAAATAGCAGCTAGGCCTGCGCACGCCAGAGCCGGCTGCAAAAAACTCAGACGACACCACTGTCATAGTCCGGACGTAAGACCCCCGGCGGGTCTGCCCTATTTTTTTAATATTCTTTAGCTCCCCTGGCCAGCGGAAGTACTCTCCAAGCATCCGGGTCATCTTGTCACGACCACTCCCCCGTGTGACACTAGATCGCGGTATGCTATTACATCCCATACCAACTTTATTCAAATTCAATAGTGGAGGCGGCATGCAAAGTTCCTCAGCCTCTGGCTTGGTGTCGGGTTTGGTGATACCACCGAGGCTCGTCGACCTGGGTTTTAGGTGGGGCATCTTCTGGGGATCTCGGAGCGCTCCGCTCATCTGCCGGTCCTCCTGTTCGGTCGTATCGGGGTTCCGGGGTGTCCTGTTCCGGCTCCTGGTGAGGCCAGGTTAGATCCAGCTCGGCAGCTCGAGCTTCTTGAATGTTACCTCCCTGAAGCACAATATGTTCCAGGACACCGTCTCGTCTGCTCTCTAAGCTGTCACCATGGTTCCTGCTGTTAGCGCATCTGACCTTAATAAGTAAATTTACAAGGTCACGCGAATAGGTAGATGAAACTTTTGACTCACAATTAAGATGCTTCCACCATATCTCCAGTACATGTAGATCAATAATCAATCAATAACATCAATAATCATTGATAATCAAGAACACTAGTAATCAATGGAGTCAGTAATTGTCACACACCATAACCTTTCAGTCATGAATAACCACACCTTTTAGTAAAAGTTAGAATATTTATTTCCCTATATTAACAATGCTAGTGCCACGTAAAATAATCTCAAAATCAAACAATACACATACAGAAACATCACTGGCTGTCCAAATCTGCGAAAGAAACGCAACCTAATCAAAGCTTGAACTACCCATTCTGAGGTCATAGTGCAAGTTAATAACAATAACAATTGTGCAAACTATGGGCCAGATGTAGCAAAGGGTTTTTCCCATTCTGTGTCAATGGGAAAATGTGTTCGTACATATGGCCCTATATCACATACATTTAGATTCAGCAAAGAAATACATCA
Source organism: Pleurodeles waltl (assembly GCF_031143425.1). NCBI lineage: Eukaryota > Metazoa > Chordata > Amphibia > Caudata > Salamandridae > Pleurodeles > Pleurodeles waltl. Next base: position 1,191,413,191 of record NC_090444.1, read on the forward strand.
ACGTTACTCCCTGAAGCCAATTCTCATTAGTGAGGATCCTTATCGGCTTCATACAAAACAATTTAGCAAACAGAAATTTGGAAAACATCTAACTATGGCTCTATCAAAACAGTGCGTTTGGTACCTAGAAAGAAAATGCAAACACATTGCAAGTCACATTTAGTAATTCATATACCTCTCCTCAAATGGATCGGCAAGCTAACTCTTCGTCATCAGGACATCAGTTCAGTAGGCAAAGCATCAGGATTCAGCATCAAAGTTCAGAAAAGGCAAAGGCCCTCATTACGACCCTAGCGGTCCGTGATAAGTGGTGGTAACTACCGCCAAATTCTGACCATGGCGGAAAGGTCTCCGAAAGACAGCCAATGTAGCACATTGACCGCCAGGGTGGAAACAAAAGCCACCATGGTGGTAGCCGCCTACAGCCAGGCGGAAGTCAATGTTCCGCCCTCCATTTTATAACAAAACAATCTGCCACCTTTTTCAGGGTGGTACTAATGACATCAAAAGCCTGGCGGAAACAGACCTTAGAAGTGAAAGGACTCACCATTGGAGACACAGGGAAGAACCACACCGCCATGGAACCAGAACTGCATGTTTTTCCAATGATATTCTACTTCTGCTCCACCACGAACACCAACGCCGGCGAAGATGACGACGGTGAGTACAGCCGCCTAGCACACAAGGGGAGAGGAAAACGACAGTGACACACACACGCACAACACACACACACCATACACACAACCAGCTGCACAAGAAAACAAGTTACCCCCCTAAATCGGCTAAACAATGCAAGTACAAAACGATTTCGCCAAAGTGTTTGTAAAAAGATCAACACAGTAGAAATAATAATTTAGGCAATATAACAGATATCTACATATTTACAGAAAAAGGGACACAGCCCTGTCCTCAATTTGCGTGGGCCACATGGCCACAGGCCAAAGTCCAAGGCCCCACTTGTCACCTGCTTCAACACAGAGAGAACACTGCAGGGGCATCAGTTGGTCAATAGGCAGGCACCTCAGAGGGATTGGAGGGCACCTCAGCTGGGAGATTAAACAAGACCACTGGTTCTGGAGGGGGCAACATGCCCTGTGCTCGGTCCTGGGGAGTGCAAGGCCACAGTCTCTCAAGTGGGTGTCTTGCCCACTGGTTCTGGCGGGGGCAACATGCCCTGTGCTTCGTCGTGGGAAGTGATGGGCCACAGTCTCTCAAGTGGGTGTCTTGACCACTGGTTCTGGAGGGGGCAACATGCCCTGTACTTGGCTCCGGGGAGTGATGGGCCACAGTCTCTCAAGTGGGTGTCTTGCCCACTGGTTCTGGTGGGGGCAGCCTGCGAAGCAGCCCATGGAGGCAGGATTAAATTGCATCCGCTGGCGGTGAGGGCTGCACTGTATTGGTGGTGTTGCTGGTGGTGGGAGGCTCTTGCACATCCCCTGCACCCTCCGACGGATGCACAGTGGTAGTGCTGCTGGTGGGGGGAGGCTCCTGCACATCCCCTGCACCCTCGGGCGGATGCCCAACCATGGTTGGTGGTGGGGGCTCCGTCACAGCTGCTGGTCCAGGTTCCTTGTCCTTCCTGCTTGCTGGTGCAGGCTCCTTGGCCTTCCTGCCTGCTAGTGCAGGCCCCTTAGCCTTTCGGGTGGCAGGTGCAGGCTCATTGCTCTTCTTGCCTGCTGGGGCAGGCTCCTTCCCCTATAGACTGGCTGGTGCAAGCTCCTTCCCCTTCAGTCCTTGTGGCCTGGATCCCTTTCCACCACGAGTGGGTGTGGTTAGGACTGGGCCCGTGGACTGTACGGCTGAGGTGCTTGCCTGGGTTTATGATACCCAGGCCATACATGCAGGACGGGGCGAGGGGTAGGGAAGAGGTCAATGGTGGATACAAACAGTTCTTAGGGACATGTGGGTGGGAAGAGGGAGAAGGAATGGGAGTGGAGGATGAGGGAGTGGTTGTTGGAGGTGTCTGTCTGCTGGATTTGGGCGCATGGGCTGTATGTTGTTGTGCGGTGGATGACTGTTGGGTGTCTGAGTGCTTGCATTTGTGTATTTTAGGAGGGGGGGGGGAGACACAGTGGGAGAGGACAGGGGAACTGTGCATGGATGTTGTGGAGGTGTCTGCCAGTGAGGTGTGCGTTCTGCTTGGTGTGGTGGTGATGCAGGTAGTGGATGATAATGTAGTGCATGCAGGTGTGAGTGTGGATGTGGTTGGGAGGGAGGTGGTGGAGTGAGAGGAGGGGAAGACAGTAGAAATAGTGGATGTTGTTGTGTCTGCAACTGTATGCTGTGTGTGTGAGTGCCAGTGGGATGAAGTGTGGTGCTTGTGTTTGCCTGTGACACTCTTGGGTGTTGTCTTTTGTGCATGCTCGTTTATATGTGGCCGTGGGATAGGTTGGGGTTGAGGAGAATGGGACTGGGCAGTGGAAGCTGGAGGGGGGACGGTAGAAACAGGGAAAATGGCTGCCATCAGAGAGGAGGCCAAAGCCTGAATCGATCTCTGTTGGGCCGCCAATCCAGTGTGAATGCCCTCCAGGAATGCATTAGATTGTTGCATGTGGGCTGCCAGCCCCTGGATAGCATTCAGAATGGATGACGGCCCTACACAGATGGATCTCAGGAGGTCAATAGCCTCCTCACTCAGGGCAGCAGGGCTCACTGGGCCAGGGCCTGAGGTGTCTGGGGCAAAGGAGATGCCCACTCTCCGGGATGAGCGGGCACGGGCAACTCGATGAGGGGCTGCTGGGTGGGCGGTGCTGGTATGGGGGGTAGCAGCTGAACCTGTAGCTGGGGTGGTTACAGAAGTGTCCCCCACCACCAGGGAGCTTCCATCGAAGGAGGTATCAGTGTCTGAAGTGTCCCCTCCAGTCTCCGCCGTGGTGCTTCCCTCGGCCTCCGTACCACTGTTGCCCTCACCGTCGGTGGACTCTGCCACCTGGCTCCTTGGTACTGTGGGATGCAGCTCCCTCCATTGCCGGTGCCTCTGCTCCTCCGCCAGATGATGCTAATGCACATAAGGACAGGATGACAAAACAAGGAAGGGGGGAAGAGACAAAGGATACACTGGGTCAATGGCTGAACCAACACCACCGTTGGCGTACACAGCACACTCACACACAGGGAACAGCCCTACACACTATGCATTGCACTACCAGAGAAATAGCTTGCCACGAAGGCATGAGGAGGGACCCACACAGCCCTGACCAGTAGTGGATGCCTACGAGCTAGGTAGCAGGCTTATCCCTTCAGAACCCTAGCCACGATGGGACCTACGCTGCAATGTCAGGCCTAGCCTAGGAGCACCCACTGATACACATCCACCACCCAGATACCACCCTACCATGCGTAATGATGGGCACTGTACTCACCCCCTTGTGGCAGCTGTGATGCCCTGAAGCGCCCATCCAGCTCTGGATAGGCCACTGCCACTATGCAGGCCATAAGGGGGGTCAGGGTTCGACGGGCACCCCTTCCTTGTTGGGAGGCCATCCCCAGCAGGGCCTCTGCTGTCTTCCGTGCCCAGCGTCTTAGGTCCTCCCACCGTTTGCGACAGTGGATGTTCAGCCTGCCATAGCCCCCAAGGGTCCATACCTCCTTGGCGATGGTACGCCATATACCCGTTCTGTCGATGGGCGCTGATCTGCAAGGGCAATAGACACAGGAAAAGACCATTAGACAAACAGTCCTGCCTGTTACACATATGGACCACCATACCCGTTCCCATCACCATTGCCACACACATGGCCCAGCACACAACTTCTACGCCGCAAAGGGGACATCCACCCATCCCCCTTACACTGGGCCTTCACACATGTAACTCCATGCATTCATGCCACATGCATAGTGCCCACAGTGTACTCACCTGTTGTTCTGGTGGCCCATACAGCAGTCCGTACTGGGATAGGACCCCATCCACCAGTCTTTCCAACTCCTCCGACTTTCCCCGGTCACACAGATCATGGTAGGTTCAAGGCACAGGTCACAGCAGCACATGCAGTTTAGGTCCTCTCCTATGGAAGGTCAGGTAACAAGTGAGGAATCAGATAGAAAATGGAGGTCACGTCCACGGTGGTGCATACCGTCACCGCCGGCGTACATCACCATTGGCCACTGTACCCCATAGGGCCCAATGTTAACCAATGAGGAGTTACACGGCGGTTCCCAACCGCCTCCCGCAACGCTACACAACATCAGCGGAATTACCTCACTTCCACCTGTCCCTCCACACAGGACATGCGGACGCCATTTCGGGGGGGGGGGGGGGGGCAGGCCCTGGAATAATGCTGTGTCACAAGAGATATTAGCACATACTGGAGAAATCACACTGACACATTACATGTTTACAGGATGCCAACTAATGTTGTAGCTCCATTGTTCAGTTTGTGACTGGCTCCTCACTGTTTTGTCCCATAGATTCCTATCGCTGCAGATGAATAGGAGATGGAGACATACCCCCCATGTACAGACCGCTGGTGAACTTGGCAAAACTGGAGGACAGTCACATTATCCTCACCTAGAGACTTGACAGGACCACAATCACAGAGCTGTGTACCCAGTTGGAACACGACCTGATATCTGCTATCCGTCACCCCACTGGGATCCCCCCTCTTGCGCAAGTGCTATCAGTACTCCATTTCCTGGCAACTGGTTCTTTCCAAGTGACAGTGGGCTTGGCAGCAGGAATGTCACAGCCAATGTTCTCAAATGTGCTGACAAGAGTCTTGTCTGCCCTGATAAAACACATGTGCAGCTACATTGTTTTCCCCCAGGTTGAGGATTTGGCCAATGTGAAGGCCGAGTTTTAGGCAATGGGACATATCCCCAACATTATTGGAGCAATTGATGGAACACATATTGGAATCCCCCCCCGCAGAATGAACAGGTGTTCAGGAATCGTAAGAGTTTCCACTCCATGAATGTTCAGATGGTGTGCTTGTCGGACCAATACATCTCCCACATCAATGCTAAGTATCCTTGGTCGGTGTATGATGCATTTGTCCTGAGGAATAGCAGCATCCCAAATGTGATGGGCCAACTACAGAGGCACAGGGTGTGGCCAATAGGGGAGCCCTGGTTCCCACCCAGTAGATGTTGGTGTATGGGTATGGTGTGGGCCATATAGGATAGTGTGTGACTAAATGTTGTCCCTCAATATTTGCAGGTGACTCTGGTTACCCAAACCTATCATGGCTGCTGACTCCTGTGAGGAATGCCAGTACAAGGGCAGAAGAACGTTATAATGAGGCACCTGGGTGAACCAGAAGGATAATTGAAAGGACCTTTGGCCTCCTGAAGGCTAGGTTCTGGTGCCTCCATCTAACAGGTGGTTCCCTGTGCTACTCACCAAAGAAGGTCTGCCAGATAGTGATGGCATGCTGCATGTTGCATAACCTGGCCCTCAGACTCCATGTCCCATTTCTGCAGGAAGAGGAGGCTGGAGGCGCCCGGGTGCCAGCAGTAGACCCTGTGGACAGTGAGGGTGAGGAGGCAGAGGATGAGGATGTGGACAACAGAACATATGTGATCCAACAGTACTTCCAATGACACACAGGTAGGACAGTGTTACTTCACATTTTGATGACTTTGGTTGTAATTTGTGTGGCAATATCTTGCTGATATATCCCACTTCTATGCCCACTTACTGTTCCCTCTGGCAATTAATTTTGCAGATGTTGGTGACCTGACATACACCCCTGGTGTGATCACTGGCTTCTGTCTGGATCGCAGGGAACGTTTGCGGGGCGGTTCACCTTCTGCAGGGGGAGGGGTGCTGGTGGCCTGTGAGTCCTGTGGAGGGGCCTCATGGCCACTACCGGCAGCGGAGTTCGAAGGGTGTTCAGATGTCTGGCTAGTGGCATGGACTCGCTGGTGTCAGACTGCCTCCCTCATAATGTTGACCATGTCTGCCAGCACCCCTGCTATGGAGATCAGGGTGTTGTTGATGGCACGCAAGTCCTCCCTAATCCCCTGGTACTGTCCCTCCTGCAGCCACCTGTTCTCCTGCATGTTGTCCAGGATCTGGCCCATCGTGTCCTGGGAGTGTTGATAGGCTCCCAGGATCTCAGAGAGTGCCTCCTGGAGTGTTGGTTCCCTGGGCCTGCCCTCCCCCCGTTGCACAGCAGTCCTCCCAGTGTCCATGGTGGCCTGTGCCTCTGTCCCCTGAACCGTGTGCCCACTGCCACCGACCCCAGGTCCCTGATTGTCTTGGGGGTGAAGTGTGCCCTCGGGTCCCAGTAGAGATGGACACACTGCTGATTGACGTGTCCTGGGGACAGAGGTGTGGGTTCGCCGGGTGGGTGCTGTGGTGGTGTATCCTGATGGGGGAGACTCTGTGGTGGTGTGTGACTGGGCTTGGGGAACGGCTGTCAAGTGGTCCCTGATGGGCCAGGTAGGTCATCCAGATCCTGAAGACCACAGTTGCTGTCACCACTGGTGGCCTCTTCAGTTGGGGGACTGGATAATGCTGGCACCTCTTCTACGTGGACATTGGCTGATGTGTTACGAATTCTGTGTCTGACATATTGTATATCTGTGGCTTCCCCTCTATGGCTGGGTTTGCCCTGCCAGCTTCCACTTGTGTATGTTAGTGTATGGTGGGATAGTTAATTCTCTATGGTGTGCATGCTTTAGTGATGAGTGCCCATGCAGGGCTGTGAGGGGTGTCCATGCATTTGTACAGCATGCAGGGCTTGGCATTGGGATGAGTGGGTTGTGATGGTGGGGTGTGTGGGATGTAGTGGAGTGATGGGGTGAGGGTATGTGATGGCATGCAGGTAGGGGGTGATAATAGTGGAGAGTTGACTTACCAGAGTCCAGTCCTCCTCTGACTCCAGTGAGTCCCTCAAGATGCAGTATTGCCAAGACTTGCTCCTCCAATGTGGTGAGTTGTGTGAGAGGAGGTGGGGTCCACAACCAGTCCTCTGTACAGCGAGCTGGTGTCTTGCTACTATGGAACGTACCTTCCCCCGTAGGTTGTTCCACCTCTTCCTGATGTCATCCCTAGTTCTTGGGTGTTGTCCCCCGGCGTTGACCCTGTCCACGATTCTCCATCTTCCTGGCTATTGATATCTAATGCACCTGTGCTCCAGATAGCTGTGGTTCTACCCTGACAATTTCCTCCACCATGACCCTTAGATCCTCCTCTGTGAAATGGGGGTGTCTTTGTGGTGCCATGGGTGTTGTGCGATGTGTGTTGGTGAGGGTGTGTGTTGGATAATGTGTTGGGGTGTGTGATTATGGAGTGTGTGAGTGGTGCATAGGTGTGAATAATGTGTGGCTCTAGATGTGTCAGTGGTCTTGGTGTCTCTCTGCTGGCAATGGTTTGTAATCGTAGAGGGTTGTGGGTACTGTGGGTGTGTTTTTTATAGTGGTGTGGGTGTTTGGATGTCTTGTGTATGGGAGTCATGTGTGTGTTGTTTGAATTGGCCAACATGGTGTTGTTTTGTTTGTGGGTGTCCATTGTGAGCACAGCTGTATGTACCGCCAATGGTTTACCACTGTTGAATGTCCGCTGTGGTGATTCGAGAGTCATAATGTGGTGGGCGTTGTTCTGTTGGCGTAAAAGTGTGAGTTTTGATACCGCCAGTTTATCACTCACCTTTGGGCTGGCGGATTTGTGTATGTGGCTGAATACTGACGGATTGGTGTGTGTGTGTCACAGTATGGTGAACGGATATCCATCGCAGAGGCAGTAAGTTGGCGGCCGTCAGCGTGGCAGTAAGTGGGATTTACCGCCAATGTCATAGGGAGGGCCAAAGTCTTTAAGCAGCTCGAAAGAATAGAGGTAACCCTCAAGAAGAATGGGAAGAATGGAGCATCTTCTCTTCGTGCAGTCTGGCTAAGTTAGATTCCCTAAAACTACTTCCCAAGTCCCTATTGGTCAAGGGATCACATGTTCACACTTAGTCCAATAAAACTAAAACTTAACATCTGTAATTTCTTCTAGTACTCGGTTCACATGTCACTGATTGTCTTCTCCTGTAATGTCCTCATCATCCGGCTTGTCAGGTAACAATATTGTTGCAGCTTATTCTCCAGTCAGTGTCTCCATTGTTCTCCTCCTGAGAAAGTCAGTCTTACACACATTACACTCACAATGTTACATTACACACATTACACTCACAGTGCTACATTTAGCAAGAACAGCATCTTCTAGCAATTGGTTCTCATGAAAAAGACTTTTAGCTACAAGCACTTTTGGACAGTACAGTGGAAAATCACAATTTAATTCTCTAAGACAGCTATTTTATTAATCGGTTTAGAAATACAGCTTGACATGAGGCCGTGCAACTAGGCCAAGACCTCTGCTAAGTTAAGGCCTACAATTAATAAAGCTAATACATAATGCATAACCTTCAATATGACATATCACCACATTAATCAAACATATGCTCAACATTTCATATTAATAAGCAATTAATAAGTATACTTCGTGAACATTGGCGGCCACTCATCGTGATCACATTTTCAATGCGTGCATTACTTTTCTCTAGGTTATTACATTTTCTACGCAAATCAATTTCTCAGAATAAATGATATTCATTAATATTTTTATTAGAACTCCTGCGCTAGCACTGTCACTCTGCTGACGACCCATACCCCGGGCTCATAGGGCATACAAAACTTCCAGCCAGGCCTTCGGTCTTTATGATCACTTGGTCCCCCACTTGTATGCTTCGGGTGGATGCGCGCCTCTTTTTGTTGGCCCGATCGTTTGTCTCTGTGCGCCTCATTTGGGGCAGGTAGGCATAGTGTTTCTCCTGGTTCCTAAGAGCATGAGGGACCATGTTTAGTGGTACAGTGGGGCGTTCCTCAATACTTCCTAAGGAAATGGTGGAGAGTTCTGCGTTACTTCCTTCCCATGTGGCTATCTGAAGGACCTTGTTGAGTGTATGCATGAAGCATTTGACATCACCGTTTGCTAGTCGCCACTGTGGTGTGATTCAGCGGTGCCTGATCCCTACGTTTTTCAGGAACCCGTGGAATTCCGTCCCTTGAAACAGAGGTCCATTATAGGTCTTGATTTTTTTCAGGTAGTCCGAACATGGTGAAGATTTTCTCAAGGGCAGAGACGGGTATTTCTGATACCCGTCCATTAACACCAGTGTAACCTGGCCATCAGGGAAAACTCCGAAATCGAGGCTGATTTTGTCCACGGCGTACTGCACTGCTCTTTGGTTATGATGGGTGATGGTGCTTGTTAAATGGCAGGCGGGCATTGTCTTACGAAGACATCCACTGCAGCTTCTAGGCCGGGGAACCACACTTTCACCCTCATGCGTGCTTTCATCTTGACGGTGCCCTGGAGGCTACAGGCTGGACAGGATGATTTACTGGTGACCCCGTAAGATGAGGCCTTTTTGGGTCAGGCTGACTTTGTTCCGGACTTGCCATAGTTTCGTAAGCCTCTCTTTCTTGTTGCTTGCCCACCCATTAGCCTTTTTTAGAAAGTCCCTCCATGAGCCCCCTCCAGGACTTGTTTTACTTTTATCAGGACAGCATGCCCTGCAGTACCTTTGGAGATCTCTTTGTCATCAAGGGTTTTAGGACAGCTGGCGTTAGCAAGCGCTCTTTTGTGAGCTTTGGTCTCTTCTGTCTCCTGTGTTGGTCCTCCTGATGGCTCAGGCGAGAGCCGGAATAGGAGGTCGGCTGGATTCTTCCGGGTATACTACTTTCACCCCATAATGCTGGATAGCCCACCTGTCGATTCTTGGGGGCGGGTGAGAAGTGGTTCCTTTGAATAGCGGCACTAGTGGTTGGTGGTCTGTGATTACCTTGAATGATCTCCTTCGGAGATAGAGATGGAAGTGGCCACAGGCTCACTTGATCGCCATGGTCTGTGATTACCTTGAATGGTCTCCCTTGGAGATAGAGGTGGAAGTGGCCACAGGCTCACTTGATCACCAGGGCCTCTTTATTTGTGCAAAATGTTCGGTTAGAGTCAGTGCTTTGCTGGCGTATGCGAGTGGGACCCACTGGCCAGGTTCTACTTCCTGAGTTAGGACTGCCCCTAGACCCATGGGGCTGGTGTCAACCATCAGCTTGGTATTTTTTCAGGGGTCAAAGTAGACCATGGTGACTTCACATAGTAGTGCTTCCTTGAGCTTCTGGAAAGCCAGCACTTCACGAGCACCCCACACCCAAGGGGTCTCGGCCTCTTCAGGGCTTGGAGTGGTTCAGACAGGGTCGCAAGGTTGGGGATGAACCAGCCGCAGAAGGTGGTTAAGCCTAAGAAGCTGCGTACCTCAGTCACATTTTTAGGCGCTGGGGCTCGTTAAATGTCTTGTGATTTTCTGGGGTAAACCTTGACTTCTTGCTGGTTGAACACGTTTCCGAAGAACTCGATTGACTTTGGAAGAAAGAACACTTTTCCTTGTGCAGTGTGAGGCCGTGTTCAGACAGGCGCTGGAGCATCACCTTCAGATGGCGGTGGTGTTCTTCCGCTGTGGTGGATCGGATCAGGATGTTGTCACTGATGTTCATCACCCCTTGTAGCCCTGACAGGGTCTTACAAATGGCTTCTTGAAATACTTCGGCAGCTGACAAGATGCTGAAATTCAGCACTAGCATCTCCGCAGCCGAAGATGCATCGAGGAGGTGGTGATGTACCTGTTCTTTTCGGCTAGGTTCAATTGAAGGTATCTGCCGTTTAGGTTGATTTTGGAGAACCATGTAGATCCGTTCACGTTGGCACTTATGTAATTAATGGTGGGTGTTATGTGCCTCTCTCTTTTGATTGCTTTTGTTGGAGAGAACACAGCCTGAATTGTCCCAGTTGCTTGGGTTTCTCTGCAATCACCATGAGCGATACCCTTGGGGTGGGGCCCAAGACTTTCTCTAGCACCCTTCGGTGTTCAGGTTTGTCCAATTCTACTCCACCAGCAGGCAGAGATGGAATGGGATGTGCTTGTGCCTTAGTGCCACTGGTTTGACAATGTGTAGCTTCAGGCACCCTAGGCCGGTGAATAGTTCTGGAAACTGTCACAGCAGCTTGTCGACTTGGAGCGTCCTGTCGCATTTTGCAAAGGATACTAGGCCGAGTACTTCAGTGGAGTGGTTGCCAAGGAGGGCATCCACATCTTTGCTGACTACATGGAATGTGGCGTGGATTTCCTTGTCATTTGATTTGATGCTTACTGTCATTTTCCCTCTTAGCGGTAGGGGTGTGTGGCTGCCGTTTGTGAAAATTTCAGTGGCTGACGGTGTCATTGCTAGATGTGGCCTGAGGAGCATATACTGTTGTAGCCCCATTACATTGACTGAGGCTCCAGTGTCAATTAGTGCTTTAACCTGTGAACCGGCCACTTCTACCACACACGTCGGTGGGTCGTTTGTGCTTCTTGAGGTCATCTGTAAACGATATCAGGAATACGTCTTCTTCTTCTGGGGACAAGTCTTCTGCAACCGTGGGTTGGTATCGTGTGACATAGGGCGTTGGCTCCTCTAGTGACAATTGTCTGACCGTTCTTTGGGCCGCGCCCCTTCCTCGTGCACCTCTCCCTCTTGGGTTGCTTCTGCAGACGGTTGAAAAATGGTTGAGTTTCCAACAGTTGGAGCATGTCTTCCCTTGGGTTGGGCATTCTGTTGGATTGTGTAGTGGCCGTAGTGTGTGTCTTAGTTTTTTTTTTGGGGTGTTGCATCAGCACTGCATCAGCTCATTCTACTTTTATTGCTGGCGGTTTCTCTGGTGCTTGGGTCAGGGCAAAGTCCATTTCTGCTGCTCGGGCTGTTGAGTGGTTGTGTGATCGTGCCATTATCAATATATCATCTAGAATGATATTGGGCTGCCTCAGGATAAGGCCTCTTATTGTCGTGTTTCAGCACCCCTGGTTTGGGCCCCTTATCTCTTTGGGCTGGTCGTTGTGCTCGCAAGTGCCCTGAGCCGAGCGTAAAGTTGGTCAATGGACTCTCCTTCTCGCTGGTGTGCTTGGCGAAGTTTAAAACGCTCAAAGTCCGGGTTCAGTTGCAGGTCAAAATGTGAGTTCAACGCTGTTACTGCTGCCTCATAGTCGTCAGTGGCACTGGTGTTCAGGATGTGTCTGAACAGCTTGTACAGCTCATCTCCCCCGAAGTGCAGGAGGAGCGAACCATTGACCGCTCTGTCGCGCTCCCAGGTTGCCAGAAAATAGTTCTCCAGCCTGCTGACCCATCTCCTCCAGTGAGGGGACGCTGTTGCAGGATCGGCTAGTTCGCTGAACGGCGGGAGCGCGCCTGTCATAGTATGTTGCTGGGGTGGGAGGGTGCAGTGGGTTGTGGGCTGGGGCCTGTTCATCAGCCATGGTGTGAGTTAATATGTTGCCGTGTTAGCGGGCCGGGTGGTGTCACTGGCTCGCACTGGTAGCAAGTTGAGTGGGGTGGGTGGCACAGTACCTGTGAATGACATCCTGTGGAAGGGCACTTGTGACTCCTCTGTTGAGCTATATGCCTGATTGTCCTTTCAATTTCCTTTTTCATTGTTGTATTCACTTATTTTATCTGTTTTATTTTTCCAAGTTTCTTTTCCTCATCGTCGCGGGCCCTTCTTTCATGTCAGCAGCATGGACAGGAGACTCAGCAGGTTCTGAGGCGTTTCTGGGCGAGGTTGGTAGGTGGGGCCTCTGGACCATGCCACGCATGTGCTGCAGCCTGCTCCGGGGAGGGCTTTGGGGGTGGCTGCAGTCGGGCAGATGCACAGCGTCCTCCGGGGGCGGCTGCAGTCGGGCAGGCACCCGGCATCCTTCAGGCAGGGTCTGCTTGTGGTGGGCCAGCTATGCAGGGTGGAGGCTCTATGGCCCCATGGGTCGCCAGCTGCCAATGCCGGTGTGGTGCAGGGGCGGAGAATGGTTTAGACAAAAGCGACTGTGAATACTTAAGACTCCAAGGCGGGACAGTGAGTGGTGTGGCAGCGTGTGGCAGCTAGGCCTGCATATGCTAGAGCCAGCTACAAATAACTCAGACCACACTACAGTCGTAGTCTGGGCATAAGCCCCCTGGCCAGAGGAAGTACTCTACTAGCATCGGAGTCATCCTGTCACAACCACTCTCCGGTGTGAAACTAGACCGCGGTATGTTATTACAAGTGGCTAATCCATATCCTGGTTATTATCTTACTAAGGTACTAATAAGCATTGTTTTTGGAACTAAATAATGTGCAAAAAATACTGTGCTAATTTCAGGAGATCGAACTCTCACATGAAAGATGGACCACTCAACGAGGCTGTAATTAATGACTGTAGCTGAAGATTGAGAATGACTTCCAAACAGTCTCAAAGACTTTTCAGAAACATCTTGGACCTTTAATCTAGTCCAATAAAAGCAAGCTCTTTGTTTAGCTGTCAGGGTCTTAGAGACCAATTGCAAGTAGAGGTGATGCATATTTCTAGTCAATACCTAGGAATCATATTCCGAGTTGCCCGCTTCATTTGCGGGCAACGCAATAGTGCCATTTTGCACATTCAGATATTGTCTCATTGTCTCATTTATTCATTAATATTCTTACTTACTTGGTTGTTTTGTAGAACGACTGAAGTCCCCATTCATTTATTAAGAGTGTTGGCTGTAATGTAAAGAAAATATTCTTTAGGTGTCCAGGCGGAGTGAAAGAGGCAGGTGAAGTGAAGCTTTGGCACAGATTTACTAGCTCCAAAGGTGGCAGCACCACCCTCCGTCATTTTCAAAACACAGGGATGTGCCATATTTAATAGAATATGGCGCACCCCTGTGTCCCCGCCTGCGCCGGCACTAAATTTGCTGCCGAGCGCCAATGCAGCCACCCTTGCGCTATTGTGCAAGGATGGCTGGGTTGAGGGGTATGAAGAAAATTTAGTAATTTTTCACAAGAAGGTGATCTACCGGATGACTAGTATATGATCAATGCGATTTGTGGAATGAACCAAGGCCTCGAGTTAGAACTTTAAGAAGTATAATAATACCACACTGTATCGTTCGAAAAAAAGACAAGAGTAACATCCTGCCTCAATCAACCCTCTCCCTCAGAGATGTCATCAGAGCTCAAGTCACTGTCCTTGTGGAATTTTGCTAGGAAGTGGGCCCACAACAATATTCCATCAGCCACCCCCTTAATGGTACGTGATAATCTGTTGTTCTTCTGCCGTTCCCCATTCCAGTAGATCCCTCAACAAGGGATCCAGTAATGACACGCTAGTGCCCAGCCATTCAATGACAGCCCAACATTTCGTCAAGAGAAGGGCCAGTTGCATAAGTTTGTAGGGACTTTTCCAACCTTTGGGTCTTACTACCACTCCCAATAAGAAAGCCAGTGGCGTTGGTGGGATCAGAATCCAAGTAGCTTCTTTAATATGTGGCAACACTTGTCCCAAATAATAATTCTGGACCATGGAACATTCCCAAGCCAAGTGTAGGAAAGTGGCACCTTTCTCCCCATAATGTGCACATTTAGCTCCTCTAGTGGGATCCAGTCTGTTCAATTTATATGGTGTGACATGCGTGTAATGCAGAAAGTGAAAGTAAAGGAGTTTAAATCTATGATAACAGGACACTGTGTATTCCAGGGCAGCTGCACTCACCCATTTCGAATCTGAAATGGCCTGTCCTAAATTTCTTTCCCAGGCCCCACGCTCTGCAAATCGTTTGCGCTACATGTCGTGCCTGAGAGCTTTGTAAAAGTGGGTGATCAGGTGACATCCCCCCCCATCCAATTAGGTTGTCTAGCACCCGGGAAGGCAGCATCACTGCAAGAAAATCAATCCAGAGTTTCCTCACTACGCTCTCCAGCTTAGCATAGTGAAATAATTGGCCCGGTCCGATACCAAAAGAATCCCAAGCCCATCTGCTGTGCGATCAGTGCACCCAAAGGAAAAATAGAGTGATTTGAAGCATTAACCTTAAGGCCCTCAACCTTGCCGAATGTGCCCATCAACCTCAGCAGGACCGACTCCCCAAAGGGAATGAACATATAACAACCCGTCATCTGCATACAAGGAAACCACACGCGTGGCATCGCCCACCCTGATTCCCCAAGGAGCCATTTCCTTGTGCAGCAGCAGCGCAAGGGGCTCAATTGCTAGCACAAAAAGAAGGGGGCACCCCTGTCGGGTTCCCTGCCTACTGTCCATGGCTCAGAAAGCTCACCACCCACTTTGATTCATATGGTGGTCTTAGTGTACAGGACTTGTAGCCAGGCACAGAAATTAGGCCTAAAGTCCAAGCCATGCAGCACTGCTGGAAATGGCCCTTTTTTGCAGGGTTATCCCCAAACTTTTTGCCTTCTTCCTCCTATTTTTTCAGGTCTGTTTTTGCTAGTTTATTGTCTCTGCACACTTTACCACTGCTAATCAGTGCTAAAGTGCAAGTGCTCCCTACAGAAATTGTACTGTTGATTGGTTTAACCATGATTGGCATATTTGATTTTCTGGTAAGTCCCTAGTAAAGTGCACTGGAGGTGCCCAGGGCCTGTAAATCAAATGCTACTGGTTGTGCCACCCACATTAGTAGCCCTGTAACCATGGCTCAGACATGCCAATGCAGTGTCTGTGTGTGCAGTTTTAAACTGCCAATTCGACTTGGCACGTGTACCCACTTGCCAGGCCTAAACCATTCCTTTTACTACATGTCTGGCACCCCTAATGTAGGCCCTAGGTAGCCTCATGGACAGGGTGCAGTGTATTTTTAAGGTAGGACATATACTAGTGTGTTTTATATATCCTAACAGTGAAATACTGCCAAATTCGGGTTTCACTGTGCAAGGCCTATCCCTCTCAGAGGTTAACATGGGGGCTGCCTTTAAATATCCTTAAAGCGCAGATTCCCCTTGAGCGCAGATAAAAATATGGAGTTTAGGGTTCCTGAATTCACAATATAAAAATACATCTTTTATTGAAGTTGGTTTTTAAATTGTCTGTTTGAAAATACCACTTTTAGAAAGTAGGCATTTTCTTGCTTAAACCATTCTGTGACTCTGCCTGTTTGTGGATTCCCCGTCTCGGCCAGTTTGACAGTTGGGCTGTTCACACCTCTTCTCTAGACAGTGACACAAAATGGGGCTGGGAGGAGCCTGCATATCCTGATGAGCCATCTGAGCTAGAGGGGATGGTGGAGTGGTCGTTCACACCTGAAAGGACTGTGCCTGCCCTCACACCATGCAGTCTCCGACCCCCTGCTGTGTGTCTGGGGCCTGGCCTGGACCAGGAAGGATCTTGCAAACACTTGAGACTTTGCTTTGAAGTTTGCCAACTTCAAAGGCAGAACAGGGTATAAGAAGAAGACCCAAAACCCCAGACTTTTAGAATCTATCTGGAATCACCAGGAACCTATGCCCAGGAGAAGAGCTGAAGGAGGAGTACTGTCCCTTTGCTGTGTTGCTTTGCTGGACTGGCCTGCAGTTGCTGCTTCTGCCCCAAAAGAGTGCAAAGGGAGAACTTTGCTGTGTGTCCTGCTTGAGAAAGTTCTCCAAGGGCTTGGAGTAGAGCTTGCCTCCAGTTGGAAGTCTCAGGCACACCAAAGACTTCAGTTCCTCGACCTGCAGCACTTGGAACTGTGTGTTTTGTGCTGTTCAAGAGGAGAAACCACTGCGATGTTGCCAACGAAGCCGCTGGCTGCACTGTGACCTGCCAACGCTGGACGGAGTCACATTGCCCCGCTTTGCACCGCGACCCTAGTCTCACCGACGCCATCATTAGACAAATTCACTGAGCCACTTGCTCGCACCGTGACCTGTGGGCCCTGCATTCCGGCATCACCTGCTCACACCGCAGCCTGGGCCTCCCCAACGCCACCGCTCCTGCTGACACTGGCGCCACTGCTTGCACCGTGGCCTGTGGGCACCGCTCGTGAGGAGCATGAAGCACCGTCCCGTCCTGCACCGCAGCCCCAGTCCACCAACGCCAGCACCATCGACTCCAGTGTCATCACCAGGCATCTCTGCCTGCACCGTGGCCTGTGGACACTGCTCGTGAGGGTCACGAAGCACTGTCCCGTCCCGCATCGCACCACTGGCGTTGGCCTACCGACGACAGCGCTTCCACAACGACAATGCCGCTTCCTGCACCGTGACCTGTGGACACCGCACGTTGCACTGCCCCGCTTCACACCGCAGCCCTGGTCTCACCGACATCGCTGGATGTCGTCACCAAGCCGCTGCCTGCACTGTGACTTGTGGGCAGCGCACGTCGCATCCTCCTGCTTCGCACCGCAGCCCCAATGCCATCCACGCCAGCGTGCCTGACTTCATCAGCCCCAAGTTTGATCTGCAATGCATGTGACTTCAAGGGCCCGACGACTCCAGGACCGACTCTGGACCTGACACTGTGACGTCTGTGACGCTGCTCTTCAGAGCTCACCGCGAGGATCACTACGCCCTACAAATCCAAGGTACTGTTTGAGGGTCTTCCCCACACTGTGGCTGGCCCGCAACGCTGCGGCCTGCCTGAACTGTTGGTTTTGTTGATCACGACACTGTGATAGCCCCAGGTGGAGCTATTGACTTCAAGGAATTGTATTTTTGAGTAAATCTTGCATAATTCATATTTTTATTACTGTATGTTGGATTTTTATTGTATTTGGTCTTGTTTTAAATAAATAAATATTGGCCATTTTTCTAAAACTGGTGTGGTGTCCTTTTGTAGTTTTTTTCACTGTGTTCCTGTGTGTTATGTGCAAATGCTTTACACATTGCTTCTGAGATAAGCCTGACTGCCCGTGCCAAGCTACCAAGGGGGTGAGCAGGGGCTATCTGAGCAGGTATGTCCCTTATCCTGACTAGAGTGAGAGTCCCTACTTGGACAGGGTGCTAACCAACTGCCAGCTGGAGACCTCATTTCTAACTGCCATTATACAACTCCATTCCACAATATCGAATGCCTTTTCTAGATTGAGGGAAGTCAAATCCATCTCCCTCTCACTGTCCAGGGCATCATGTAACACATAGCGCGACCTACATAAATTATGAGTGGCGCTATGAGCCAGCAAGAAGCTGCATGATCCTCATGGACCAATGCCCTAATCACCCTCTGCAATCCAGCTGCTAGTATTTTGCATATCTTAAGATCTGAGTTAAGCATGGTGAGGGACCTGTATAAGGAAGGGTCTGCCGTATCTCCCCCAGGTTTCAACATTAAGCATATTTTCTCCTCTAGCATGTTCGGCGGAAGGAGTCCTTTCTCCTTTCCCACAAAAAAGACCTCCAGCAGTTTCCCCTTAAGGATAGCAGTGTAGATATGATAAACCTCCGCTGAGATACCCGTCTCCATCTGGGGCCTTGTTTCTATTGAGCGCCTTCACGGATTCACCAAGCTCATCTATTGTGAGGTCCTCCTCTAATTCTTGCATAAGGTTTGGTCACAACTGGGGGAGCCCAACCCTCGTCAGAAAACTATATATCACTCTCTCTGAGACCATCGGGCCAGCCTGATAAACTAACTTCAAGTGGTTCAGCAGGATCAACAAAATGTCCTGTTGCCATGTCTGCCCATGAAAAACCCTGATGGTATCTCTGATTCATGCCTAAGGACCCAAGCCAGAAACCTGCCAGATTTGTCACCCCCTCTGTGTAATAACTGACAGTAGGATTTAAGAGAAGTCTTATCCAGTGTGTCTCAGAGTGTCTAGAGTTCTCTATGCACCCCTAGAATAGTTCTATGCACATCCGCTGAAAACACTTTGGTCCACATTTAAGGAGGCCTAGTGCCTCCTTGCACCACATTAGCGTCATTTTTTAATGTGGCCCAATGAGGCCTAATTCACCACTCTATATTTACAAAGTGGCGCAATGCATGCATACCATTGTTTTCAATTTGCCCATATGTACTCTGCAGAATTAGTGGCAACAATTTTGCGGTAATCCTGCACAGTACATCAATAGTGTCAAAAATGGTGACGGTGTTGCTCCACCCTGCGCCATGGTGCGCCATATATTAAATATGGCGCACACATGGTGGCGGTAGGGGAGCGCTAAGGGGCTCAAGAAAAGTGGCGGTGCATTGGATGCAGTGCCACTTTTCTTACATTCGGGCCTTCCTGTTTCTGCAAATCGGCTAACCCGCTCCCCTGCACCTTTAACTTTGCTATTAGTCGTCGCCTCTGAACTCCGCAGACAGTCCCAATGCATTCCCCCTAACTACCTCTTTGAGCGCTTTCTACTCAACCGCTCTAGTGTCCAAGGTGCCCCAGTTTGCTCTTAGATAAGTCTCTAGAGCTCTCACCAGTTCCTCCAGACAGGATAAGTCTGCAATGAGATCATCCGGCACGCGCCATGACCTGACGCACTTGTTCTATCCCCACCGGCCAGAGTCAATAGGGTGGGGGCATGATCTGAGAGAAATCGTCCCAAGTACTTCACCGCAGTCAGCTGGGTGTTGTGGGCCCGGGAATGGCAGATGTATTCACGACCACTTGGGTGTAGAGCTCGCCAACCATCCATCAGACCCAGAATATGCATTACCCTCCTAAGTGAGCCCAGCATTAGAGGTTTAGGCCCATATTTATACTTTTTGACAAAACCAGCGCCGGCGCTGGTTTGTGTCAAAAAATGTACTGCTGGCTAAAGCCATTCCAACGCACCAGGCGGGCATCTTATTTATGGATTGACGTTAGCCGGTGCTGCGGGCTGGTCAGAGTAAAAAAAAATTACTCTAACCAGGCTGCGCCGGCGTAGGGAAAAATGAGGGTTGTGCGTCAAACAATGGTGCTAGTCACGTCAGAGTAAAAAATCATGTCTCTAACCAGACTTGCGCCATTTTCTGACACACAACAACCATTGAAATGACTCCTGTCTTAGCAAAGACAGGAGTCATGCCCTCCTGCTCATGGGCACAGTGGCACGTAGGGGGGCCCAAGTTAGGCCCCCCATGCCACTTAAAAAAAAAAAAAGGAAAAATACTAACCTCAACTTACCTGTACTTACCTGGGATGAGTCCCCCCATCCATGGGTGTCCTCCAGGGGTGGGTGGGAGTGGCAGGGGGTGTGCCTGGGGGCAGGGAAGGGGACCTGTGGACTGCTTCCATGGTCAGAGACCATGGAAATGAGCCCACAGGTCCCTTAACGCCTGCCCTCACCCAGGCGTTAAAAAACGGTGTACATCATGCTGGGTGCCGTTTTTTAAGGCCCGCCCCCTCCAGTGCGTCAAAATGACACAGGAGTATAAATAAGGCGCACAGCCTTAAAGTCATTTTTTGGATGGGAACGCCTACCTTGCATGTCATTAACGCAAGGCGGTTACCCGCATCCAGAAAATGACGCACACAGAGGAATTTTGACGTTCGCGGGGTCGGGCGTCATAGTATAAATATGGTGTAAGGTTTGCGCTGAATTTGCATCAAAAATGTTGTGACGCAAATTCGGCGCAAACAGAGTATAAATACAGACATTTAATCCTGAGTCATTATACCAATAATTCACAGTCCACTTCACCAGTACCCATTGCATACATCCCCATGAACGGCATGAAAGAAGCAATTTTTTTGAGCCACCCTTTGTGTGAGGAAAACTTTGTAGTAAGACAAAGTGACATATCAAATACAAAACTCCAAGTGCTTCCTCAGATAACGGAAAATGCCATGGTTCCATCATCCTGAATCTCAATCCTAGCAGAGCTACACCTCCCAGGGGATTGGTCGCCCCCAGGGATGGCTACTCAGATGCTACCTTGACTGGATCACTCGTGTCAGTGATCCCCGATCTCCCAGATCTCCAGGGTCCCAATCAACCCTTATGCACTTTGTCCCAGACCTTCATACAACGCCACACATCCTTGGGACTGTAAAAAAAAACTGAGATTCCTCCCAACACACCTCACAACCTACAACACCCTCAGTCTGTCTGGGTACAGCAGTATTTATCAGAGGCCGATTGAGTGAAGCTTAGTTTAACCTCTAGAAATGACTTTCGGGCCCCCTGCACCTTATCAGTGTAGTCAGGGTAGATAGAAATCCGGTGGGTCTCAAAGCTGTCACTGTCAGTGTCCCTGGCTGCTCCGAGGAGGGAGTCTTTGTCTTTGTACTTCAGTATGTGGGCAATGATGGCTCACAGTGGCGCCATTAGTCGAGGTGGCACTCCCAATGCTTGATGCGCCCTCTTGATGACGAACATGGGGGGTAATCCACAGGGTTTCAGGACATCTTGGATCCAGGTTTCAACAAAGTGTTCAGTGACAGTCCCTTCCTCTCGTTCTGGGAACTCCAGCAGGCGCACATTATTGTGGCATGACTGTCCCTCTGCATCTTCTATCCGAGCCTCCAGGGCACAGGAACCTAGAGGTGACCGTGACAACCTGCTTCCTTAAAGTAGCCACTTTGCCCTATTGCTCTGCAATGGAACCCTCAGCCACCTGTACCCCATCAGAGACTTTACGGAGGTCCGTATGCAGCAGACTGACCTCGAGGTCCACAATCACAATCTTGTGTTCCAGTGTCTTCCTAGAACCCTGGATGGCCACCAGAATCTCTGCCCTGGTAGGTTTTTCAGTGGAAGGCTCTGGAGTTTGAACCCCCCTACCAGAAGCCCGATGTGTGGAGCGCTATGTGGCAGGCATAGGGGTGGT